>NC_051049.1:3448661-3795834 GCF_904848185.1 Acanthopagrus latus
TATGTTAGCGGTTACTTACCGTGACTCGTTTGTGCTTCGGTCGTTAATCTAAATCACGCTAATTATGTCATTACAGGAGCGCCCGGCCGAGAGCTCGCCATCTGCTTTCATCGCTCCATGAAGTCCTGATCAGAGGAAGAAAATCAGCACTTACAAGAAGAAAGGACGCAATTAATTTTAAATTGTCGACCGACTCGTTTTCGTTTTGAATAAAACCTCTTCACAGCACACATGTTCAAATCATCTGCTCCCTTCATCACATCGTTGTCATTACCAATCAGAGAGTGAGTGGTTATTTTCAAGGGTCCTCGCCCATGTAATTACAAGCTGTGATGGTCCTCAGGCAGCCTGTGGATTTATAAATGAAACACTTCCCCGTCATTGATTTGTCACTGGTGTTGTGGCTGAGCTGCAGCTCCAATTTCAAATCACCTGAAATGAGGAATCATGTTTTTGTTTCCTTAAAAATTTTTTTTGGGTCCTTTTCCACAAAGCACAACAAACAGATCGGACAAACACCGGCTCTATAATACGGTCTTTCATGTGTTCAGGTGAAGGGTATTTTGTTCGTTGCATGCTGCTAGATGCCACGAAATCCTCCGGTTCTGGTCTCAAACTGAAGGAGTTTGGAAAATGATGACACACTACAAGATGTTACGAAGATTTTTGTGCCAGAAGGGGTGATGCACTACGTCACGTGATCTCGTGGGGAAGCAGATGTAAACAAATCGGAGGCCGTGGCACCAACAACCTGCAGTAGAAACATTACAAATGCAGAAGAGTCCGGATGAGAAAATGTGACTGGAGGTGAGATTTTAACCGTCAGTGTGCTAGCTAACGTTAGCTTCATGGGCTACAAGCTGCACCATAGCTTATCAGCTACTACGCAACGTCTTTCTCATTAGCTTTTGTGGTCTCGTCTAGAAAGTACAATCATCCAGATGTTTGTGTTGTAAATGTCCAAACAGCAGCTGAACAAGTCATATTTAAAGGTAACATTTAAAGAAGACACAACCCAACACAAAAAGTACTTAAATACTTCTTTTGGGGTTTTTTTTTGTTCATCAACTCTGGCTACGGCCCTGAATTCGATTGATTAAGGAGTTCATGTTTAGTTTAGTGGTGGTGTTGTAGGTACCACACATCTGACCCTGCAATTAAAAAGATCACAACATTCTCAGGTAAAAGAAAAAAAAGACATCTTTGAGTACAGACGGTGGTTATCATCAATGGACAGAAGCGTGCAGAGATCTGCTGGGTGTAGCTTCGACAGCAGCCACATGGAGGCGCCACACTCAACGTTATCAGTCAGAGTGAATTCTGGCATGAAGGTTTTTAAAAAGTGCACAAGAACTCATTTTACGGGTCATTTCACTGTTAGATTTTGGATTAAACCATTTTTTAAATATCCAAACATCACAGTCAACATGATTCAGAGACGTCTACGGTCCTGAACGCCCATCAGTCAATTAACCAACCAAAACACGAGTCCAAGTCAAGCATCATTTTATTATCATGAGATACTCAAAACACAACAGCATGAGCGCCATGATTCACTCTCAGCTGGAAGGCTGTTAAACATGGACCAGCTCACACGGGTTCATACATGTTTGTGTGTGTGTGTCTTGTACACAGTGACCTCCTCACATCGCGCTTCCTTTAAATAGAAACAAAACAGTAACAAACACTTCAGCTGTCAGTCCAGTTTGACCTGTGGGACATTCTCCTGAAGCAGAGCTGCTCAGGATGGATGGATTAAAAAAAAAAACACAAAAAAAAACCAGAGAAGCAGAAATTAAAATCAATTTGTATTTATTTGGCCGAATTAATCATCACACTTCTTCAAATATCCCACATATCATCTGACTTTAACCAAAAAATGCTTCAGCTGGTTCAAATAAAACTAAAAGGAAGAACTCAACCAAGAAAAAGCAAAAATTTGTTTTTAGGATTGTCTTTAAAAAAATATAATACTGACATCTTGATATTTTTGATCAGTTCAGACTCTGATTGCATGGTTTTGGTTTGTTATTCTTCTCCTTCAGAGTTTGAGAAGCCGAACATTTATTCTACAAACCCGACTGGACGACAGAAACAAGGTCGGGTTGGGTCTCATGGCGTCTAAAAAAGGTGCACTAATCAATATTCTTTACAGAAATAATGTGTCAAAGTGTCAAACCTACAGAGATGTATCACTTAACTCTGCTTTTTCTTCCTTTCAGTCTATTTTGGATCACTGCTCACAAAAATAAATCTATTATTGCAGCTTTTAAAGGGACAGTTCAACCCAAAAATCAAAAACGCATGAGAGGAAAAGTATGTATTCTTGATTTTACTGGGTGAACTGTCCCTTTAAATCAGAATTGGAAAGAACAATGAAGTCGGTTATTCACATTTTTCAACATTTTGTTTGATACGAACCATCAGATTTGCATTTAAAAAGGTACAATTATAGTTTTTATTCACCTTTAGTCGACTAATTCATCACAACGTCCTCTCAACACTCTTTATTAAAGTTTTTCCGTCGCCACGCTGAGCAGCCGATTGATTTTTAGTTGTATTTGATCCTTTTTCTCGACTGCGTCAAACTTTTACTTTTGTAACTTTTGTGCTGTGAATTATTTCGACATTCGCCTCGTAACGTGTGCTTTGTTAACAGGAATGGATACTGGAGACGTCACAGCATTAATATCAGGCTGCATCTTCGCTCTGACTTGTTGCTCACACCGCCTGCGATTTCAAATGATTAGAGATTACAAGCAAACAGACACACAGCGCCTCGTCTATAACACAACACACACACACACTGATGGTGGGAAGCAGTCCGACACACAGCGGAACATCTGTCTCACACAGATACAGCACACACACACACAGGTAGACGCTTCCACCAAATATGATAATGACGTGTTCCTGCAACTTCCTCCTCTACGTGAGCACACACACAAACACACACCTCTACTGAGAGCTTATCGTAGTCAGAGGTCACGTTTCATAACCCCTGAATCTCTGTCAGTGCACGAAGGAGCCACTCTGAGCAGCGAACGACAAAAGGAAGGAAGGAGTCGCCTCAGGTGATGGAAAAAAAATGGAAGATAAACAGATTTCAAGCGGATCAGCGGACCCGAAATGGCAGTGAGAGTCAGAAATGTTAAGACTTAAACACCCAGTAATCCTGTAACGAATGAAAGAGAGAAACAAACATTTTGCTGTATTCGCAGAAGCCTGTCCGGATTTTTTCCTGCCAGCACAGATTTCCCTTCAGTGTTCGGATGGGAAGACGAGCACAAATCTTGCCTGAGGGCGTCTTCTAAAAACCGATGTTTGGGCCAGAACCACACAGTCGGATGTAAAGACAGACGGGAAGAAAATGGAGCCAAGCACGAAGGATAACAGAGCGAGAACAGTGAATGCAAACTCACTGAATCCTAACAGGACAGAGACCGACACACTCAACACACAACTAGAAATGTTTGGATAACATCCTTTATCAATTCTGGTACCTGAACTTACGTACTGGCCGCTAAAGCTCGGACACAAAGTGTTAGAACCTCTGAAGAACGTGAACAACACGACCAGAGGAAGTTCTGTTATCATCTAGTTTCACAATCAACCATGAAAACAACTGCTTGCCCTGTGTGTGTACATGGTGGACTGTACTGGTTACTGTACTGGTGAACTGGGAAGCCTCTGGGAAGTAGCAGGGCCCGGTTTCAGGCTGATAAACCAACTGGTATCAGATCTCAGCTCACCACTCGCTGACACCCAGTCCGGCATGTTCGGCAGCATCAGAGCCATCGGTTTCGTCACAACCCGACTCTAATGTCATAACTGGAAGAAAATAGTTTTCAGCTCAAGATCCCCCGACAAGTGTGACAGAGCTCTTAAAAAAAAGGTCCAGTTTGCAGGATTTAGGGCAGGGCGGCCCAACGAGGGGCCCGCAGGCAACCAATGGCCCAGCACGAGGTTCACTTTGGCCCTCCAGATGTTTCCAACAGGAAAATAAATAAATACAATGAAAAGTTTGGTCATCACAGATTTTGGGGAGATCTATCGGCAGAATAGTATATTTTCATAGACCTGGAACAAATGAATCGCTTAGAAATTGAGCCCTTAATATCTGCAGAGAGCGCAGGTCCAATTCTGTGTCTGCCATGTGGCTGTAAAACAGGGACATTCAAGTTTTCAGCAGTCAGATGCCACCAAATCCTGCACACTGGACCTTCTTCACACCATCACCTCTCTATCTCTATGACAACTTGTGCTCATCATCAGTACAGCAAGTCGACAACAACTCGACGCTGCAGCCTTAGTTTGCATATTGTCGATGTCGATATGATGGAGGTGTTTGATGCTGAGGAGACGGAGGGGTCGGACAGCTCAGATCAGGCCAAAAACATTAACAACGTGCACACAGACTCACTCCAGATATAACTGACTAGTGCATCAATATCACATTAACAGGGTGAAACACAAACAGTGTGAAGTCTGTGTAGTTTTTTTTTTTTTTACTTTTGTGAGCACACTGCTTCATGCAGGCGTCAAAATCATCATGTCCTCTGCACAGAGAGTTAAAAACTAACCAGTCTAAAACAAATCCACAACATTAAAGTTATAATAATAATAACAATATATAAAAGTGGTAATCAGGGAGTAAAGAACACAAACAAAACTGCTTCTTTTGCATATCCTCGAGCTCAAAGACCAACTCCAAACAGGACAGCTGACAAATTAATGTCGTATCATTCAGATCAATAAATATGAGTCTAATATTCAAACACAGCTAAATAATTTCCACTGCAGATGTTCGCAGCTCTGTGGCTGCAGGCTGTTTTCTTAGACTGTTCGTGCTTTCAGGGCCAAAGCTCGGCTGACACCTGCAGCAAGCAAACGTCGTAAAAAAAACAAACGGATCAATCAATCAGTCAGTCGTATTCATCCATAAAGGCAGCCATCAGTAGAAAAACCTGCTCCGCCCAGCTCAAAGTAAAAACAAACAGCAAAACTCAATATACAACTGACAACCTAACGCTAACATTAATGCACACACACCCAAAGCTAAAAACAGATCCAGAATCAGCACCATCCAACAGGATGACAAACAAACCAACGAAAGGATCAATCAGAAACTGATTGTGTTGCAGATCATCAACAACGGCAGTGTGGCTTTTCAGCAAAGGAGTCAGCGGATGGTCGCCGTTATTAAAAGTCAAATTTGGTTCCGTCTCTGCCTCTGTGCTTTTTGTTTCATCACCTGTTGGTGCTTCATGTCGGCTGTCAGGTGTGATGTTGAAGTGAAGTGGGACGGCGCCAGCTACTGTTCAACTGAAGGGAAAACAGGCAGGACTGAGTTCTGGAAGGTAGATTTCACTTTGGGTGCGTGTCGCCACGTGTCGAATGCACGTCCGAGGACGTAAAGCATCGATTTTTAAGATCGGCATAAGTGGAAAATATCATTTGTTTAGACACACACACATCATGTAACTGCAACAACACTCTTATTATTCAAGTCTACACTCGCACAGACGTCAACACCATGAAAAGAGCACAACCTTCCTACTTGTGTAAAAATTCTCCCACTCCTGCATCTTAAACGCGTCATTTTCTAGTTTCTTTCTTCTTCTACGACAGCAAACTGAATATTTTCAAATTTCAAATCAAGTTTTCTAACAATAAATTTGGGGAAATCATCGACAACAATGAAAGTAAAAGTTAGTTGCAGCTCTCATCATTTGCATCATCGAGCACGAAGGGAGTTTTCTTTCAGTGTAAAATACATCAAGGACAACCAAAGACAACATTAAACTTCAAATGCTGTAAAAGAGTATCAAAGATTCATTTTCTGTACCAAGTCTTGTGGACATATGTGGAAGAAAATGTGTTCTTTAGTTTTTAAACCTGGTTTTTGTTATTTGAGGGCGACTGGTTACGAGTTAAACTGACGACGTGTACCGCAGATTGCAAATCCTGAAAGTGCTGTGTAGTCGAGTGGTTGGAGTCCGATTCAAGTTTCAAATCAAGATTTTCAGGCCAGTGTTGCTCTCGAAGCGAGAGAACCACTTGGGAATTCACATTTCAGGCACGTACAAATAAAGTTTATAGAAAAATATGTTTGTTTTTATTTTTTGGTAGAACTTTGGACAAGACAACTTTTCCTCCAACTTGTTTTTTTTTAATATATTTTCGGTTGTAGAATTTAAACATGCTGTCTAATAGTGGAGGGAGACATCTTTTAATAAAAAATAGGTCTCCGACAGGAACATTTATATGTGCAGAAGACTCAGATATTCGCTCATTTTATCTGGCTTCTTACACATAGTTGAATCACATGTAGAGGGAGCAGTGATCTGTATTTGTGCTCTAAGACGTGAGTGAACAACTTGTGGCTCTTCACACAACAGACGACCTCAACTGTCGAGCTATCAGAGAAGAAAGAGGATTTGATCCTGGATGATCCAAGATGTTAGCTAAAATTAGCAAACTGAAGGTAAATATGGCTTTATAATGCACATCACACAGTGACTTTACTGACTCCTCCCCACTTGTGTGACTCTCTCAGTTACCAAGCAATTTATCTAAACGCTAAACAGCAGTTTATGTTAATTAAGCATTTTAGTATTTAGTAGTTGAACTTTTCACTAAAACCATCTGTTCAGCATTTTCTGATGCCAACACTAGCAACAGCATGCTGGTATTACTATCAATTAATATAAATCAATGTAGCCAATACGTACATTAGCATTTGCGTAGAAAACACGAGTATTAGCATACCAGTTTACAATCAATTAATAGCATTTATTTTAGCTAATTCCAGCATTAGCACACTGGCATTTATTGTAGCTAACATCGACAATTTGCATAACGAGACTAACTCTTATTTTCTCTTGTAGCCTGTTCCCGGGCAGGAGGGACGTTACTCTCTAAGGCATCTGCGATGGCTCGGGCTACATTAGGAGTCGATGCGCACAGGCGTAGCACAACCTGTTGTTATAGCAGCATTTTGGTTAGTTAGCTAGCTTCAATGTCATAGGGCACTTGTGTAGAAATCGTCTGATGTTTCAGTGGGCTCAATGGGTACGATTTTTTGGTTTTTCCATGGTTACCATGAAGTGGAAGCAAGAGAAGAAAAGCACAACACAAAACTATCTCTAACGTACATTCCACGCTGCTGAATCTTAGTCGCTGCTATTGAACATTATCTCCCTGTTTCCTGGACTCGATTAGTAAAATTTCAGTTGTATTATTGATTCAGAAAAACACAATACGTTGTCGTGCAACTTGCAACACTTCTTAAAACTTACAGAAGAGTCCTGCATTTTGGGGATTAACCCACTGGTTCATGCACAAACTGCGGTTGAAAGATTGTTTGAGATCGCACTTTATCTGCGTGTTGACTGCAGTAACTGCTGCACGGTGCTCTTCACCTTGCATCAGTGCTTTACAATCTTTTAAGTCACTACGTGTAGGATTTGAAAATGTCCCATACGAAGACTTTGCAAGTTTTTCTACAACAGCAACCTTTGCTATAAGAAACATTTGTTTACATTCGTTACTCTACACATGCGCGCGCACACACACACACACACACACTGCTGCTGCTCATATTACACCGTGCCTACAAGGTCAATTAGAGCAACTTTAGAAAGTTAGAGGACATTTTCTATCCAACTTTCTATGTTGGAACAGCTGCGATTGTTTTGTTCACCGACTCATTTTCCAGCTGGACTAAAAGGTGTTGGACAGTTCTGATTGTATTCACACGTCGGATTTTTGATCATTTTCAGCAAGTACACTAAAATATTTACTTCTTGTTCGTGTGCCCCCTCAGCGTTGCAGTCAAAACACAAAAACTCATTCTATGCCCTCATACATGGGAGCATCAGTCAACTGATAGTACAAATATTTAAATCATAAGGCTACGGGACAGGTGAGCACATGGAGCGGCGGGCTGCAGTCGAATAGTCTTTTTTCTGACTGAGATAAATGACACTGAAGTATCCGAACACAGCCAATGTAAGAGCTGTTTAAAATCAAAGAAAAAATGTTTCAACACTTCCTTCCTTTGTCTCCTGGACCGTCCTTTAAGAAAGGAAATTAGAAGCCTTTTAATATTTCCATGTTGAATTTTGAGGAGTACGGTTGTGTTATTCTTGATCCTCGTGAATTCTTCTTCACTTCTTTCCGTGAACTCGTCAGGTTTTCCATCGAGCTCATGGGAAAGAGTTGAGGAAAAGACACAAGAAATTATTTTTTTAGGACTATTCAGCTGCCGCCTCGGCTCGTTCAGGTAGTATCAGAGAGTAAGTGAGTAGTAGTAAGGTCACTCCAAACCACTTCTCTCTGAAACCAAGCAGAGTTCACCTGTATGTCCCCTTGTACCACACTGTTTCCTCTCATATATAGGTAGCAATAATTCTTATCATTCATGTAACAAGATATGACACTCATTTCACCGCAGAAGAAACTCAGTTCAGTTTTATCCTGCTACAAGTTTCTAATCACATCCCCAACTCAACTGATGAGATTAGTTAATTTTACTAATAATGTATTAAGAGATGCAACTCCTCAGATATGTAGAACTATTTAGTTATGTCGAGCACAGATTCTCAAACTTCCTAATTTTGATCATTTGTTGAAGGCTTTTGCTCGAGCGACCCTCGTCAGAGAAGATCTTTTTCTTCCAGCGTGGTGATTTCGATAAATGAACGAAAAGTGAAATAGAAGCTCAAACAGGAACTAGTGTTGTTACGTGAGGTGGATTCAAGGTCACCTTATAAAGCACTACATGGATGTGCACTGATATGAGCCGCGCACAGACTGGAGGCAGCAGATATAAAGTTGCTGTCGCTCCTCACAGCAGAGTTCAAGTCACACTTTGCGTGAAACACAGAATCTACTGTAGGAAACCACATGATAACATGCAGAAGTTTGAACTACACTCATTAATAACTGAATCATCTGAACTCAACCTGCAGGGCATCCGCTCGTGATTCTGTGTCGGCTGTAGTAACTTGCCCTGTGCAGTAGTGTTGTTGCATGCAAACAGCGCAGAAGGCGAAAAGTGAGCTGTGGGACTTCACTGCACAGTCTGGTACAGGTACCCTCTTTTATAGGCGCTGAGGGGGTAGAAGGTGGCCACGACAAACTTCCCATCAAAGGTGCGGCCCGTCAGCAGCCTCTGAGCCTCTTTGGAGTCACTGGCGTTGGCGTACTCCACAAACACCTGGTGGACACATGAAGGACACGAAGATGAATTAGTGGGTGAACGGCTGAACTCGTGCCTCAACTCAGACGAGCAGCTGCGTCGACTGCGGTTGTTTTTGGGCAGTCTGTTCTTTAGCAGCCACATTTCAAATGCTGTTTTGTTGACTGCTTGTGTTTAACAGCTCATTTTGTCTAAACAGATACTTAATGGCCGTATGTTGCATGACTTTCTGACTGTAACCTTTGCAAATAATTATACTGCACAGAAAATGATTGAATGAACACATTAATTATTCCCTGTACGTTTAAAAGTTTCCTTGTTCACAGATCAACAGTCTCACCTGTCCTTTCCCGGGGTTCTCCTTGGGGATGAGCAGAGAAACCACTGAGCCGTACTTCTGGCACTCTTCCTTCATGTCCTCCAGTATATCTGGCAGAAAACAATGAAAGGTTACTTCAACCTCTACACACTCATAAGAAAACAGGAAATCAGGTCATTCCACTCTGAGTCACACAAAATGAACAACATGCTGCTGTACCTTCATACTCTTCATCATTGTGCAGATGGCTGTCATCGATCAGGTTGAGCAGACGCAGGACGGGAGAGGGCAGCAGGACCAGGTCTTCAATGTGAGGCGCTGACACACACACACACACGCAGGTGAATATGGCGAACTGATAGTTGTGTTGATCTTGGTGCTAGTCTCAAATATTGACACATACCAAAGGGAATACTGAAGAATGGGCTCAGCAGGGCAGTTTCAGCTGTGCATCTTTGCTTTGGGTCGTTGAGAAGCATGCTGCAGACACAAAGAAACAAAAGTCTGACGTTTAGCTGCAGACAAGAGTCCTCTACTTCCACAGGAAAGCAGGTCAGTACACAGTGAAGTACACAGCGTAACGGTCGCTTCTCATGTGTGAGAAGTTACCTTTTGATAAGGTCTCTGAGGTGATAGACGGGAATGGCAGGGCACACGAGACTGTTGCTGGCAAAGATGTGATCTACGATGGCAGCACAGTTATCCTAACGGAGAGGAGAGCAGACAAGTGTTGTTCATTTCATTGTTTATTCAGGGACAATTGTCATGCTTACTGTTACAAAGACAGATATATTCAATCAAACACATACTGTCTAACAGCAGAAATCACATGTCCACTATCTGTATCGATTAGTACTCCTTTAGTCATCAAATCTGTTTTACTTTTCACCATTTCTACAAAGAATTCAATCTTGCTCAGTCAACTTTATATCAGCTATCTCTGACGAGCAGAGCTCTGTCATACCTTCCACTCCTGCGAGCGGATGGTGTCTTTGAGTTTGATTCCTGAGAACATCTCCAACAGGATGATTCCCAGGCTCCACAGGTCTACGGCAGACGTGCAGCCTGAGTCCACGTCCATCTCCACGCCGGCCTGAGCGAGGCTGTTCTGAAGCTCCGCCTCCGGAGCGCGATACCCATCTGTCTGGATGTACTTGACATCCTAGAGGAGGTGAGGGCACTAGAGAGTTAGATCCAAAATGCTACTTTTCCACTGACCTACAAATCTCCAGATGCACTCACCTGGTTCCCCTCTTTGAAGCTGAGGCCGAAGTCGATGAGCTTGAAGCACTCGTCATCGGCGCTCCAGAGAATGTTGCGTGGCTTGAGGTCAGCGTGGACGTAACCTTCCCTGTGGAGGAAGCTGAGAGCCTCCAGGATGTCTCTGGCACAGTGCTGGACGAGCCACATGGAGTGGCCCTGCTGGGGTCTGACACAAGATGTGATAGCATTAAGAAGCTCTCCTACATGCAGCCTATAGCTTTCATTATCAGACTCAGAATCAGCTTTACTGGGCAAGTTTGTGTTCTTGGCAACACGACATATAGTGTTGCCAATTCATTAGGACCACCTCGCTAAAACTAATGATCCTTAATACAACAGTCTGACTGCACTAAATCCTCCCTTCATGCAGTTTACGATGTTTTACGATGATCGGCCAGAGGTTGCATTTAATTTGTGGTGCTGTCTAACTGAATTACATTATACTGACAGCTTTTTCTATTAATTTCTCCGCCCCATTTATATCAATGATGACAGGGTGAATAACAGACACACAGAGCAGACTGTGTGAGAAGCAGTGACATCATGACTTGACTTACCTCCCACCCTGGGTACCACTGCTGCCTCTCACCAGCAGCTCCGACACGCTCACATCCAGGAGCTCCAGCAGAAGACAGCGGGTGGTGACACCCATACAGCTGTGGTTGGTGAACACCCCGTACAGCGTCACTGAGAGGAGAACACATCGGTTGTTACAAAACATCCCAGCCTGCATGTTAGCATTTATATCAGCTCACAGAAAAAGCATTTTACAGTCTTCCCACTACATCTCAGAATCACTGCAATAAATGAATTACTGAACCAAACTTCATGAATGTTCCTGTCATCCATCACAGTAAAATGAGAGCTGTAGAAATGATAGTACCTGAAGACTGATGATATACATGTTTTGAACAGGTGTGTGTAAACTGTGGAGCACTGTGTGACTACACTACGTTTCGTACAAACGTCCAAATGTTTTTGGAATGAGTGAAAAATCCTTACCGATGTTTTTGTGTCCCTGGATGTCCTCCAGCACGGACCTCTCCTTGTGATACCCGTAGTCCCCTCCCTGAGTGTCGGCCTGGAACTCTTTCACAGCGGCGGTGGCGGCTCTGCCGGAGCTGACCCGGTACACCGAGGCCGAGACCCCCTGACCGAGCCGCGACTGGACGGTCCATATCTCGCCGAAGATCTCGAAGAGCACCGGCTTCATGCTCTGGTCTACGCTGCCCGACGATGGCATGATGCTGTCCGGACGTGGCGTCTGTACCTTGGCGTTCGGCGCGGAGGAGCCGCAGTGAGCCATGGAGGGGGGGTGGGGAGAGAGACGGGGGGAGACAGGAGGAGAGGAACCAGCTAGTTGACAGGTGGGAGCAGCTGCAGGAGCATTGCGAACCGGGGCTCTATCGGCGCCACATAAAACCACGACCAGGACGTGTCAGCGAGAGCTAGCAGACAATCCAGCTACACCCACAACCTTGTTAAAACTACGCTCGGAGTAACACCTGGGCATATTACACAACTGTTCTCTCACCGCGGCTGTCAAAATGAATTCACTCCAGTCAGCTGACAGAAAGTTAGCTAACTTAGCTAACTTAGCTAACTGCTCCAGTTGGCTAAATTAGCCACCGAGCTTGAGCGTTAACGCAAACCACTTCCGCGACGCGCAGGGAAACAACTCCTCCATAATACACCCGGCGTCAAAACAGCATTTGTAGCGAGGGAAATAACTTTAAAAGGCGTTTTAGCTTTAACGAGAGCGAAAGTTTTGCCCGAGTTGTTGTGACTCAGGTTGTTGATGTCGATGTTACTTCCGGTTCCGGTCTCCCCCGCCCGCCCGCAGGCAGCTCGCGCAGTCTGCAGTCCGCCCCCTGCCGGCAGGGAGCGTCACTACACCCACTGTCACCTCCACAGACAGATAGATAGATAGATAGATAGATAGATAGATAGATAGATAGATAGATAGATAGATAGGTCATCATAGCAGCAGGTACATTCAGTAAATATAAATATCTTGTTTCCATCAAATCTTCCAACATGTTCTGCAAGATTATAAATGTAGCATTATCTTCAAGACAGATATTGCTCGTGTATTTATATGTATATGACTAATGATTTAGTTCAGTTCAGTTCAGGTCTTTATTGTCCCTCGAGGGGAAATTAGATTTACAGTAGAGGGTGAAAGATGACACAAAGACAACATAAAGAGGATGTGGGATTAATCACAGTAACAGCAAACAACAAACCAAAATATTAAAAGTATAGTATCAAACCATTTAATTTAAGCCATAGTAAAATGTTGCTGAGCTTATTCACATTACTATGACTAATGTGGTTATAAATGTGTATTTATTGTCCAGAAAATTACCTTTTATTACAGGATAAATACTGGGTGAAACTTATGAATGACCTCTGTTCTACTGTCTTGCACACTTATATTCCACTTGTTACTGTTGGGAGGTTTGCTTTTGCATTTCTTCAAAAGTTGTCTGTGCCTCACGATAATGCCTTAAGCAACTGTAGAAGAAAACAAGTTATTAGACATCAAAGCCTCATTTTGAATATGATAAAATAAAATTATTTTTCCTTGCTTCTCCATGGAGGTTTCTGTCTCTTCCTTTGAAGCTCTTTTATGTCCCTCCTCTCTTCTTTAGCCACGGGGAAGCAGCAGATCACAGACATTTATCATCTTGTCCTCTGAAGTAACTTTCAAACATCAAAAATAACATTATTAGATTAAGGGAGCTTGAAGTTAACAGTGTGACAGCAGAAGAAACCAGAGTGGAGCCCAACTGGGCTATGTTTTGGTATTGATGGCAACATAGAGGAGAAAAATATAGTTGAAATGTTCCAAAATGACACATTTGGAGATTCTGCCTGAACACCCTGTACTCAAGCCTCTAATTCTGCTGTGATTCACCTCATTAGCATAAAAGTTGTCAGAGCTAATGTTCAGATGTTTTGCTATGGTTTGCTTGAGATTTGGAGCTGCAGCTGCATCATTCCTAAGATATTTATTCTCAAATTGGAATAATTTATGGTGTGTGCCAACTTATATTCTATCTTATATTATATTTATACTTACTCAAAAAATATATCCAAAATAAAAGGACTGATGTCTCGGCAGGATTTGGAAAAACTTGTCCATGCATTTATCTTCAGCAGACTCGACTACTGAAACAGGGTATTTTCAGGACTCTTTAACAAAATCCATCAAACTGCTGCAGCGACAACCAGAAAAGTACATCACATCACTCCAGTTCTTAGATCTTTACACGGGCTTCCTGTCCGTCCTAGAACACAGTCATCTGCTTTATGTTCCTACAGTCAAAACTAATCATGAAGAAGCATCGTTCAGTTATTATGCACCACATATCTGGAACAAACTCCCTGAAAACTGCAGGTCTGCTCCAACTCTCACCTCTTTCGGATCCACACTGGAGACCTTTCTGTTTGCTACAGCCTTTCACTGAAGCGATTTCAAGGTTTTGAACTGCACTCAGACTTTTATTCGTCTGAACAACCCTTAACCCTAACCCTCCCCCTTTATTATTATGGTAATTCAAATAGAGTTTGTAGTTGCAGAGACACAAAATAGAGGCTAGTTTTTAACAGGTTACGGGCAAAATAGACAAAACTAGCACTGACATTGTCACAGCATGTGTCAATGCTGTTGTTTTAAATAAACTACCTGAAATCACAACCATGTGATTTAATTATTATTCAGTGCATTCATACAAATATTAAGCTTGGTATTTGAAGATTTCCCATTATTAAAAAAACACATTTTGTTTGGAGAGCCTTATCATAACCGGTGGTGACTCATAATTTATGTAAAACCATTTTAAAACGATGAGAGCATCTCTTCATCTGTCATCTCCTCCCAGGACTGAACAGCATCCTCACCGGAGGTAGAGGAAACATCATCCCGGAAGAGGAAACGTCACCAAAATGAGGTGGTGTTTTTGAACATTTGGCAGTGAGGAGAAAAAACAAACAACAACAACAACGCTCCTGCACACTTGTCCTGCTCGGGAGGACTACAGGAAGAGGTCGCAGGTTTTTAACGTCCTGAAACGGTAAGTTGTCTCCTTTAGCTGAGGAGGCGAGAGGAGCAGCTGCTGCTAATGACGACCGTCGTTTCTGTGCCGAGCTGCGCCGGGTCATGCTCTCATTCAGATGTCAGGTGTTTAAGCGGATACTCCGTCGTTTATGTGTTGACACCGGTCACAGGGTGAGTGAAATCGATAGTTTTCTGGGACTGTCTAAACCTTGAAGCGTCGAATAAAAAAAGCTAATAAAAAAAGGTTGTTTTCAGGAGAAGCTAAAGCTAAAGCTAGCTGTTGTGTTTGCACCGATCGGAGCGGTGACTTGATTGTTTGTTCTGGGCAGTTTTTGTTGATTACATGTGGAGGATAGATGACGGAGATGTCAATGAGCGAATCAACTGGGTGACAACACAGTTATTAATCTGTTATAATCGCTTAATTAACGCTGGGAGCCTGATTGCGTCACCCGCTGCTTGCTAACGGTCGCTACATGTTTACACATCTGGAGGTTCTGAGCTCGAGGTCAGTCTACTGGGCGTGGCCGAGAGGCGCGTGACCTCACCTCCCCAAAACATCAGCTGACAGCTGGATCTTGTTTTGGAAAGATCTGAAAAATGTGTGTTTATTTCTTAATGTATTTGACAGCTGATGTTTTACTTTCACTTTGCTTTACTCACATCAGTGGCTAAAGGTTGGTTTATTTGACTGACAGGTTGCATTCTGGGTGATTTTAAAGGGTAAACCCACCAGTTTTACACATTAAAGTGTGAATTAATACTAAGAGTACCGCTGCATATGTAATAATAGTAGTATGAAGTGGTTTGTGGCTCCAGAGGATGCTGCATGTAATCTGGTAAATTGCCTCCAGTGATGTCATTCATAAGTGATGTCACTGATGTAACAAGCGCTCCAGAAACAGTTGTAAGAAACGAGAAAACATCATCAAACCCACTGTGAAAGAAGCGTCTTTTTAGCGTCACAATCCCCTGAGAAATGGCTTGTTTCTCTTTCATCATTTGAGCCATTTGGTCCTATAACATTTAGTTTGGCTAGAAGAGCCACATGATTGCATTATTTTTTAAGATTAGCCCCTGAGATACATTGTGGGAAATGTAGACGCCAGATTTTGAAAAGGAGGAAGAACGTGCAGAATAAATAGGGCAATATCTCTGCCGTGTCTATTTTGATAATATGTTTTTAAACTGTTAGTAATAAGTAATTGCAATGTGAGACTGGTCAGGCTGCTTTTTAAAACCTCGTGCCTACATTACCCACAATGCAATTTAGCCACTGATTAAAATCACTGGGAGGCACTTACCATGCAGCTTTTTTTGGATCTATAAACGGATTTAAAGGCTACTACATTAATCACATATGATGTAATACTCCCCAAGACCTGTAACACACTTTAATGTTTAATGTGTCAATTTGGCGTAGTTAACCTTTAAGCAACACGAGGAGAGCTTAGGACAAAGGAAAACAGGACAGGTTTTAATCAGAGTTTTAGCAGACAAAGATGGCAGAAAAAAACATGGCTGCAACTCAAAGGTTTGACATTACTGAACGTTTTAACTTTTCCAGGACTTGAAAATAAGCAAAGCAAAAAACATGCACATAAAATAATAGTTGTTTATGTCTATTTGCAGCAGAGCAGCAGCTTTACAGTGTCTGGTTCTGGTTCTGGTTCTGGTTCCCTCTTTGTTGACATATGCAGTGATTTTTGTTTAACTAAAGCAAATTATTCCATATCCTCTCAGAGTGTGTGCTGAGAGTTTACAGCCCAGTCTGGTGACTTTTGAGGAAAATGCAAAGTCATCACTTCCTCTCTTTCCTTCGACGGTCAGCTGGCAGAGCTCTGTATGTGCTTCGACTCATTTTCTGGGATAGAAAATCCTTTTTTACACAGCATTAAACCAGAATCAAGTGGGACTTGAGTTTAACGTAAGTTATTCTATGCATCTTCAGAATGGGCACAACATTTCCAGCAGTATGTAGACAGTTTCATGCCGTGTTAGATCAGCATGTGTTGCAGCTTTCTCCTGACGTTAGCTCTCAAGTTGTAGCTGTGTAATTGAAACCTCAGTTCATCAGGGAATTGAAAAATGTTGGTGCATGCTTTATCATCATGACGCGCTTTGGGGATTGACTGACAGTTTGCCAACTACTTCTTTTGCTAAACTGACTCTCTATCTTTGCCACTCGTGCCGTACTGTTGCTTTATTTGTAATATTGTGTGTTTCCCCTCAGTTCTGCCTGAACTGCTTTAGTATTAGTTTCTCATCCAGGTGATGTGACTACTTAACAGTTTGCTCCTTCCTTCCCATAGTAATGTTTCTGCTTTCATCCCAACTGAGTTGTGTAAAAGCGTATCATGAAAATGCTGTGACGTTGCAACCCTGGTCTAAATAGCTTAATCAGGCTGATAAGAGGGGTGAATTTTGAAGAGATGCACGTCATCTGTATTTGCTGATACAGGCTTTAAAATGAGACATCAGCGTTGGCTCGCAATGAACATCTCTGCTGATAAGATGATGCTCTTACTACCGTGAGACAGTAGGTTATCAAGATAAGAACAGGCATAACAATATTATTCCCATGATAGGAGAGACTTGATGTTCTCTGCAGTTAGGTGGACAGTAATATTAGCGTATATCAGCAGTAAGGAAATATCACACATCAGATGGCGTCTCGAATCCCAGTGCATCACTCATATTTCTACATAAAATTCTTGTTCCTGCAGCTTTAAACATCAGAGTAAGCCGAGCAGCTCCCCTCGCCGACTGAATCCTCCTCTGCTTTTCCTTTTTAGGTGCTTCAGAGAGGCATGAATGACTTTGCAGTTCTCAACACGGGGCGGAAGATGCCCCTCCTCGGACTGGGAACATGGAAGAGTGAGCCGGGAAAGGTAGAGGCTGCGCTGATCTCCTGTATTTTAACAACGCCTTCTGAAAAATAGCTCTCTGTAATATGATTTTGCTCTCTTACGGCTGAATGTCAGTCCTTCTTTGTGTCTGTGCACATTCGCTTCTCCTCATCCTTCATATCAGAGCTGCACTAATCAGTAATTTTTACATTAGGAATGCATCTATTGACTGTGTCAAGGGAGAAATGTTGCTCGTAGTGAACCCACAGAAAATACTCACTAGATTTTTAGCCACCGATTAACGTTAAACCAGTGACATGCACAAAAACATTTTCCAGCCATATCTGTAAAATCTGTTAATTATTCGTATTTTTTTCAAACAATCTGTGTGAAAGATGGAATGTGTAATCATGGAACGTAATATTTAGCTAGATTCACACCTTACTAGTTGATGGAGGCATGACAGCACAAATCTGTGCAACTTTTTTTAAGTCAGTGTGTAACTGTTTTATTTTATCCTCATAACAGGTGAAACAAGCAGTTGTTTGGGCCTTGGAGGCAGGATACCGCCACATTGACTGTGCAGCCATCTATGGCAATGAGGTGGAGATTGGAGAAGCCTTACAGGACACGCTCGGCCCCGGCAAGGTGAGCAACAGCTGGACTACTGTTACACAAAATGTCTCCTTGGGGGGTTGATAGATACTTGTGTTCTGTTGGTACAGAATGTTCTGTCCACCCTGGACTTTGTTGTTCTGAAATGTCAAGACACTTACAGTCCCTTTTTTTATCAAACTGTATCTGACGTGTCGTCTGTGCCTCAGGCCCTGAGACGAGAGGACGTGTTCATCACATCCAAGCTGTGGAACACCCGACATCACCCAGAGGACGTGGAGCCGGCCCTCCTGAAGACTCTGAAGGACCTGAAGTTGGAGTACCTGGACCTCTACCTCATCCACTGGCCCTACGCCTTCCAGTGAGCTCAGCCTCTGCCAGCGTCTGATAATGAGATGATTCACTCTTTTAATCCCCCAGAAAACTCCCTGTTGTTTTCTTAAGACGAAGCGCTAATTAACAGTTGGTCAGAAAAAGGAAGTCATTAATGTGTTATTCCAAGATAACAGTGTAGTTAAATTGTAGTTTTGATGCAGCTAAAATTAAAAATGAAACTTTTTAAATGATATTATCACTGCATTTACCTTTCAACAGTTTTATTTTTTAACTATTTCATTTCAAATCTTCCCTCTGTGGCTCCGTCTGAATATCATTTAGACAAGGAGACAATCCTTTCCCCAAAAAGGAGGATGGCACTTTGCTGTATGACGAGATAGACTACAAGCTGACCTGGGCTGCCATGGAGAAGCTGGTGGAAAAGGGCCACGTCAGATCCATCGGCCTGTCCAACTTCAACAGTCGGCAGATTGATGACATCCTGTCTGTGGCCAGCATCAAACCCACTGTGCTACAGGTACAGCCCGTTTGTGTGAACACAGCTGTAGCACGTCGTAGGTTTGTTGTTCTGAGGGCTACAGACCACCCTGCTATCTCTCTGTTCGCTTGGACAGGTAGAGGGGCATCCTTACCTGGCCCAGGTAGAGCTGCTGGCCCACTGTCGGGACCGGGGCCTGGTGATGACGGCCTACAGCCCTCTGGGCTCTCCTGACCGGGCCTGGAAACATCCAGATGAACCGGTTCTGCTAGAGGAGCCTGTGATCGCTGCTCTCGCAGAGAAATATAAGAAGTCTCCTGCTCAGATTATCCTAAGGTGATTTAACTCTGAAATTAAACAACACGGTTTTTAATTTCAGATGTTGTCTTTACTGTCTAACGGCCATCATTAACGATAAAAATGTATCTGACTAGAGCAGAAATCTTCACCAATAAGATCATGTTTTATTCCCAATATGTTTAGTCACTCTCACTGACTCCCTGCTTGTTATAGACACAGGCGATCGCAGTCTTATACTGAACAATATTAGGACCTCTGGGTTTCAACATTGTTGGAAATATTTTGGAGAACGTTCGTACAAAACTTAGAAAATATATAAGGTGTTTTTTTTCTGCTGAAGCCTGAAAACGACCCTTTAATTTGAATCAGGTGGAAGCAGTGGAAGTCACAATTTTAGTGGGAAAGAAAAGGAAAATATAATGACATTTTTGGAGTTTGTACCACGGAGGGCTAAAATCCACTGACCTGACTGAGGATCTCTCCAGTGACTGAACATGTTGTGCTTGCAGGTGGCAGACACAACGAGGAGTGGTAACAATCCCCAAGAGTGTGACACAGTCCCGCATCAAAGAGAACATTCAGGTGGAGTAAAGTTTAATTCATCTCCAAACCATGAGGCTGTTTGTTTTAGATGGAGAAGTTTTGAATATCTCATTAAGGTTCAGTTTTGTCACCAAGTAACTAACATGAACAACTCTCTACGAACGCCGTTTCAAAGGATATTGTGCAGGTTGTGAGGTGTTGATTTGTGTTTGCCGTCAGGTGTTTGACTTCACCCTTGAAGCGGAGGAAATGAAAAGTATTACAGCGCTGAACAAAGGCTGGCGCTACATCGTACCAATGATCCAAGTGAGTACGCTCTGGGAAACACGACGTCTTCTCTCAGTAGCCCGTATATATGAGCCTGTGATCATTACAGGGCAAGTCAAAGTAAACACGAACACGTTACTGAGAGCAGAAGAAACTGTATCAACTCTGGTTCTGATGTTGCAGGTGGACGGAGAACGCGTTCCCAGGGATGCAGGACATCCTCACTACCCCTTCAACGACCCCTACTGACCATCCACACTACACCCTGAATCTGTGCCTTCAACAGCCCCACCAATACCACATAGCCCTCCTATATCACTTATAAATGTTCCTGGATCCTGACATCGGAGTTTGTCTTTAGATTCTGTCAAATCCTGCACTTATCATTAGAACATTTCAAGTTATTGTTGGTGATGAAGACTGGAAGCTCTGGCGTGACTGTATACGTACTGTACGTGTTATTTTCTAAAATAAACATTTTGTTACTTCACTCGCAGGCGTTATGAATTCATTTCTGACAATTTGTCTGTTAATCAGGGCTGGTATGGTATTTTGTGGCTATATTGAGATACATGCAGCAATGTTGTAGAGATGACTACTGGTACTGGGGATAACAGAATATTATAACTGTCATATTTTTCTTTATCGTCAGTAATGTGAGTGTGAAGTTGGGCATGGTTGGCATTCAGCTGCAGGAGGAAAAGGTGTGGAGATGGTTAAATGAGAGCAGTGCCAGGTGAGTTGATTGTCTCAGCTGATGCTTGTTGGCTAATTACACTCCCTCTTTTAATGCAGCAATACACCAAAATAAAAATCACATGCGTTAAAATTAAAGAGGTCATATTATTCTAATTTTCAGGTTCATACTTTTATTTTGGGGTCCTGGTAGAATATGTTTAAATAGATGTCTGAATACTGACACATCTCGCTTCTGTTTAATCTTTGGTGAGAGTTGCACGTCGCATTATTTAGTCGGCCAGGATGCCAGAGGACAGAGCAGGGTGTGTGAGTTGTATTGTAGGTATTGTGGAGGCAATTTATCAGATTACATGCAGCTTCCTCTGGAGTAGCTATACAGTACAGCACTTCTCCACACCTGTAAACACACTTTGATGTGTAAAACTGGTGGAGTGACCCTTTAAGTGTCATCGTTTCCACATCTTTCTTCTTTCAGAAGACATGTTGACACATTTGTAAACACAGAAATGTACTTCTTTTGGGATTTATTCAACCAATGTGTTTAATCAGACAGTCATGATGTTGTAACACACAGTCCAGCTCATCGATGTATTACCATCAACTGTTCTTCTTCCCACAGTAGAAAAACATCTATGTATAAAACATATTTCAGTAAGAACAACACGGTGAATGTCTCTTGTTCCAAACACGTGGTCGGCGGTCAGATGTGATGGTGGGTTCTCATCTCCTGCAGCGCCTCCTCTAAGGCTTCCTCCATTGTCAGTTTGGGAGGTCTGTGTTTGCGAATATACTGTGGAGAGAATAAAAGTAATATTGTGGCGTGTGTGTGTGTGTGTGTGTATGTATATGAGATATCTACAGGTGCCAGGTTACAGCTCAGAGAGTTCTAATCTTTTAAATGCAGTCCTGAGTTTGAAATGTTATACCAATTTAAAGGACGACTGGTTTCTGTTAGTTTTACTTCTCTGTCTCATCACGCCGACTGATTTTTCTACTAAACTGAACAACACAGCAGCTACATCCAATCAGAATGCAGCAAACATCTGCATTAAAGCAAATTAATGTCTCATCATGCAAAGAGAAAAATACAGTGAGAAAACATCAGCCTCAACCACTGAGGCTTTGCAGCAGTGATGAAACACTGAGTTCAATGAGTCAAAAAGCTTCTGACAGCTCTACAACAGTGTCTGTGTGAGCAGGTTTTACCTCCGTGGTGTCCTCCAGTGTGGTGTATCTGTAGTTCGGTGGTTCAAGGCTGCGCACCAGGCTGGAGTGAAGGTGTCGGGTGCTGTCGATGAACCGCCTCGTCATGGCCAGCTGCTGCTTCAGCAATTCATTGAGTGCGAATACGGTTGGATTGAAGGTGCTGATAGCTGTGGGAGGGACAGACAGACATTAACCGGGTTTATAGTGAACGTGGTCTCGGAAAAATGCACTACTATAGATGAAAACAATTAAATGAATGTCTTAAATATTATATGCTCATTTTTTAGCTGACAGTAAAAATCAGTGGATTTATACCACTTTTATCTGCATGCTATCTATGTAGCTAAAGCCGGGACATAGTTAGCTTAGCATAAAGACTGGAAACAGGAGAAAACAGATAATCTGGTGCTATTAAAAGATAACAATCAACATCTCTAAAACTCACTAATGAACATCATTTGTCCTGTTTAATCTGTTCCAGACTACTTCTTGGCCAGACGCAGCAACTCTTTAGCAATTATACCAAACAAGCACATCTGGTCCATTTCCTGCGTTGAATATGTGTTGGACAACGACAACTTTGCTACCTGGATTCCCTCTGGATGAAGGTTTATAGACCCACTGTGCCAACTAAGCGATATAAAAACAGCTTTGTTCCAGCAGCCATTGCTCAGATTATTAAGTTGTAGCACAGATGCTATGAAGCAGCTCTCCTAATTATTTTTCAGGGATTTTTCCTGATATTTTTACACACAGAGTCAGTCAGTCCAAATGATTTCGAACAACCTTCCTGCAGGTGCCACTGCAGCACAGAGCAGCAGACTTACCAGGTATGTACATGCCGGATGTTATAAATGTTAAGACTCACACTGTCCCCTCAGATGTAGGCTCTGCATTATAGTCTTCTACGTGTATTTATGTTGTATATTATTTCATCTATGGGGTCTTACCTTCCACCTTTTCTGCACTGAGAGTATGTGTGAACAGTGGTGAGGGAGCAAGGTAGTTCACATCCACTGCAGGACCCAAAGCTGCTGCACCTACAGAGCAAGAAGAGCTTTAGTAAGAAACTCTCTACTTTCCTTGTGTCATTGTCTAATTAATCTTGATAACGTGATGAGTATTCTAAGGAAATGTGACAGTGGAAAAGATGATTAGAGGCCCTAACACCATGTAGGATGGACTAACCGGTGGGCCATGCGTAAGCCAGTGGATCAGTCTGAGTCTGTACTGCTGCCTCTTTTAAAACCGTTCTAGCTGAAGCTCGCCTCCTCGTCTGGCGAGAAAAGCTCTGGCTGCTGCGTGATACTGACGATCTGGAAGATCTGGAGGATCTGGAGTCCCTGCTCCTGCTGACTGTTTTACTGTGATCTGAGGTCCGTGAGGTGTAGGAGCGGTTCGCGTCTGAGAAGTTACTCGAGTAATCGTCTTCTGTCCTCTCATGGCGAGACATGTCTGAATCTGAAGCTTCATCTCTGACCTCTGAAGCGACTTCCTCTTCATCCCCGTGTCCTTGCAGGTGCTCTGACACCAGGCTGGCACTGTGATCCGGTTCTGTCCTGCTCTCACTCTCAAAGTCACTGTGGTAGTCCAGCATGTCCTCCTCGTTCTCCTCCTCCTCCTCCTCCATCTCCTCCTGCTGCTGCTGCTCCGCTGCCTTCTTCTGCTCCTTCAGTCTTGGCAGCTGTTGTCTGTTCAGGGATCCATGAACAGGTGTTCTGAGTTTGGCATCTCTCTGTTTTAGGCATCAGGAGGGAAGCAAACACATCAGTCTCACAAGTCCTTCAGGGAATAAAATTAAGTCTCAGTGTGGCCGATAGATATCTGTGAGCCGAGAGGGAGACAGATGTCTAACTTCATAACAGTTTCTTTCAATGCATCTGATGATTGTAACAGATTGTTTGTGTTTGTTCAGTTTTGGTTTCATCTTTTGATCATTACTTATAGCTGCACTGATCAATACAGTTATAATAATTTATTTAAAGAATGCACCAGATGACGGTTTGTAATGTGAAATGTGAACTCATAGAAAATAATAATCAGTTCCTCTGCACTTCCCCTCAACTCTACAGAGCGTTTAGCTCTTTCAGCTCATTTCTTTGGGTTTTTGTCCCTCAACTTTACTGCTGTGGTTCAGTCTCTTTTCTCTCATCAACCTCGTTTCCAGGAGAAAAATCTACAAATGTTATATTTATTCCAGCATACTTTATTAACTGATGTCAACACCCACCTTTGTTCTTGGTGCTTCATCAGTGAATCCAAGGTTAGCAGGGACGAGGTCGTCCAGCGTCAACACATTCAACTTGAAGTCTGCAGTAACACAATATCACAACAGAATTTTAAACGGCTAATTAAAGTGTATCTTCTGTAATCGACGGGTTATTTAGGGGTCTCCTGCTATTAATGCTTAAGGTATCACACATACATTAAGGAGCACTTGGTAGAACTCTTCATTTCGAGTCATTAATGACAAAGAAAAACAGCAAATTCTCACTTTTAAGAAGCCAGAACCAGCAAGCGTTTGACAAGTTTGCTTGAAAAATTACTGTAATAACTAACAGATCAATCAACTTCTCAACTAATCGCTGCAGCTCTACAGCACAGAGACTCATTGATCCTGTTTTCTGTCTATTGCACTTCACAGAGAGATGATTAAAGTACCTTGTTGTTCATCTAAGATGCATGTGATTGAGGAATGAAGCATAAAACATAATTACTGATTAAGAATATTCCCTCCTTAAATAAAGAATTACAGGCCTGTCAACAAGTAATTAAACCATGAATTCTGAAACCCTTCTGGTTTTAAGCCCTCTTAACTCTTGATCGTGATGTTAGTAAATAAAACATGTGTTATGAACTTCTCACCTTCGGAGGAAACTGCACTCATCTCACTGTGTGAGTCTTCAGAGCCGGGCCCAACAGGGAAGAGCTCCTCCAGAGAGAGCACCTCACTGCGGCCCGACATGGAGGAGAGGGAGCGCTGGGGACTCCTCGCCCTGTAAGCGGAGCTCAGTCTTCCGGGAGGAGAAGGGGAGACACAGGGAGGAGTGGGGGACGGGGAGAGAGCAGAGGGGCTGAAGTGGGCCTGAGGATGACCGGTGAAGCGAAAAGGAGATCTGCGGTGAGCAGGAGAGGCCGGGGAGCGAGGTGGTGCTCGGTGGGAGGATGACGAGCGAGGGACGGCAGCAGGAGGAGGCGTGGAGTCGAGCCTCTGACTGCTTTTGCTCAAAATCTGTAAGAGAAGATCGTATAGTGCAGGTTCAAACTGGAAGAAGTGTGAGTTTGGGCTGCAACTACCAATTAATGTCATTATTGTTTCATCAGATGATTATATTCAGGATTTATTGTTTAGTCTATAAACTGTGATAAAGTGCTAAAGAACCATCTTTAAATTGCTTCATTTCTTCCCAACAAACTGTTTCAAAACACAAACACTTTATTTACTATTATTCAAAGACAAGAGGGCAGCAAATCCTCACATTTGTCTAAGAATTGGTACGTTGTGCAACACAGCAGTCGTTAAATACAATTCCCAGGCTTCTGTATCAATACTGTTTGGTGTAAGCACAATAAGCTAACAAGCTAATAAAAGCTACAGTGACTTTAGCAACTAGTAAAGCTAACTGTCCATCAGGACACTCTGAAGAGTTGAGGCAGAGCAGTTGAAGGATATCGAGGGAAGAACCAGAAAACATTTTTAAAATATAGTTGGTATTGTGTGACATGGTGCCATGAAGCATTACACACTTCACCTGGAGGGTCTTACCTGCCTACCTGAGTTACATGGTGCAAACACAAACAATTGGGGCAGAGAGTACATCTGACACAGACAACCATCAAAATAATGTTGAAGCAGTTATTTTAAAGTAAAATATCTATATAATGTTCTTTTAAGAAGCAGGAATCAGCAAATGTTTGACATTTTTGCCTGAAAAATTTCAGATTTTTGATTGATTAGTCAACTAACTGTTGCAGCGCCAACATTTTGTGGTTCTTATAATAGTTTCATATTATATGATTCAATTTAATCAGCATGAATTGATGTAAGCAACAGAAAGTTAATTAGTTAATTGGTTAGGTAGTTTTTTGTTGAATGTGCACACCTCTGATGGTGCCGACTGAAAAACAAAAGAAAAAAAGAAATTAACAGCCTGTCCAACAGTTTTTGAGACAAACAAAACTAGTCGCTATTTTCAAGGTTGTGATTCCAAGTTGAATGATACCTTGTTCCCAGGTGTTAGGAGGCTTTTGTCTTCTGAATCCATTGAGTCTCCGAGCAGCTTCTTCATGTCCTCCTCATCACTTTCCAGACTGACACCACCCACTACTCTTAATGATGCCAGTGGGACCACAGCATCCGCAGCTCTGGACCTGGACCTGACACCGACATGTGGGCCTTGTGGAGACGTAGCAGCAGAAACAGCAGCAGCAGTGTTACTGTTGCTCAGAGCTACAGCTGTTCTGCTCTTGAGGAAACGTTTCCCCCTCAGGCTCTGATCGCTGCTGGACTGTGCTGAGTGTTGCACAGGAGCCTCCAGAGACTGAGCAGCTAAAGGTGGAGGTGAGACTCCCAAGTCTGAGGTTAAGTTCTCAGCAGGTTTCGCTGCCTGTCCGGCCTGCTGCCGGCTGCGGATGCGGCTCTCAATTTGAGCCAGTCGACTCAGAGCAGCCGTCTGGGAGCCTCGCAGGGAAGATGAAGCATTTCTGAGCAGAGGTGGTGAGAGGTGAAGAGAAAAACAGAAATATTAGAAGTGGAAATACTTTGACGACATTTGTTCCCCTTGAATTCACAGAACTGTACCTGGGTTCAGGCACCTGCTGCATTCGGATCTTGCTGATGGGCGACTGAGTGCTGTTTACTGCGGGTGGTGGCGGTGCCTTCTTCAAGAACCTGCTCCCTCCTCCACCCAGAGAGCTCTGAGGTCTGACATCC
The DNA here is from genome assembly GCF_904848185.1 of Acanthopagrus latus. NCBI lineage: Eukaryota > Metazoa > Chordata > Actinopteri > Spariformes > Sparidae > Acanthopagrus > Acanthopagrus latus. The sequence goes on from NC_051049.1 coordinate 3,475,738, forward strand.
TGGCAGCAGAAAACAAGAAAAGCTCAGGAAGAGACACAAAAAAATAAAAGCTTGGAGTCAAACTGAACTGACCAGCGCCCCACAGTTTGATTGTTTGTATGTATGTCTTGAACAATTTATATTGGAAAGTTATGTACCGTGGTAGAACCTGGACCCTGGACCTTCCCAGCAGCACCAGGACCCACAGCAGCTTCATGGTCCGGAGCTGAGCTGACCGAGGACAGGTCACTCAGATCCGAGAGCACAGTGTGTGAATTTGGGGGAGCAGACCTGCTATTCACAGACAAACCCACAGCACCCTACAGAGGGAGAGAAACGAGGGACATGTTTGTAGTGTTACATCACCCACAGCTCATTTAAACACCTTTCAAACTGACTATACCGTAACGAACCCGTGTTTGGGCTGCAGGTTCTGGCTCCGGGTCTCCTCTGCTGCTCCTCTTGGCCGACAGCAGAGCCTGAGCTCGGTCCAGAGCCGAGCTCCGACCGCCTCGTTTCCACATCTTTTAAAACTATTAGCTTGCGTTTCTTCCATTAAGATATTAAATCTTCACGGGTTCTTTTAACAGCAGCTAACCCGGTTCGGTTCCGTTGCGTTTCTGCCCTGGAGACAGCCGTGTTAGCTCGTAGCTAGCTAGCTACGAGCTAAAACCATGTTAGCTAACTTGAGCTAACGATACAAAGCGCGTCATAGCTTCATTTGGAGTCCGTTTATAACTTTCTACACTTTAACATCGCCTATAAAACATAAACTTTTAACAGTGTAGAGAACTTTATGCATAACGACCACTGGAGCGTCCCTCGTCTCCAAGGAAGAGGTTTCATTTCTTCTTCGTCTACTTTTAATGGCGTCTGGCCAACAGCTTTTATGCGCTTTACCGCCACCGCCTGGACCGGAAGTGGATCAGAAGGGCTGTTAAATTATCCTACATCACCTGAACCCTGCATCACCTGAACTCTACGTCACTTGAACCCAACATCACCTGAACCCTGCATCACCTGAACCCTGCATCACCTGAACTCTACGTCACTTGAACCCAACATCACCTGAACCCTGCATCACCTGAACTCTACATCACCTGAACGCTACATCATCTGCTCCTCCTGGCCGTCAGCAGAGCCTGAACTAGGTCCAGAGCGGACCCAAGCCAATTTTCTAGGCCTCTGCTCAAAAATTGCCTATCCATAATAAAATGAGTATATCTCTTGTTGAGATGTGTAATTATCAGTATATGTGTTACTGGTGAATAGTAAATAAAGATGGCACACAGCAAAAATTCAACAATTTTTAGTCTAGCCTAAAAATTTTTTTAAAAAAAGCAATTTGCATCATGTACAGTAGCATAAGAGCCAGAAATGTGGTGACTGGGTCCACACACAAGTTTTAGTTGTTTATTTGAGTAGTGTTTGGGCTGTGTTTGGGTCAAATAAACGTGTTTTTTTACATGTTGTAGCCCAGCTTCTGCTGTTTAATTTGATATAAAATATGACTATATTCTTTCATAATTAGTTACGTTAAACTATCATCTTACGTTACTTCCATTGAGCTACATCACCTGAACCATATCAGCTGAACTTTACATTACCTGAACCTTACTGCACATGAACCTTACATCACCATATAATATACCATATAATCACCATACATATATACTGTATATATATACACACATATATATACACACACATATATATACACACACACATATATATATATATATATATATATATATATATATATATATATATATATATATATATGTATATATATATATATATGTATGTATGTATGTATGTATATATATATATATATATATATATATATATATATATATATATACACACACACACACATATATATATATACCCACATATACACGTATATACATATATATATTTTTACATAACTGGATAAACAAGCTCCCTGTCGGAAGCTAGAAAGGTGGCGGGGGTCAAAGGTAAAACACTGTGTTGTCCTTTCAAAACGAACAGGAAGTCACAGCGTCAGCAGACCAGATCACTGCATGAAGCTCCACGACAGCTGCTGGAAGTCGTTACAGGTGAGGAACGCATCATTTTACTTTGCTTCAACACTTTTGATTAACAAAGTATTAACAGTAAACACGTCAGAAGGTAAACGGCTGAATACTGTGTTTGTCAGATAAAACAAACAGGCAATTTGTAGACATCACCCTGGTATATTAATATAGATGATGGGGAGAGCTGCAGAATGAGCTACAGACAGTTGATTTAGTTTAAAGATCAGACAACAGTCTTCCACTGCAGTACAGGGAGAGAACAGAGTGGACATCAGGATTATATTTTTACATATAAATATTTTGTATAAATATAACCCCGATGAATATTTTGCATTTAGAGGATCTGCACAGTCCCTGATATGATGCAGCATCTCCAGTCAGACATCACTCGATCTGACGTCACAGGCGGGATGACAATTAGTGATATCTGGGAGCATTTCTCCAAAATAAACTAAATTACTGCGCGCTGCAAGCTTTACCGTTAAAGGGGCACTACGTAGTTTTGGAGATTAAATATACTGAGTCACCATTTCCGCTTTGAACACACAAGGAACAGATAATCCCCCCAAAACCTAATTTGCTTGCTGTATTTGCATGTGCCGCTGTGATGCTGACGAGACAGCGGATATTCACATTTTTCAGTACAGTATTAACATTTCTCTTGCGGTTACGTTCATTTGCATGAACATTTTTCTCTTCCTCTTTCATATTTTATCCAAGAGGCGAACAAAAAAATAAAACAAACCAAATAAAAAGCTGCATCTATGTGTTTGTGTAGACGCACACGTATGAACCTGCGTATTTAAAAATGTGGGAGATGTTTTCATTCATTGAGTTTATCTGCACATTAACTAAGAGCCCTGATCATTAAACGCTGTCAGGTCATAAAGAAATAACACAATGAATACATGATTAAAGGTTGCCTTTCTATATGTCTGACGGTGGTGTTTCCTTCTCCTTCATCTGCTTCTGTTGTTTTGAACCCTCTTCTTACGTCTTATGTCAAAAGCCCCTCCAGATTATTTAATATCTTTATTGAACCAGTTGGTGATGATGACGAAGCTGCTCCTCCAGGACTGTTCCTCTTCGTGATTATGTTTGATTACAGCATCTTATGTTTCCTTCATTTTCTCGACAGAATAGTGATGAACTGCACCAACCTCACCACCTGCCGAGACAACTTCTCCTGCTACAGTACTTCAGTCGAAGGCTACCGGTACTTCGCCGTGACGTGGGGATGCGCCATGACCATCATCGGTACGGTGGGGAACCTGATGACCTTCCTGGCCTTCGCCTTACAGCCTCATCTGAGGACACGCTTCAACATGCTCATCCTCAACCTGTCTCTGGTTGATCTCCTCTCCTGCTCCATCCTGTATCCCGTCTCAGTCGACGCCTATCTACACCTCAGATGGCGCAGTGGTCAGCTGTGGTGCAACATCTTCAGCATGGTCTTCTTCCTCCTCAACGCCGTCTCCATCGGCACCCTCTGCCTTATAGCAGGGGCCAGATACCTCATGGTCGCAAAGAGGGCCGTGTTTGACCGTGTCTTCTCCAAGCTTGGTCTTTCTTTGCTCATCATCTCACAGTGGGCACTCGGCCTGGTCACCCATGGCCCGCTATGGCATGCCAACCGGTTTGACCAAAAGATGTGTGTATGCACCATCAACCATGATATTTACCATCCCTACCCCATCATCCTGTTCACATTCTACTTTTTAGGCGGTCTGATATGCGTCGGCACATTCTACTTCCTCATCTACAGACATGTCCGGAAGTCAACACAAGCGCTCCGCCGCCATCGGTTCAGCCCCCGGCGCTCCCGGAAGAGACCAGCTTCTCCAGTCCGAGACACCATCGACAGCGGCATCGAGAGCAGCACGACCAACACATGTGGCTGTGAGACGAGCAGCCAGAATGAGATAAATAGTGAACGCTCCTCCCAATCTGCCCAAAGCTCTGCCGCTGCCGAATCAGCCACCGAGTCTCACTCTGAGGTCGTCACTACGTCACCCTCACCCACGCCTGCGCTGGCAAACGTGTCCTCCTCGCCGCCGCGCTCCACGGCTTCAGGCGAGGATGAAGAAAAGACACACGTGGCAGTGATGTGTTTAGCTGTTCTACTGGGTTTTGTGTTCTGCTTTGTCCCCTTCATGTTGATGATGTTGCTAGGAGCAGTCGACAAATGCAGTCATGTCCCACAGGTTTTCTACATGTTCTGCTTAAACATCTCCTGGATCAGCAGCTGTATCAACCCCGTGCTCTACGCTGTCATGAACAGACAGTTTCGACAGGCCTACATCGTGCTGCTCACGAGGGCTGCTGCACCGTTCACCTGCCTCTGGGTCAGCGGGAGGGACAGTTCAACCTAAAATCAAAAATGCATGTTTTCAGGATGTTTATCCCTCAGGACTGTATGGCTGTGCGTTGTCGATCTGTAGAGGTAGAGCTGTCAGTCTGCTTGTGATAAGTGCCAGAAAAATCCCTCTCAGATATCATCACCTGGTTTCTCAAGATAATTTACAGAAACTAGTTTCAAAAATATTTTCTTTCCGAATCACCGCGCAGAAGGAAACTTTTATTAAAAAAAACTTTTATTAAAACTTTTATTAAAGGGGCACCGTGTAGTTTTGGAGAAGAAACTCATCCAATTAAACAAGATGTTCTCAGAGGAAAATAAGATCAAACTGTTTGAAGCTAGAAAAGGTGGAAAAGTTTGTTTATTCAGTCATGAAAATGAAGAAAGTTTGTCTCTTCTGACGGAAATTTCTTCCCCAAAACGACACAGTGCTCCTTCATCTCACAAGAACGAGTCTCTCGTCCGTGAGCAGATGCACATTTCTTTCTTCGTGGTTATACAATTTCTTGAGTGCAGCTCCTGCATGATGAGACAGCTCACAAAAAAAGGACTTTTGATTAGAGTCACCGGGTCATGGTTTCTGTGAGTGCCTTCTAGTTCTGATATATTCAAGAGAAACCAGACGTCTCTACAACTGGTATCTACAAAATTCAGCAACTCAGACCAAAAGAATTTGAATGGAGAAATATCTCAACAACTACAATGGGAAAATAAAGTGGCCTTTCCAGTCATAGAAATGAGCTCCACATGATATTTTGATGAAATAACATAATCCAACTTGTGGAGATGAAAGCCAAAAAGCCAGAAAGCTACAGATGTAAGATACAAACTCAACAAACAACGGCATGAGTCACTCTTAGCTTCAGTTTGACTGTGTGTAGATAAAACTTCCCCACCAGCTACGTTAAATGTCATCGGTATTCTCAGCCGACGTTATGCTGACATGCTGGTGATGATTCAGAGTCCAAGAGGGTTAAATGTGGAGGCACACGAGGGTCAGTATGGGGTCCAAGATGTTTTAATTCTATAAATAAAAAAAAAGATTTGTTCAGTTTCTTTTATTTGACAGAAAACAAAACTTGACAATACTTAACTCGAGGGGTTTTCGTGGCAAGACTGTGATAAGGGCTTCCGTATACGACATAAGACGAAATACTTCTGCGACGCGGACAGGGGAAGACAAAGACTTTATACACATGAGGAAGGGGAACACAGGTGAAAACAATCAAGGATCAGGAATGACGTCAGACCGGGGACACGGGAGGAAGGGCAAGTGACCTGAAACGAGAGGAGAGTTACCTTTCAAAATAAAACATGAAAATCACAGGACAAAACCCCAAGACAGGACATCCCTCACCGCGTTGTGACAATTTGTAGATGACACAATATATTTTGCTTTTGGCACGATGTAAAAACATGCACAGACAGGCTGTAAGTATGTGAACTGGTCAAACTTCAGATGTCATTTAATGAACATAAATCCACTTTAAGCACTTTAATCGGAATGAAACTCAATCTGTTGTATTAAACAGACTGTCAAATGAAAAATATTTAAATATGGTGAGCACGTTGAAAGAGTGTATGAAGTGACATTTCTGTTTACATTTGTATGTTTGTGGGTTGTTCTAAATACTGAGATCACTTCCAATCACAGAGGTGTACACAATGTTTTTTATGTTGAGGGTTTAGTCAGTCCTGCCTATTACAATGCTGCTTTTTGTGATTTTGCACAGCTGCTACCTTGGCCATGTCTTTTCTTGGACAAAAAGATCTTGATCTCAGGGACTTTCTGCTAAAATAAAGGTTAAAAAAAACTCAAAACATGCTGCTTTAATTAAACTGGACCGTAGTTGATCTCTTGTCCTGAGGTTTAATTTGGTCTGATTGTGATATGTGCTGCAGAAATGAATTTGACAGTGATCAGGTTTTCAGGTATTCTGTTTGGCTCGTCATTCTGCTAAAATGCGCATAGAAAAAATAAACTGTAGTGAGCTACAGCAGCTGGATCAAGTCCAGTTAACGTCACAATACATCAGCTAACTCTTTAATTTTCATCAGTTGGGACACAACACGTTTCTGTTTTCCATTTTTCAATCATCATCGAACGTGTCAGAGGATTTAGAGTCAGATGTTTCTCTGGTAGGAGACGCTGCTGATTGCTTCCTGCAGAGGTAGGCGGTTCACAAGGTCACCGAGTGTCTGAGTGCTCAGAGTTTGCAATTCTGTGTAAAATACATTGACCTTGTTCTGACTTCATCCTGCCAACAAAAAATAAAACTGAAGGAACATGTCGCTGTTGTTTCCAGTTTCTCTCCCCCGACACTGAATCATCTTTGCACGTACCTCTAAACATCGCTCGGTATCACCAGCCGTCTTTGAATCAGGCTGCTGAGTTCTACAAAAAAAAGCTAATTATCCTCAATTATCGTGCGTTACGAGCGAGGACACTCGAGTCAGGCCGTCAATGTTTTCTGTCAGTTTTGGCAGCCTGGAGATGACGTACAGGTTAAAAAGTGTTACTGCAAAACAGTACAAACAGTGCACATTTCTCTGGGTGGAGCTTTATTCTTCATACGTTTACAGTGTTAATACAGCAGCTAAAACTGCAGGAGGTCGTTAAGTTCAGACAACACACTTGTGCCAGAATCACTCCCGACGAGTAGAGATGTTGAATGTACCTGTTTGGTATGTACGCTCCGGTATACACCACCTGTGTTGGGAGAATGCAGGAGGTTAAATGTTTGTTGTTTTTTTTTAATACTCTTTCTTTCCTTCCTCTGTGCAAATGTGTTTCTACAAGGTCACATTTGCGATTTCCCAACGAAGGTCTTTAGCACCAATTACGTGCTAACCTCAAGGAACCTTTCAAGTTTCTTTCACGAGTGCACAAAGAGACAAATTAGATCCAGCCATCCCCACAGGTGACCTCTTGGATACAACAATGCAGTTATGTTTATTGGATTTTGAATACCAGCTGTTGCCATGGCTCCATTTCTGTCAACTTGTCATCTCTGGAAAAATTCCCCTTTTTACCTTTCCTTCCAACATTTATATTCCGTTAGCTCTCCTCTTTGCCCTCAGATGTTTGTTGCTGTGGTTTGTATTTTTCTGTTGCATCTTTAATTATAAGAGCTGTAAAACTAAAGTCACGCCAACACGCCGGTCCGCCCTCGTTTGTTGAGATGTTGCCAAAATCAGTGGTAACTCAACTTTTTTAGCTCCAGGCCAAACAAAAAAGTTATCTGTTTTTCCCTTTTTTTTAATTTTTTTTTTTTAAATCATAGTAATAGTTATTTGCAAAATGAAAAGAAGATTAACTCGAATTGCTGCCAGCAGTTCAGATATGCTCACTGATCTTTGATTGAAGAAAACAAACAAGCAAACAAACACAGGAACAGTTCAGAAAAAGGAGAATTTCAGTTTCTAACATTCAATTCATCACGTCTGACAATAAAGTTTGAATGCTAACCAGCTGGCATCGGTCAGGTCCGTCTTGTAATGGCACTTTGGACATCAAGAGGCGAAAGAGAATCACCGCTGTGTTCAGTCTGCCCTCAGTCCAACAACATACCTCCTGTGGACGGGTCATAGGAGAACGATCCCCGCCTCACCTGTCCCTGCTGAACCTTCACCGAGTCCTGCTTATTATTGCCGTAAAAGTAAGAAGATTGCTCGCCGACCATGATAGATGCCCTTTTTCCCCACTCCAGAGTCATCACACATTTTGTTGAAGCAGCCGAAGTGATTTAAAAAAAAACTTCCTCCATCATTATTTACCTGAGACGTTTCAGACAGCATGGTAGATCCCAGCTCTGAGCAAAATTATATGATTTTGTGGCTATAATTGTTGTTTTGGATGCCTCTGCTGTCATGGTTGAAAACTGAAAATGGATGGTTATTTGGCTGCACACAAAATGTCATAATAAATTCCCTTTTTTCCTTTGCGGCTCTGTGGAGAGTATTGGACCTTTCTTTGCTACATTTATCTGAGAAATATAGTTACCAATTACACTGCGGAGAGATATTCTACATACAAAATGTACGTAAAACTTAAATTTGCAACCTTCTCATTAGTTATTGTCATAGTTTGAGTTCAAGCAATGTTCTCGATGCTGGTGTTCATGTGTAGAGACCCTGGTGATACTACGAGCAAAGTTTCATGTTGTGTCGAGTCTTCTTAGTGTTTTAAAAAGTAAATTTTAAAAGTGGCTCCTTCATCGTAATTTATTATGCTTTCACATGAAGGTTTGACTCGGGTACATTCACAAAAAAAGCCAATCTTTGGCGAGAGTTTCACTTGAACTGTTAACGGTCGAACAAGCAAAAACAATAACAGTGGACGAGGAAACTTTAAGAAAAGGTGCAGTCCGTTTTCATGTGGTGTTTTTAACGGAGGCAAAGCTGCCAACTCACACCTGACTGACGCCACACAGGTGACACCAGGGAAGCAGTGAGGTTAAAAAATACACCTGCAGCTTCCACTTCTGGAAATCTTTGCGATTGCCACTTTAAGTCTCCTTGGCCGTGACTCTGAACTCCTCAAGGATCTGACCAAGCAGAACCGTTGAATCATTGTTTGGTACTCCTGTAAAGAAAAGAATAAACTCGATAAATCTCAGGTGTCCTCACTCGAATAAGAGTTGTATAAAAGACCTTGTTGCAGCATGTTCACTTTGACAGAGCAAAACCTTGAAATAACATTAATGTTGCTCAGTTTTATAGATTTGTATCATCATGTCATCTGACACGAGGCCACCAGAGAACATCTGCGTCATTCTTGTGCAAAGTCGTCATTTACCTCGTTATAATTCAGTGAAGGCTTGGATCTCTTCAAGGTTCATTTTATCATTTTTTTTTAGTCTGCTGCCATTAGTATGCCAAGTGTGAAGGACGGTCGGTTACCATGTCAGCTTATTGTTCTCATAAGAGACAGAATCTGCTTTCTCCCCACCATGACACCCCTGACACCAAGAACCGTCATTACATTCCTGTACTTTTTCAGCCATATTTTAATTTCCATAGTGATTTTAAGCTGACAGGCTCCAGATCAAAGCACACAGACCAGGCACTGGTTCAAATAAGATGAGATAAATGAGCACTGGGTGTCATTTCTAAAGGTGTGCTTCTGGATCTCAGGGGAATTGGAAGTCGTTCCCTTCAAGATTTCAGGGACGAGCATGAATTTCAAAGCATCGACCGCTTCATCGAAAGAAAATTTGGGGGTTTGATCGGTGTTCAAATAACAATTAGGGGGAATATAAAAGGTTTGTGTACAGGAATGATTTTTCTTGAGAGCCATTAGACATGATGCCCAGAGAATAAATAATCTAAGGCAGGTTCAGCAGCAGTTCTGGTGTTTGGTACTCATTAGATGCATCAGCTAAGATAAAAGGGAAACACAGCGACACCAAAGTGAAGTCAGGCGTCAATGCACGAGACGACACGCCGGCATGTGAAGGTCGGAACTTTAATAACTTTGGAAAATACACATTCATTAGCAAGAGGCACTTGAGCTGCCAGATATCTTCCTCACGAGTCCATTTAATAATAAACAGAGATTGACAGCACATCAGCTTATGAAGTGAATAGTCATGACACGGCACGTGAATTTTTTAACAGCTACGACGTTAAGCGATGGCGTCTTCTGCAACACCGTGAAAGCAAAAACACAAACTGTTCCAGGGGTTTTGTTTCACTTTACAACTTGAACGTTTAACACAGCGCAGATTCAGTGAAAACATGAGACGAAGGTTTTCCCTCATTAAGGTTCACATCTATGATTGGAAACAAACGGTTCCGCAGAAAACTTTGTGAAGTCGTCAAACTCGACTTTCTGTAACTTAAACATGAACGTCAACCCACAACTTACAAAAAAAATCTTAATTGTATGTATAGGAGGGGTTCATGTAATCGTTCTTACTTCATTTAACTGAGCAAACAAAGAGAGATTTACACACATTTCACCACAAAAGAAGTGATCGGCGGGGGGCCATGGCCCGTTGGATACAGTTGCTAGCTGCGAGCTAACACACCAACCAAGCCACTGTTAGCCTTTCATTATTCTGCTCCTGCAAGGATGTATTCTTTTTATTGACAAAACCTTTTTTTGTGTGTGTGTTGAAGCCATCCTGTCGGGGATTCTGGGAAACTAAATCAATCTGCACGTCAATCAGCGACAAAGATGCACTCTGTAATTTTTTCATGCACGCTTTGAATGTCCAGTAGCAAAAAAGCAACATTTTAGTCTCGTTACAGAAAAAACAAAACATACACATTTTTGTCATCACAGATTTATATTTAGCTTGACGCCATCTTGTCTTAGCCGTAAGAAAAAGGTTGTATTAAAGGTTATATTAACAAAATGAACTGTGTCCATGTGCTTTTTATTAATAACTGACTTGTCTAACTCAAGAAAGTATCTTCCAGTTGTTGCTCTGCTTTTAATAGTATGCACAAAACAAAGATAACAGGACGTGCACACAGTCTTTAAAACAAGTAAAGCAAAGTCTGTTCCCATGTGATCGTAGATGAGTGCTTGTGAGTCTACAGCCATGCTCGCCTCTCTGAGGCTGTAGCGAGGCACAGCGGTGCTTTGACCTTAAAGCTAATAGCCTGCTAACAAGCTAACAATCACAGTGCTAGCATGCTGATGCCAAGTGGGTATGATGTCACACATGTTCTCCATCTTCACAAGCTAACGTTTGCTCATTAGCACCAGTGGTGGAAATGTGGGGGGACACCGCGCTATGAACAAAAGCTGCTTTCAATCAATAATAATGAGCCTGTTGTCTGAGTGATATATGAGGGACAGACACAGAGACGCTGCTCCAAAGACAGAATGCAGTTTTTCCATTCCATCAGCTGTACTCGGGTTTGAGTCGGTGCGGGAGAGATTTTGCATTTCCTCCACCAACCAGAATGACAGCTGAGAAAGCGGCTCCGCTAGTTCAGCTACAAACACGTTTCATTTACTGTAACTTCCTCACAATAAAATACCCTCATTATTACAGATATATACATATCACCTTTTTTTTCCCCAGGCATTCTTTTTTTTTCCTCTTTAAATGTGATGCCTACATCACCCACAATGCAACTTGTGGATGACATCACTGGGGGAAATGTATCAGATGTTTAAATATGCAGTAGTACTCCCCCAAAAACCTATTAATTCACTTTGATGTTTTAAATAAGTGGAGTTACACTTCGAGCTCCAAAAACACTTACAGCCTACATTACCCATAATGCACTCCCTTGAGATTTTTTTTTTCTGGATTTGGTGCCATGAACCTGATGATGTCACGGCGGTTCTCTAAGATGTCATGTTAAATAAACGTATCCGTGTGTCGACTCAGTGGAATAGCCCTTTAAAAATACCTTTAAACTTTTCTTTCAGATCAATCCGTCATAAAACTTTCAGCAATAAATATTCCTTGTTCGCCTCACGTCTTCACTGAACGCTCCAGTGCTTTGTAAGAGCAGAGTTTAGACCCTGTGGCTTCCACAACATGACAGGCACAAATAAATCAAACAACACAGCATGAGGGGAAACTCGGCGCCCTCAGAGACGTGGACGAGCCAGACAGTTCACTCAGATTAAGCTGTCTGTCCAATTCGCTCCGTCTCTGAGGTTCGACAAAACCTCTCTGAGTCAATGACTAATCATCATTCAGAGAGCGTGTGGACGTCGCTCCTCAGAGGACTCATTTTGAAAACATTTTGAGTAATTTTTAATCATCCTTACAGAAAAATGCACGACCAAAGAGGCGCAGACAACCTCTGGACTGCACGGAACGAGCGCTAATACATTTATTACAAGTCAGCTCATCTCATCCATCCCAGGCCAATTATAACTTTCCTAGAATCTGTATTCAACTCGTGCTTTTGCAGTCACAAAACATCATTTTCTGATGTCTCGCTTCTTCTGATTTACTGCCTTTTTAAAAAAAAAACAAAAAAACACTGATTTTCTACATAATTGTGCTGTTTTGTTTCATCTGCTTGCCTCCGAGTTACGTTCTCTAATAGTTTTGTTGCACAGAAGGACGCAAACAAAACAAAGAGGAATTAGCAATCGCAGTTTGGTTGTGTATCTTGATTACGAGGAGCACAAAGTGTTGCTTTGATTCAGTCCTGTGAGAAAAACAATAAATCATTTTTGTCCGACTCTCTGAGATCAAATTCTTATCAAGTTTTCTTGAGTCTGAGAATTTCTATGATTTCAGAAACTTGTTAGCAGTCGAGTCCAGAAACGCCGAGCCATATTTTTGTTGCGTAGGTCAAAAAGTCAAACAGTCCACCGATCTACGCAGGACCCTCGACGTTGATGGATGTCACAGTGGCCATGAAACATCGCTGGAAAAGGCGGTCAGGGTCCGGCGGCTGGTTGTCACAGTCCAGTTTGCCCCTCAGGAAGTGTTTCCTGAGGCCTTGGGGTCCAGCAGGGGCGCTGACGTGACTCGGCCCCGGTTCTTGTGGACTCGACGAATTGCCTGCAAGACAGACAATTCCCTCATAAACAGCTTATTACAAATTCTTTCATATTGATGAGTCAAAGCATCGGTTCTGTTCATGGTGACAAACAGACAATATTCCCACGGCGGCCATTTTCCTCTCACGTCATGCTCAGGGTGGCATGACTAGCTTCTGTCAGACAACGGCTAACGTTAGCATTCAAAATTAACTTTGTATTGTAAATTAACTCTTAAATATTAAACACACATCTTAGACACATTTATTAAAGCCTGGAGGTAAAAAACACACTGGATGTAATCAAACAGTAATGTTAGCTAGCTCATTACATGCTAACATTAGCTAATGGCTAACCAAATAAGTTGCTCTACTTGGTCGTCTTTTCATTTGACTAAATTCAATGTTTTTAATGACTTGAATCAGAGAAGGAGGCAGCAGCGTGACACCTGAGCTGATTACCAGCCGGTGTGATTTGTATGCAGGTGTGATTTGGGCTCATCAGCGTTGAAAGGCCACTCTAAACTGTTTTATCACACAACACAAAGCCACAGATGTCACTTTTGAGGGAGTGTGCAGTCGGCATGCCCAATGCAGAAAATGTTCAGAAGAGCTGTCGGCTGCAAACTGAATGTGAATTTTCCAGAATGTCTGATTCTCAACTCTGTGTGAAGAGATGTGTCGCAATGCACAAGGAAAACGTTGGTCCTGACTAGTTTCCTAACCAAAAGAAATTGTCATCTGAAGTCCATATTTTATCTAGAGTTTAATAAATCTTTTATTTCCAAGTTAAAACAGCTGAGAACCGTCTTTCACGACGATCAGTCCAAAGACACGCCTGTGCACCAATCATGCTGGTCAATTGGATGGACGGACGACCTGAAAACACAACGCCTGGCACACAGGAATATAAATGAGCCAGATTTAGAGAATTGAATTGTGTATTTTGAATTTTAAACGTTTAAACCAGGGTTTCTGCAACAGACTTTAACCACGTTGCACAGTAGTGGGTGCTGAACTGCATCCAACTCTGTAATTCCATAATTAACAGTTCGGTTGACTTGGTGTCTGACAGAATTATCACATGTAAATATGTAATTTGACCCTGAACTCTCTCTGAAGTTATTTGCTCTAAGATGCGACAGTTTATCACGTCTAAATTAAAAAGCAAGTTCAGAGCGACTTCCATTCGCTTCGACCTGCAGGCCAAAAGGTCCTGTCGCTGTGTGACACACTCCGGGCTAATTGTGAGGAGAGGGGCAGGGAAATCAGTAAGGCTGGTGAGCAAGGGATGCATATTTTACTAATTATTGGACTCAGATCATTTATAATTTATAATAGATTAACAGTGTTATTGCGAGTGGTAGTGTGTGAGGATGCACAATGCTGAGGTGAGCTGACAACAGTTTTTTTATAACATTTCACTCTCATGGAAAGATTCTTCCACCTTCTTCAGGACAGCCACCAACATCATGACGACCAGTCTAGTCCTGGGCCAGATTCTGGTCATCTTTTACTGAGGAGGGATAGAAAGCATCCTGACTGGAGACATCACGACCCCGGACAGGACGGCTCTACAGCGGGAGATTAAAAACATGGTGTTCTCTCCACTCCACTGACTCCTGGACGTGGTTTACAGCTACACTTCTGGCGCTTCTCTGTTACTTCTTCTTCTATTTATTCGCCTGCCTGACTAGTTTTGTTTTCTCCTCGACTTCTCCAGTGTTTTCCCCTGCAACTACAAATGCTGAGCCACCAGCCTGAGCCCACCGTCGCTGCCCACTACTACAGCTGATCAAATAAATTCATTTAACCTTCTCCCTGTCTTGGTGGCCAAACACCAGCTGTTATACAACTGGCTGACACAGATACAGACGTGACTTTTTAAGTTATACTTGGCAAATTCTTCTACCAGGAAAAAATCTGGTGGAGAAAAAATGTTGGGAGAAGTTTTGAAATACAGAAAGCGGGAAACCTTCCATCAAATCTTGTAGGTTGATTGTATTGCAGAATTTTCTTTGTGCTCGTTCAATAGCAAAGCATTTACCTCAATAACATAAACCATGGGAAAATAACGAAGTAGGAAAATAACAAGCAAGCAATTTCTTCCGTTGTAAACTCTTGGATTGGCAATTTGTAAATGTCAGGATGCAGCTCCTCAATAATTCATGACATTTCATCAATAAGAGAAACGGCTCCTGCATGGAGAGCAATCTGCAGTCGGTACCTGGTGCTCGCAGCGGCAGCCCGTTGTCTAGACCTCTGGGTTTGGTGGTGATGAACAGATAGCAGAGGACGCAGAGAGTGATGATGAAGGCGAGAAGAACCACAGCTGCTACAGAAAGTCCCACGAGAGCGCCCAGACTGCGAAACAGAAAAATAAAAACACACGCAGAGGGAGTTATTACTGTCCAACAGGAAATAAAATACCGCAGATGCACAAAACATCCAACTGCATTATGGTCCGTGATGACGACTGGTCCTGATTCTTCCCACTACACAAAAGAGATCATTATTTTTACTGATATAAGTCGCAAATACATGTAGTTCAGTTGGTTACCATCCTTTCATTCTGATGTATTTTAGTTATCAGCAACTTCAATTAAACATTAAAGACGTCATATGATGATTTGGGGATTTTTGCATTTGATTTATTGTGTGTTGACGCATTTTGAAAGTGCTTATAAAAGTTCTGAAAAGTAAAAAAGAAAACAGAATTTAGCTTTTAATTCTTTAACTTATGTGTCAGTATATAACATGTTATACAAAGATGTATTTTTATATGTGTATCATAAAATATATATATATATATATATATATATATATATATATATATATATATATATATATATATATACAGCTGTACCGAAGCCATGGTTACCAGCTGTAGCACCGTTATTTTAGATCACACTACCTCTGCCTAACTCTGCCTCTGATTGGCTGCATCCTGCTCGTTAAGATGTCTCACTCTGAAGCTAAAACGGAGCGTTCAAGACGTGGTGTGAAAACAGAAAACAGCTGCAGCAGTAAACAACATGAGAAAAATAATGTGTTAAAGATTAAAGTATTCAAACCTGCTCTACCAGGACCCCCCAGATAGAAGCATTAACCTTAAAATCAGCATAATACGACCTCTTTAACTGTGTTATGCATGATTTATGTTGTGGAACCAACCGAGGTCATTTTGACCCCAATGTAAAAGCAAGTGAAACAAGCCGACAGTCATTCAAGCCTCAATATTTATTAAATCTGCTGCATCTGTGTCTGTTCACTTCAACAGAGCCAGGACATCTATTCCCCCCACTCCTGCTTTCAATCTTTATGCTAATGCATCGTCGTCTCTCTGCAGTAGACATGAGAGGTAACAACCTTCTGAACTAACTCGCAGTAAACGAGCGAAAAATCTCCCTCTGACAAATTCCGTCTGCTGAAAGCATCTCAAACATGCTGCTTCATCTCCCTTCGTTCTTCAGGTTAGGTGTTGGATGATCATTCAGTCGACCACCTGAGTCAGAATTTGGGTGGAGGTGTTCACCAGACAGTTTAGGAAACTTTGAGAAACATTTTCAGAAATGTTATCAAGATACTGAGGGCGGATAGCCTTAACTTAAACATTCATCGTGTCCGGAGAATGAATAATTGAGACTCTGGTGATCCTCCTGACGTTTCCTCTATAAAACCTCTGAGGCTGACGTTTGTGTCAACATGTGGCTCCACGACTATCAGACAGATTATTGTGACATTTGCTCCAGATGTGACGATGATTGTTAACCCCTTGACTTTACATCTAGCGCTCTCATCAGGTCAAAAACTAATGATATTCCTATGTTTAATGCTAATTAGCGAATGCTAGCCTGCTAACACCCTAAATAATTAACATGTGTTATGCTCGCGTGGCTGTGGACTCTAGTGTAGTCACATCTGGCTTGTTTGGTTTCAGATTTGGAGTGTTTTCCCCCTCAAACATTACTCGGTTTGGGTCTTCATGAACACAACAATCACACAATTTCCAAGGCATGTGATGTGTCACCCCGCCTACAGATGGACTTTGTGGTGTGACAGCAGGTGCACCAACCACAGTGATTTTGTTATATATGCACATCAGCGCACCCCCCGCCCCATGATTAATTGATGCAAAGCTGTTAAAAAGATGTGAGTACTTTTGTCAGTTCATTCAGTCCATTAAACAACATGTGACAGTAATCCCACAGTGATAATCCCTCAATCATTACTGTGCGACCCACGAGTTAGTCATTAAGCATAACAGGTCTATTTGCAGTCTAATAAAAGCCTAACAGATGATGCTTTCGATCGCTTATTTCTTTAAGAGCTTTTTGTGACGCAAAAGAACATAAATGCACATGTCAGAGACTTTAAAGCGCTGCATTGTACTGTATGTTGAATTCGTTAAGTGGAGCCTGATGTTCTCTTTCATACATGCATACGATGTTGGACTGAGTGCTTCTGTCAGTCTAAATACACGCCTGGTAAAACAGAAAATTAACTGAGCGAGGCTTAATGCAGTCGAAGATGACGAAGACTGTTTACTTCCATATTGCGACGGACTGTGTTGCAGCTCGTTTGTGACGACATGTTATAAAAAGGTCCTCAGTCCTGCAGCTTCTTACTGTTTGTTCCCTTCGACGAACGGTCTGAGATTCATCTTGCAGTCAGTAATAGAGTTAAACATGATGATATTTACACACATCGATGCAAGATGTAGGTTTTGATGTCTCTATTCATTTCTTTTTACAACCGTCTCTAATTTCCTCTCTGAAATGAAACATATTCCACATTATGTTGTGTCTTTTATCCGGACCCTGAGTCTGTGGATGAATTTTAGTCTAAGAGATCGCTCTGTGAGGAACACGAATGCATCATCTGTCCTCACATGTATGTTCCGTCAACAGCATATAGACTCCTGGAGTGTACTTGAAGTTAAGTCCACAGCATTAAAAGCTCAAAAATACAACCGCAGCTGGATGAAAATGATTATCATCGTGCAGCAGAGGAGATGTTTTGCTCATGCCTTCCCTTATGAGCGGCTACTTTGTGCCTTTAAAGCCTCAAAGCACTCCAGTAAAAAGCAGAGCAGCGTTTCAGGAAAACTCTCACTACACATAATGACACATAATGATGCAGGATGGCGGGATATCGTGCCGCCCAGAGGCTGCTCATTATTTCGCCGAAAAACCTCCCGCAGAGATGATTTGGCAGCATGCTGTGAATTGCTTTGTGATATATTCTATTAAAAAAAAACAACAATAAACAAAGATAAACTTTCTTTATACAGCGAAGCCTCATAAAACACCTGAGCATCGCAAATGCTTTGTAGATTGAATACTCAGATTTTCAATGGGATTTATTTTTTTTCCTTTTTATAAAAATGCACTTCCTGTTAGAGCTGAAAGGATTCTGGAGTTTAGAAATGAGAGATTGACCGATTGACTCTCAAATGCAGCTATAAAAAGTGCATCTGAGAATCATTTTCTGCTTTATAACTTCTAAAAGAAAGTATATTGATCATCTGTGATCGGCCAAGATATTAGCTGATGATATCAGTTGGCTGTAATATACTGATATTAAATTGTTAATCGTGATTTGGGATTCTGTGCAGTCTCAGATTTTTGGATACCGTTATGAAATGTTTCTTTTCCGGATTTGAAAATGCGTTCTCACTCCCAACTCGTCAAATTCAGCAGCTTGGTCATCGAATTTCAGCTTTGAACAGCAATAACATGTAATATGTGCATCTGGACAGACTTACAAGACTTACATTAGATGCGTATTATGGACGTATTAGGTCTTCTGGACTGTTAATAACACTGTCAGTTGAAAAGATCATATTTTCACTCACTGACGAAACTCACATCACCTGAAATACACGACGCGAGCTACGTCGTATACGTACGTTATCTTAATTTAATCAAAAACGAATCATTCTGGACTCTTAGGTGCCATCCACATGGAAACACACATGTTTTGTCCACATGGATCCTGTAAATGCACTTTTTTGAAACCTGGTCTCAGGTGGAAACATTTGAAAACGCCGCCCTTGTGTTCATGTGTGGACAGTAAATCTGCATAACAAACAATAACATAACAACAACAACAACATTTATTGAGCCTATCAGGGCAAAATATTCTGCTCCTCTCTCACTACGCTGAGTGAAAAAGGATTATGGACGACCGACTAGCAATTTTAATCTTCTTCTTGTTGTGTTCGGTTTCTCCTTCTACTGTCTGTTTGTATGCAGCGTGCAAGCTTTATGTGCATGCTCCGCCTCTTCTTCTCTGTTTTTGGTGAAATTCAAGCGCCACCTGTAGGTCTGGAATATGAACTACAGCGTGTTGAGTCGTTTTCAATGGATCCGTTTGGACGCAAATAAAACAAATGTAAGGAAAAAGTCCCGTCCTCCTGCTGGGTCTCACATGTTGTGAGTGATGACAGGCTGAACGTTCATGTCGTGTCGGTCTTATCAACCATTCGAGGTGCTTTTACAACACTAGGCAGCATTTAAACACCCAGTCATACTCCAGCCACCCATGTGTTTGTATTGAATTCAGACCTACACAATGTAAGAACAATCAGTAGAAGCCATTTTAGTTTGCAGGGGCCAGAAATAGAACCAGCGACCGGAATATCCGTCCGCCGCTGCATTTAAGTGACGTATTTTCTTTTGTTGTAATACTTGACTACTTGACCCTCTTAGTCAATACAACCACACGAGGATTATTTCTCCAACATCTCATTGTGCTACTGCTTTGCAAAGAGGACCAGTAGTCATCACGACAGTACTGATGCATTATTTATGTATTTGGTTTAAAAAAATATTGTGATATTTGATCGGATTACAGCCTAAAAAGCATTAATTTAGTCCGTCTCGCCCTCTGACGATGTGACTGTGTGTGTTTTTACTACACTTTCTGTTTACTCACTATTATCACAACCTTTATTTGAAACAGCAAAGACCATGAGAGAAACACACGATGATTACATTTAAAATAATAAAATGAAAATACAAAACCCAGAGAGCAGCAGAAGTAGAATCAGCTCAAATAAAACGATTTAAACTGATGTGTAAAGTTATCTGTAGGTGTTCACGAGACAGCTTGTTCCTCCTCACTCAACACACTTTAATGTGTAAAACTGGTGGCGTGACCCTTTAAAGTCTCAATTCACAGACACATACTTACTGTTTTAAGCTGCATTTAAAACGTGGAGCACTGTGTAGTTCTGGAGAAGAAATTCAAACTCAGAATTTGAATTTTAACGAGGTAATAATACAAACATTCAATTTGAGGCAGAGGTCCTTTGTGTTCCCCTCATTCTTTCACCGAAGCAAATTCAAGGCTGTGGCTTCTATTTTCTAGTCTCGTCTCTATTTAAACCTCTTTTATTTAAGCCTACTGTCCTATTTCTTAACATGCTTTGTTTCTTGATGACTTCCTGCTTGCAATTTCTAATGTATTTTAAATGTAATTCTTATGCCCCTGTAAAGCACTTTGAGTTGCCTTGTGTCTGAACACAAATTATTTCTATTATTACTTTTACTTTCTTTTCCGTCACTGAGTAAACAAGCTGTTCCCAGAGTACAATAAGGTCCTGAGAACATTAACCCAGTTTGGATGCAGGGATCCTGCGACAATTCTCCGCCTCTGTGTGAATCTCTCGGAGGCGGCGAGGGGTGAAATTCACAACAGAGGATCTCGTTCACAACACACTGTAACAGCATCCATCAGCGGGTTTAGATTGACAGGAGGAACACCTCGGAAACACCTGGAAAAAAACACACAGACGTCTTCATCGTGCCGCGGACTGTCGTCTTTAAGGCGGAGATGCTTCGCTCTGTGCGAACGACCAGCGGAGGAGAACTGACGTTAATGCAGCTTCTCGGTGTAAAAGTGGGCTACAGTTTGAAGCTAGAAAGATGGCAGGGTCCGCCACGTGTACACAAAAGTAATGTATGTGTGAACTGTGTCGTCCTTTAATGTCAGTTTGTTTATTCGGTTTACCCAGTCATGATAAGAGAGTTTGTTTATGAAGATTTTTTTTGTCTTCTGACACAGCTCACCTTTAACACAACGAGGTAACACAAACAATATTACACACATGTTAAAAAACAAAACAAAACACAATGCAGCTCTCGTCAGGCACAAACACACACACTTACACACACGTTTATATGAATAAAGATCTTTCTCTTCCAATTAATGACATATTGCGCCTTTATTGATTTAATTTACTCCTCTTGTGTGGCAGCTGACAGGTTGACGGAGGTGACACCTCCTACATCTTTCCAATTAGTGTCTCCATGTCAGGACAGCCAATTAGAGCCAGAGGGTGGACAGCCCATCATCACACCGCTCAGACAGCAGCAGCTGATTGTAATGTTTCTGAACAGGATGTTGATGATGATGATGATGATGATGATGATGATGATGGACTGTGAGCCTTCCTTACCTCAGCCACCACATGTATCCGTACTCGTAGGGGAAGAAGCTGTTGGGGTCATCGCAGCAGTACTTCAGGTCACTGAAGCCGCAGCAGAAAAGTGCCGTGGTGTCACTGTCCGCCCTCGGACACGTGAAGCTCTCCACGAGCACGTTTTCTTTGCTGTAGTAACTCTCGCAGTCCGCGCTCATGTCAGACGCGCAGTGTCCCGCACGTGGACCCGGCAGGATGCGTGAAGACCCGCTCTCATACCGCCCATCTCCCGCTGCAGCACACACCCACACACCGCTGTCTGAGAGTGTGTGTGTGTGTGTGTGTGTGTGACGGTGGAGCTGCTGCTGAGACTCACTGCACCTCCACCAACCCTGACATACCTCCCTCCCTCCCTCTCTCTCTCCCTCTCTCTCTCTCTCACACACACACACACACACGCACGCACACGCACCTGTAAGGTAAATACATCAATACCTTAAGTGTGTGCACAGTCACGTTTATTTGCAGAAACCAACCGGACCGGGCTGCTCCGTCAACATCTGCAGGAACCACAGGAGCGAAAAAATATTGATTATTGCTTGTTGTGCAGGTGCAGGATCATTACATTGATTACCTGTACTGTGACCTCACGCTATCCGGGTCAAATGTTTTTACACTTCTGTATAAATCTGATCAGTCTTCCACTTAAAATCCCCACTGGTGTGTTTTTAATCTATATTTTTATTTTCGTCGTCATCTTTTAGTTGTTTTTGGGTTAATTCCTCTCATGTAAAGATTTACTTGGCGATGAAGTTGATTGTGATTGTGACATAGACAGCTGTTTACTGAACGTCATGAAGAAATACCAAATAAATGACAGATCTGAGGACAGCGGGTCGGTCTGATCCTCTCATGTCGGGGCAGGAGGTGATGACCCTCCATCATCCAGTTTATTGGTCTATATACTGTATATACACACAAAGACAATAAATTAAATTGCATATCTATAGTGTTTTTCCACTCTGCTGACCACACGAAGCACTTTACAACACTTGTCAAGATACTCAAGGATTCATCAGCGTGTTTGAACCAGCAACCTTCCGACTACGATCCGCTCCACCTCCTGAGCTAATCCTGAATTTAGGTTTAGGTTACTGTAAGAGTTTTAGGCCAAATGAGTGGAAGTCGATGTTAAATCCTAACAAGGACAGAATGTTTTGTATTGTTTGGGCAGTTATATTGAAAAGGGGAAAATGACGGCGTCATTGGTGAATAACCTCTCTGAGAGTCCGTGAGTGTTGCTAATAATGGAGTCGGACTGCAGTCTGCTAGATAGAGGATGTAAAAATAAAAGATACTAAGGAAATTGGTATTTTTATTTCATTTTCTATTGACTTTTCAGCTGCATTTAATTGTCTCAGGTCAGGTCCATTGTAGGAGCCGTTTTCCAGAGGATCCACAGCACTGATGTGTGTGAAGGTCGGTGTTCATTATTCCTCCTGTGGATCATCCCGGAGCTGCGTCCTCTCACCTCTGGATTATTTCTTTCGCACAATAAACGATGATTCTGTCGTTGTATAGGAAAAAAAAAAGCCCCTATAATATTAATTCTCACCCTGGTACGAACTGTCCTCCTCTAGCACATCTGTCCAAAAGTAAAGAGAAGAAATCTGTTTTCAGAAAGGATCCTACCGTCATCGTCCCTGCTGACACTGCACCGGATGACAAGCTGTCCTTCGGCTGCAGGGTTTTATTAAAGCGAACTTGCAGACGCGCCGCTGGACTCGTCTGTACAAGTCGAGAACTTTGAACAAAGCCCAGTTAATCTCGGCTGATCTCAGTCTCTTTGCCTCCTGATACATTTTGCAGACACAAGAACTCGTGTGTCCCTGCAAGCAATTTGCCTTTTTTAATGACTTAAAGAGAATATGTGGAACTTCTTTGTCGAGCTGGAAGCCTGTTTCCTCACTCCACTTCTAAACTGATGTCCAGCAGCATCAAACATCTTAAAACAGTCGCAGACAAATGTTTTGTTGTTTTTTTTTGAAAGAGTAATACATCTGCAGAGCAAACACATCTCATTTTTCTCCTTACAAACATCACTAATTAAGACATTGTGAAACATTTTGTCAGGTCCGAACAGACATTCGGTTCCAGCTTCCAACAACCTCCGTGAGCCAGCAGCTTAAAGAGGTTTGATTCACGTTTTCTCAGCAATGAAGAGTCGTGTCAGCCGCCAGTTTGTGGAAGAAAAAAAAACATGAAAAAGGCTGACTTTTATGTCAATATCAGCTAGTTTGTGTTAGCTAGTGCAACACATGCGAGGGCGGACTGAATATGTGTCGGTGGGCGGCTGCAGCTCAGGAGGAAGAGCGTGTCGACTAGTAATCAGAAGGTCGCTCGTTCATCAATGCACATCAAAGTGCCTCTGAGCAAAACAAAATACCGAACCCCAGATTGCTCCTGAGCAGGCTGGCACGTTGCACGGCAGCCATCACCATCGGCGTGTGAATGAACGATCTGTAGACTGGACAAGCGCTGTAGCAGGTCCATAGCTCAACAGCAACAATCTTTTTTTGTCGATTTTGAAGTTTTCAGAATAGCTTGTTAAAGGTATTATTGTGCATTCGGCACTGAAACATGAATCTGCACTGATTGTGATGCGAAACCTCCAATTTCTTTCACTGATATCAGTGATTTAACATATTTCTCTGTAATTATTGCTCAGAGGTATTTTTTTGTTTTGTTTTGTTTTCTTCAGTTGAAACTTTGCAAACAAATTTTTTTTCTTCACTCTTTTCTTTTTTTTTTTTCTCAGACCCTTCGTGTAGAATAGCATTTACTGGTCCTTGTACCGTGTGGAGGACAGACGACAGCTTTTGCACAGAAAATCAGGAAACAAAGACTCCCACGCTCTGTCCACTTCATTTTCAATTATGCTTAATGACGACAACGTCTCAGTTATAAGTTACAAGTCTTTTTTTCATCTACTTGTTCCTTGTAAAAGTGAATTGTGAATCTTGGTTTCATGGCAGCCACTTCCAAACTTTGAAGAGTGTGTGTCTTTTTGTGAAATGCTAGGCATGACCCTGTTCAGTGTTTTTTTTATCTGCTCACTGGCGCTTGAGGACGCGGGGTCATCCGTGGTCTACAGCAGTGAATACAACCTGATTGAGGAGGTTTTTTTTTTTTTTTTTTTTTTTAAGGCGGATAGTGTAGACGCTGAGCTTGAATTGCAGCAGAGAAGAATGGGTCAAGTTCAATGGGGAAATTCGGTTGGATCTCTCGAAACACAAAGAAACCACACTGACAGAATTAAATATTCTTAAACTGAGAATAACCAACGGTGCAGAGTGGACCACGACGGATGAAAGGAATAATAGAGAGCTGCACAAACGACTGCGCAACTTTTGCAACGCACATTAAACGTAACCTGAAGTTGTCCTGCAGAATTCACTCTGCCTGCTCAGTTAAAGCCACGCTCGATGCAAAAATGAATGTACGGTTAAGGAGACCGAAACAAATGTTTAGTCGTCACAATGGCCAACTATTAATAGATGATTGAAGATGTGTTGATTAAGTGAGCAGCTAATCATAACTGAGCTCTTAAAAGGGGTTTGTTAAACCTTTTGTGGCATTCAATTACTGAAAACTCTCGAGTGCCTCATGAGCTCAACTGACATTCGGTCTCATACGAAGCTGATTACCGTCGCAAAGAACACGTCGAGTTGGTCTTTGGCGATTGATTACATGTGAATATATAAGTGAATTTGCAACACAAGGGGGGATAATATCAGCATTATTGTGTGATCTGCCCTCTGACTCTAATCACCTTTCCCAGTTCTCTTCATGTTGTGCTCACATGTTGCAACGCTTCACTCTAATCTGACCACTTTTTTTTTCAGTAATGAGTAATCTAACGCGTTAATATTTTCAGACCAGTAATCAGACTAAAGTTACTCATTCACATCACTGTGCGTAACTATTATTTTTCTCGTTTTCCTTGGTAAAGATATATATTTTTGCTTTCTTCTTGCGTGTCGGGGAGTGATGTCACGTACGCGACAAGTTTCCAGCACGAGGACAGCTCACTTGTAACACCACCCAGCAACACAAACAACAATGGAGGGAGGAGAGAGCTGCACATACAGTCCTTATTTTGAGTTCGTGTCGGCTGAAGATGAGAATATTCAGCGTCGTCGTACACTCTGTGCTGGTGACAAAGGGTCAGAAGAAGTTGGTCGGGCGGTATGTTGTAGAGGAAATGCTGCCCTTAAACACAGTTGACTCGCTCTCGTTTCGTGCCACAATAAACAAGATCCCACAACTGTCAGTGCTGTGCTGCCTCACAGAACATGTTTTTCTTCCTACGTGGAGAAAAAGTATGCAGAGATGGAGAGAAATCGATTGAGGACTTAATGATCACATCCTGGAATATATTCTTTTTAAAGTTTTTCAAGGTCTAAACTTGTAAGTTATGCACATTAGTGTAGTCGTATGCAGGCGTTCCTTAGGAAATCATCCATTAAGGTGTCCATTTTCAGTGATATTGTTATTGAATTTTAACTTGGACCATGGAAGACTATGTGATGCGATGCCAACTATCAGTCATGGGTGCAGTAAAGGTCTTCAGGCTTAGTTTTGCAATAAAATATTCAGGCGAGAATACATCTAAAATTATTCCAGTGTGTTCGGACTCCTACGGATCAATGTCAGGAGGACTCAGAGAGCTTACTACCGCTGTGTGATCGCTGTAAACAGAGGTGTAATATACTGGCTATGTTAGATTTTGAAAGGAAGAACAACACTCAAGGTCCTTCTTTTAACTTGCTTCATATTGTTTTCAATTTCAGTCTTCGCTGTCTTCAGAAACTAGTAGGATTACGACAAACAATAGTCTGTCCTCGATCTTTAAATCGACGTGTACGAGATGTCGAGAAACGGCTTTTGAAGCGTTTTTATGACAATTGTGAACACACACATTTTAATGGGCTTCATGCATTTCTACATTGCTTTTTTCTTTCATACAGACCGCTCAAGGTGCTTTCCAACACTTCTCACATTTACACATTCACTGCCATGCAAGGTGGACGGCTGGACCGGCAAGGTTGTGATAATGTACCCGAAGATGTGTCACTACTTTCAGATGTCCACCATTATTCAGACCTTGAGAATACAGGCCACACTGCTTTCTTCTATTTACACATCTGTCATGTCTGTCCTGCGCCGGTGTTCTGTAATGTAGCGAGGAAAGAGGCTCATCTCGGGTTCAAGTGGCGCCTTGAAAGCCTATCAGAAAAGCAAAGCACTCCCGAGACTCCTCAGTGTTCATGCTGCCTGGAGAGGAGAGGAAACCATCCTACAGCTCTTTTGATACGCCTACTTCACCGGGATTATTCCCATTTAGACCAGCTTCTATATTCAGCCAAGTGTCACTTCACCTTTTCTGCAGACTCCTATACAATAGGATTCATCTGTGCAGCCTGATTATCTTTTATTTCTCTCTGTGATTGCTCTGAATTAATAAGAAGGTTTTGTTGCTTTTCTGATCTGGTAGAAAGAATCCCAGTTTTGATCCGTCTAACAGTGAGCACACATCGACAGGAGGAACAGACTGTGATGCAGCGCCGGCGCTCTCCGTTGAGTGAACGGCCGCCCAGTCACTCCTGTTTTCATCGTTTGCTCGTCTTCGCCTTCTTCATCAATAAGGTTCTTTTCCTTTGCAGTGTTGAGTTTCCACAGTTATTCCAGTTGCTCTGAAGTTACCTTTTTTTTTTTCATTTTCAGTCAAACGTATCCTTTGAGAACAGGACTTTTACCCAGGAGACTGTGGTTCATGTCTTAACTACTTACTACCAAACTGTTTTTCTGGTTGATTAGGCAACAAATGTCATGAGTAAACATACGGCTACTTTGCAAAAAAAAAAAAAAAAAGCACTCAAATGGAAAAAAAGTACAATGGAAGTTGGAACGCAGCGACTGTCTCTTATTAAATGTGGACAGACGGTTGTGTCCAAATAAAGGTCTGGCAAAGGATAAACACCAAGTGTCACAAACAGTGGAACATAAGAATGGACCGGTAGTATTTGCAAAACAAAACACAATAAATTGCACAGTGAAAGTAAGGAGAGTTGCACATGTGCAGGTCCAATCAAGCAGCTGACAAGGATCATTTAGTGACACGTCAGCATCTTTATCACACTCAGCTCTGACTGAACGATGTTGGATCACTGTCGTCCAGAGTCGGATGGAAAAGTATGTCCGCATCGGAAGAGAAAGAGGTGCAAAGTAGTGTAATCAGTGTAGTGGAACAACCTGTGCTGATCCAGCTCAGGTGAGCTGCTCCTGGTCCGTCTTTTTACTGCAGTGTTTGATGTTAATATGCTGAACAACCCAAAAAAAACAAGGGAGTTGATATTAAAGGTCACGATTATTAATTCCAATCTGATATCCCAACCGTGATGTATCAAATACCATACGACTGTATTTAGAGCAGCACGGAGAAGTCGGCTGGCTCTGGCAAAAGGTCACACTGTTCGTACAGCGATGTAGGAAAACTTCACAGTGTTGATTTTGCTTTGTGTGTCTTCCATATTGGAAAGTTGAACCTTGGAGAGAGAAACAGTCAGAAGTCATGTCGACAGTGAGGCAAACTGTCTTGAGTAACTTCTTCGTGAAAGCCTGCAAATTTGCAGTAAAATGTCTTCGGCGGCTCTGGTCGAGGTCTGTAAAGTTTCAGAAAATGATCCTAAAGATGTCGTCAGGGTTTAGTGTCTTGGCTGAAGCGATTATCCGACACAGATGAGACATTTTTTTACAGGTATGAGTATCACCTGAGAAAAAAACTGTCACAAACAAACACATTTTCATTAGGTAGCTCACTGAAGTTTATTTATTTATTTTCATAGTTTATAGGTATCTGACTCTAAAAATACAGTATATTGCAGCTTAGAACTAGATTATCTGGCAATGTGAGTGTGTGTGTGTTAGAAAACATAAAACATGTGTGACATTTAAGTACTTTTCATGCTGGATCACAACGGCGAACGGAGAGACATCTGACAGTCTTGCCAAGCAAAGAGAAACAATGAAGCCCTGGAGGCTAACGCTAAGAGCTAGTCCTGCTGTTTTTTGTCGTTGTTTACGTCTGCTTCCCCGTGAGACCACGTGAGGTGAAGAATCTCTCACTTTTGCAGGATTTCCTTATTTGCGTGATGCAACCCCATTTCCTCTTCTTCCACTTATTCTTCTTCTTCTTCTGTAGTCAGAGCCTGTTTGCATCCAAGATATTGTATTTCCACCTTCTCCCAGATGGAATATGTGCCTCACTACTCCTATTTACCCTAAAAAAAACCCTCTTTTATTTCTTTGATACACCTATTCGACGTACGCTCTCAGAGTACCTGCACTCCCTCTCCAGTAGCTCCTGTGTACACAGCCATAAACCCTGAAGGAACTGCTGTGTTTTTTTTTCTCTCTGTCAGGCTTCACGACTCCCTCTCACTGATTACACTTCGCTATTTTTTTTTTTTTTTTTACTCACAGTTTCTGTCGCTGCACATTTCATCCCCACGTTAACTAATTATTAGGCCTTTTAATTGACAGCCCTAATAATCATCCTAAAAAAAAAAACATGTAAACTGTGTGCACATTTTCAATAATGGCTGCACTCAGTGGGTTTGGGAACAAAAGGTCTCACTGAGTATCAATTATGATCTATGAATACTTTGCAGATGTTATGGGTCCTTCAGCTGCTTCTATTCCTGCCACACAAACAGCATCTGTGTGTGTCTGAATACAGTTTCTACATCATTTTCCTGCTAAAAATAATTCACCAGGACAATAAACTTAACATTCTATGCAAGTACCTTAAAGCAATAAGCACATTTTAGTTTATAAATGGTTTATATGTTTATATGTATATATTTATTTTATATATGTTGCTTGAATAATGTGCATCCCACTTCCAGTTCAACCTGCAGAGACCAAATTATTGGACCGCTGGATGGATGAGGTCGTGTTGGAATATTTCAGCAGTACCACTGATCCACCTGACGGGGGCGACATACTTAAAGGGCAAACATCATTTCCACATCACTCAGCTGGAGGTGGCATCATCAGAGGGTGACGCAGCGTCAGGGTGCTGCAAACTCTGAGAGACAGTAACGTGATGTGATACATCCTCCTGCAGTCCTTCACTCATTCATCATCATTCACTCCTTTAACGAGAGCTCAGCAGCGCATGCACTTTCTGCGCCGGATGAAGAGAGCACACCTCCGCCCCTCCAATTCTCACCACCTCTTACAACTTTACAGAGGCGCTGTAGAGAGCATGCTGACCAGCCTGCAGTGCCTCTGACTTCACTGCCTCCCATCCAGGACATTGCAAAACAAAACAAAACAAAACAAAAAACGCTGCCTGACCAGGACTCATGACATCAGGAGAGACACCTCCCATCCCCACCACGGGGACTGTTGAACACAGAATGAAAGAAAGTCTAAGAAATACCAGTGACACCCACAAGGACGTAAAGATAAGGAAGTAACCAAAGGTCAATGTAACTTTTCAGACATTCTGTGCCACTCAAAGTGTGAAAAGTAAAGAGGAAAACAAGGTCCCCACAACACCGTCTGAAGCTAGAAAAGGGTCAGGGTCCGCCACACGTTAACAAAGTGAAACAGTATGAAAGGTTGTTCACTCAGTTTATTCAGCCACGATGAACAAAGAGAGTTTGTTTGTTCAGTTTGTTGAGGCAGAAAACGACATAACATATATGCACATATTACACACATCTGTATACAAAGAACACAATCTGCAGCAGCACACTGCAGCTCTGCTCGGGCACAAACAAACACGAGACAAGCATTTGTGATTTGGTGTACGAAAGAATGACAGCAGTGTGTGTGTATGTGTGTTAAAATGATAAACACAATGTCTCGTGCACAAGTTAGTTAAAGAAAATGTAATTAAATATACAAATACATATATACAACGTTTTTTGTTGTTGTTTTTATTCCATTTCCCCCGACACTGTGGTCGTTATATGCTGCTATGTGCAGACATTTTGCAGCAGCACAACACCTGCTTATATTCTGCAAGGTGACTGAAATAGAGTTGGATGGGATGTCACAACGAAAGGGTCATTAAATGTCAGTGTCACTTGAACTGATCCAACACTGTTGATTGAAAACTGCTCAAAGAAGTTTTCTCTCTGCATGACTGAAGCAAAGCCATACAAAGGTGATACAAGGTGATTCATTCAACACTGACAGTGTCAAATGATTCAAACACCAGCTGGTCCTTTACAAGCACCACCAGAATCCAAGGACTGTAAAGGCTCAATTGTGTTACAATCTTATTGTCCCTCCTTTTATTTATTTGTTTTTATTTCTTTATAAAATGTAATAGGGGAAAAGGCTGGAAGTTAAAGATACCACATGTAGATTAATCCACCGCTGAAAATAGTCTCTAACAAATGCACTATACTGCTATGCAGGTGGCAGGGTCCGCCACATGTAAGCAAAAGTAAAACAGTAGAAACTATGTCGTCCTTTAAGGTCAGTTTGCTCACTCAGATTATTCAGACGTGATAAAGACGGTTTGTTAATTCAGCTTGTTAATGCATAAAAATACAATTCAATATACAATTTATAAAGAACAAAAGCTATAAAAGCACAAAGCAGCTCAACAAACAAACAAACAAACTCGACAGCAACGTGCTTGTAACGATTTGCAATGTGAAAGAACGAGAGCAGGATATGAAAAAGACAGAAAAGTCCTGCACACGAGTTGATAAAAAGAGTCCATGACATGCTGTCAGCGCTGCATCACATTTCCAAACACGGTGCATCTGTAACTCGGCCTTGTGCTGTTCTGCAGCTCCACAGTGACACTGAGTTTGTTTAACAGCAGATGTAAAACTTCAGCGGTGGATTTACTGTTATTCTCTTTTATGCTTTCCCGCTCTTTCTCCTCATCATCGAGGTTCAGGGCCCGAAATTTACATTGAGCCGGTGTGTCTTTCACTTCTTGTACTAATAGACTGAATACGACTGACACCCAGAAGGATGGCACAATAAAGACAGTAATTAAACATCAGTGTAACTGTTCAAAAATCGCCTTTGTCGCCACATTGTCGACTGTAAAAGTGTTCAAAGATGTCTTGTCTTCCTGCGTGATATAATGTCCGCGTCGTCCTTGATCGGCCTGACACGCAAACTGCAGATGAGGTCAGTCTCTTGACAGATTTGTGTGGAAGCCAAAGGTTCTGAGGCGTCTCAGAGAGCCTCAAACTTCGTTGCAGGTTTAACAACAGCTTTAAAATAGCGGGAGTGTTCAGATGATGAGTCGCATTGTTTTGACGCTGTTGTTCCTCTTCGCCGTATCGGAAAACAGGTACGAACACACAACCTGGGCAGATCATCACACCTTCAGGCCAGCAGAGGAGGGACACGCTCTGTAACGTGCATTACTGTGTTACACGTCCCGCCTCTTTTGATTCTGGATTGGCGGCATGCTATCCAAAATCACAGATCACTAAATCACAGACTTGGGGATGTTCTGACAGCGTTACAGGCGAGACTTTGTTGCATCAGTACAGAGAGTTGAAGTCAGAAACCTTCCGGTGAACTGAAAATATTCACAGTAGCAAACGGGGAGAGTCACTGAGGTCTGTCTGTCAATTTAAAGATCATTTTTAACTTGAGAGGGTTTGTTATAAAACCACAAATGTAGAAAGTTAAGACTCCTGAATGCTCATCAAAACATGACAAACATCAGATGTGTAATTCATGACACCCTTCAAACGAGATCAAAACATTTTTGTATCTCTGCTGCTGAATACTGTACAAATCTTTTCTCATCTCAGGGACTTTTCCCTTTTCACTTTGTGAGATCACCGTATAAAATTTTGCTGTAGACACGACTAAAATACAGTTCAAATGTCTCTCCTGGAAGGTTCTCATAGTGCTGCACTCGGTCGTTCAGATGTAAAAAGTGAAAGGAATAGAGAATGACAGAGAGAAGTTTAACTCCTCATTTCCCACTTTCTTCACACTTTGTCCATTCATGGTGTGATGACGAAACACAACAGATGTCGTAAAAAGATGTTTTTTTTTTTAAGCTGTTTGATCATCTGGTCGACACTTCTGATGGAGTCTGACTGCAGCGAGCCTCCTGCTCTTCCTCCTGCGTCGCTGTGACATTTATATAATATATATATATATATATATATATTCATTTTTTTAATATAAATATCTCAACAACTCTCATTGCCATGAAAAACATTCCTGCCCCCCCAGGACGACTTAAAACAACAATGAATAACAGCATCATAAGGTCAAAATTACTTTTGTTTTTTTTAGACAAATCCCTCCAAATGAAGAGCCGTTCCCACCAGCCTCAGATGTTCTGTGTGATTTAACTTTCTCAGCCTCACTGGCTGGCCGAGCTCCACACCCTTAATCTTATTTCTCCAAAGGCAGCATATAACAATTGACTAAGCAGGATGAAAACTTGTAATTTATTTTCACTGGGATTTAAAGAATAAATTAGATGTTCTGGTAGGTTTTTTTTTTTTTTTTTTTTTTCTGTGAGTGCACGGCCTGTTTTTAAACCCCACAGAATCTGAATTTGTGATGTTTTGAGAAATCTGCCGCTGGTCACCAGAGCAACCGGTTTGTTTTCCAGTTTGATTATCGACAAAAAAAGAAAGAAAGAAAAGGCCAATCTCAGCCCAGCGAGCGGTCCGTCTGTCCAATCAGCTGTCAGCAGGGCTTTGTGCCTGAGTCTGACTGCAGGACGGACCTGTCAATCATCTGGTGTGCAGCTTACTTGAAATGACATCTGTCCCGAGCAGATGTTTAATGAGCCTTAGCGGAGCACAATGAGAGCCGGGCTTTGTGAGGAAAAGGAAAACAAACTGGTTGAGTTCATGCTGCACCACCGCTGGGTCAGTCTCCTCGTTTTATATATCCAGCAAGACATCAAAATATATAAATATATCTGTTATATTTCATAAAAGCTTCAATTTCCTGTGAGATCAGGACACGTTACAGTGCCGTGAAATGTTTTTGTCATCTTGTCAACCCGTAAAGTTACTCAGCACACTGTAA
This sequence comes from Acanthopagrus latus, assembly GCF_904848185.1. Taxonomy (NCBI): domain Eukaryota; kingdom Metazoa; phylum Chordata; class Actinopteri; order Spariformes; family Sparidae; genus Acanthopagrus; species Acanthopagrus latus. The sequence goes on from NC_051049.1 coordinate 3,509,144, forward strand.
AACAAACATAATGTGATTATATTGTCGGTACAGTATTATTAATTATGTGTTTCACACCTCGTCCTGTCTTCACAGAGCAGCGAGCAGCCAGAGGATCACGCTCTGCAGCTTCGAGGTAAAAGGCTGAGGCTGTTAAACTACAACCTCGATACCACTCCCACCCTGATGACATCCGGGCCCCCCGGGCTCACATCACCGCTGCATTATGTAATCACAGAGCACACAAGAACAACAATCTTGGAAAAAAAAATGCTCATGTGTCACCGAACTGAATCAGAATAAATGCATTAAAGACGTCTTAGTATGCTGATCGTGTTTGTTCTCGCTCTGAAACCTAATTGCTGCGTCCCGGCTGATTTGGAGATGTGTGAGCATCTGCATTTGTTTTTTTTTTGTTTTTTTTAATGAATGAATGCATGTTGGCTTCTGGGAGGTTGTCTAATCCTGTGTAATCCTCTGCCTGATGAAACCAGATAGAGTGGAAATATTGGCAAAAGAGAGGGATTAGAGACCATGGAGTCTGGCAAAACATGTGATGTGCAGCACGAGCACATACTTTACTCACACATATGCAGCTCTCCGCCTGGCACACGCCAACACGCCAACACGCCAACACGCCACGCCGCTCGACTTCCATTCATGAGTTCTGCCGCGTGTAACACTAAAGAATGAGAGCAGGGTGTGTGTTGTGTGTGTTAAAGGAGAGGTGTGTTCTCTCCATGCAAGTCCAACGGGACGAACGGCCCCAAAAAGAAAAACAAGAAAATTGCTTGGTCCAGTTTGACCCGACTGCCACACACACACACGGTCTCATCCTGCGGGCAGACTGTGGAGGACAAAGCGACCTGGATCGCTCGAGCTTTGGGCAAACAAAAGATTAAAACTTCCCTCTGGCTGAAATAAATAAATAAATAAGATGAAAATCTGTGCAGCACACAGAACACTTGAACACATAACATGGCTGAAACATGTGCAAACACACAGCGGGAGGCGTCGCTCTCAGAGTCGCTTTCAGATGGCGAACCCAGAAACTAACCTGCCTGCGTTCAGCTCGAGGTGCTTTTTTTAGCTGTTGACACTGAGATTAGACAGTTTTACATTGGGGGAATCAAGCTTTCAAACGGTTGTTTGCAGGAGGTTTAATCTAAATCAACAGCACTGCATCCGGCCTCGGACCAACAGTGGACGACAGCTGTCTCAACAAACAAGCAATGGTCATGGATCTCACGTGACGATCGGGATCTGCAGTAAACTCATAACCAGCACTGTGCGTATAAATAAAGGCCCAGTCAGATGCATTTGTGCTAATCCCCTTATTCTCGAAAAGGCATTTAAACATACATTACTGAATGAAATCCATCTGAACTGTAAAGACCTCATGCACGCCACTTCCTGACCACGCAGCAGAGGAAGGTGATCCTTTAAATACAGTCAGCTGCCGGTGAAGGTTCTTAGTCGTCCAGGTCCTGGTACCGTAGGCAACTGGACTTGTTTCACCTCTCAACCAAGAGGCTTCTTCAGTTCTAACTAACTGGAGGGGAGTCGCAGGCTTTTAAACCCTGTGTGGGAGTGTCCTGATTTTTACAAACAATTTATACAAAATTCTTACAAAAAAGAAAAGATTTGGGAGAAGAGCGAGTAAGATGACAGGCAGCTGGACTTGTTTCAGTTTATTGAAGATGTTGTACATCTTATTCAAGAGGCTTCTTCAGTCTTCACTGCGGGGAGTTGGCAGGCTTTTGAACCGTGTGTGGGAGTGTCCTGATTTGGCAAACAATTTCAGCAAAATTCTTATGCTGACAAAATTCTCAAAATTCTTAAGATGACAGGCAGCTGGACTTGTTTCAGTTTGTTGAAGACTTTGCACATCTCATCCGAGAACTGGAGGGCAGTTGCAGGCTTTTAAAGAATGTGTGGGAGTGTCCTTACAGGGTCATGATGGCCACTTGTAGGTCGGCAGTCATGTGGGTTGCTAGGACTAGGTGAACCCAGGTATGAATGGTTGTAAGCTGTCTGGGGAAGGAAATCAGTATTGCAATATAGGTGGGTGATGTCGTAGGCCACCTCCTCTGGTAAAAGATGGCCGTCACTCAGGGTTTAGATGATTAAAATGCTCAGGAGCGTCAGAGAAAGTTCAGCATATCACGTCACTGAGTGGACGGAGACCTCCTGAGCTTTGTGGAAAGTTCACGAAACAAAATTGACTAAATTAATTGTTTTCACTTCAGATCAATGCAAAACAGCATTAACAGATTAGCTGTTGCCAATCTGTTGGACACTTAATTACTGAGAAATAGATTTAGTGAGGACTGCGGAGACTTACTTATTTTGTCGAAGTAAGTTTTAACTCTGCTTTTCCTCTGAGACTTTCAGTGTTCCTTACTGACAAGTTTTGTTGAGATAATTCATAAAGGACTCAGTTAGGGAACCTTTTGAACCAGCTCGCTGAAGGTGCTCCTGCAGGGAAGGCTGAACGGAGATGAACGGTTTGAATCTGAAGGATACGGCCTTTAATCTGTTTTGTCCAACACGCATCAGTGATCCGTATGCACACTCGCCAATGTCATTTCAGCCACAACAAAATAATCAAATAAAGTATCTATAAATTACCACTGTAGCTGAGCTTCCAAAACAGGTATTTTAAGCCAAGAAATTATGTTTTTTCAAACCCTCGCGGTGTGGTTTTTGTGCCTGAACTGTAAATTGGACATAAAGAAATGTAAAGAATTGTAAAGTTTCAACATATCAGTGGTTTACAGAAATACACTGCCAACATTTATTCTCAGGATTGGGTAAAACTGTCGAAAGTCCCTTTCAGTTGGATGACTGACGACTGGGAGGTTCATCTGAATGAACCCTGATGAGCCAAAATAAGCATCTGTTAGATAACTTACAAAGTTAATGACTGTTTTCAGAATCAGCTACCTGTCATTTATATCTGGGAGAAAAAGAAGGCCACTCTGGATGGTGCTCAGCCGTCTCCCTGAACATCTCAGGAAATGTCAACTTGAGGACAGGTTTTCAGAAAGCTCTCAAAAGCTTTTACAAAGCCTGACGGTTTTCTTTTTAATGCCACCTGCGACATTAACAGCACCCTGCCCTCGTGCTTTTCCTGTGCTTCACAACACTTGTCACATTCACCCATTCACACGCTGATGGCAGAGACTGCCAGACAACGTGGCGACCTGCTCATCGGGAGCTGACATTTTAAGTCGAGGAACAAAACATTAGAATTTCTCAAGCTTGTGTTAACCTGCTGCAGACCTTCTTCCAGGCGTCAAACCAAAAACCCATGAAATTAGGGAATCAGAAGAGCAAATAATGCTAACTTATTCAGGGGTTTTAGGATTCATTCATGCAGCAATCTATAAATAAAACCGAAGCAGCAAATTGATATTAATGTGCCAGAGGGAAGAAAGTCCACGAGCAAAGTTCACACACAAGCGTCTGTTTAGCAGAGCAGCTAATTAACGGATGCATTTCAGAAGAGGTGATTTATTCTGAACCAAACTACGTGTTATTTTGGGGCTGAAGCAGAGACACATGAAGATTTGGAGTCGAGTTAAAAGGTTAATTTTTTTTAACATGAAGGGGGATTTGTGGAGAACGAGGGCAGGCAGGTGAACAAGGTTGACGAAAACGGCGTAATTGCGCCGTCTTCGTCAGGAGCCACAGGTGAGCAGGTGAAGGCAAGTTGAGTTGATTGCAGAGCCGAGACAAAAGCGAGGAAGAGTCCATTAGAGATCAGAAAGCACGAGATAAAACTCTGGAATCATCTGGATGATCCGGAACAATCTGGCCCCTGAAGAGAGACGACGACTGGGGTTACGTAGCGGCAGATGATGAGCTGATGACGGAGGTGACCAAGCACGCAGAGGCTAGGAAGGAAATCATCAATCATTTCATCTGAAATCATAAACAGCTCTGATTGATGCTTGAAGAGGCACAACAGTCCTGCCTGGCTTCTTATTTTCACTCAGAAATTACAGATGAGCAGCTTTAGTGTCGTCTGTCTGGAATCAAGGATCCATTGTTTGAAAGAATACTAAGAATCACGAGCGTCAGACTTGAACATATCTCTAGGACACATAAAAGAACACTCATTAAATCCAGGATTTATAAAGATGCAAATTATAATTTATTCTAAAAAGTTTTACTGCTGGACAAAACACGTCTTGATTTAGTTTTTTGCTCAGTTATTTTTCGTTATATTCTCGATTCTCACAGCTCGATTTCTGTGCCTGTGCTCCCGTTCTGATGGTTCGTCCTCAGTTTTGTATTTCCTCTTCAGCTTTCTCTGTGGACTTTCCTTTGCCTGTCATTTGTTACTTTGCTTTTTGGGTTTGATTTAATTGGACATCAGCTCATTAAAAACTCACTTTTTGTTTTTGAACCGGCCTCTGTGCGTCTCCCAGTCACTCTCGTCCAGCCCAAACACTCAATGACAAATTTTTCAGTCGCTCTCTGTTGGTTCGTCTGTTTCTGTCCACGTTTGTTCCTTGTCTTCCTAATTTGTTCCTTGTGGTTTTCTGGTTTGTCCTCCGTTTTGTAGGTCTTTTCTTTGCCCGTTTTTTCTTGGTTTTGCTTTTAGTTTGAGGATTTCATGTCGGGCATCAGCTCATTAAAGCTCGCTGCCTCCGTGTGTCTGATTTGGGGTCTTGACAATCCATTCTCACTGTGAAACCGACAGCTTCAACTTTCCAAAATCACACAGGACCACAAACATTTTGTGTGATGTCGGTGCCGGTGTGTCCTCGTGTTAAACTGAGATTTTTAAACTTTCTCCTCCAGCAGTTTATAAATATATATATTTATATATACATTCATAGATTCTCCAAAAAACCCTCTTCAGATTGGGCTCAGATGTCCAACAATGAAGAAAGGCAACAACATCTTTTGTCCTTGTTCCTCCTCTGTGCAGCCACATCTTCACATGCCTCACATTCATCTCTGATTCTGACATTGTGCTTGGATTTTCAACAATGACCGACCAAGAGAGCTGAAAATTGAAAACACAACCCTTCAGATTCCAGTCCATCTCCAAGGAAACCAGAGAGGGTTTAAATACATCGTCCTCAATCATCTCCAAGCTAGTTTCAAAGAAGTAGCCAACTCACAGCTGTCGTCTGATTAAATGACCTGCAGCTAACTGTCTTTCTTTTCTCCTCCAGTAAAAAGTCCAGAGGAACAATCAGTGCTGCTTCTCATTCACACACTTAAATTGCATTAATTGGGCATTCAGGTTTCGTCAGCGTCTGACAGATTAGAGTGGAATCTATTTTTTATGAGGAGATTGGACTATTGTGAGCAATAATCATATAATGGGTATGATGATAATGATAGTATTGGTATTCTAATTAGAATTGAGATAATAATGAAATCAGTCATTATGTAATTGATTGATGAGGTTGTCAGATGAGGCGAATGATCTGCTGCCGACTTCTGTTCTCTGTTCCTCCGGAGAATTCATGATGACGGACGCAAACGACAAATAAACGAACACCTGTCGATGGAAAAATAAAGGAGTACGGACTGTTTCTATCATCTGTACTCGCTTTTCAAAATCCGCATATACACGCTTACTTTGGTGTACAAATGGTTTTAGCCAGGTTGCTAATGCTAACGTTAGCTGCTGTGAAGCCCAGATTCAGGGATCAGCAGCTGAGGGGAAACATCTGGATCTGTAGCTGTGAAACACTTGACGGTTGTGAGCGTAAAGTGGAGCCTTCTCACTGAAAACTGCTTTGTGCTGCTACTGGAAAAACACGTTAATGAGACGGCTGCAACGGAACCGAAACGGTGGAAGTTTGGGGGAATCGCTAACTGCATGAACCAATCACCGGACGTGGCAGCAGACAGGAGGATCCTGCTGTCTGCAGGTTCTCCGTCCTGATTGGATAAAGTGGGCAGGGATTACAGAAAACATCTTTTTTTATATTCATATAGTAATGATTAACAAATCTCCTTTGGTGGCTTATTGCAGTATGAGCTCATTTCTAATCCATCAACAGCAGGAAGTGTTTGTGTTTGCACTCCTTCACACGTCGTGACGTCTGTGCAGAAGGCAGGTGAGGCGGCGCCGCTCTGCTAACCTTCGTCAGATTGTCCGTGGATCTTTAATCCTGCGTCAGACCTGTTTAATACAGCAGCAGCACTAACAGGATTGCTGATGTTAACTCCCGCGGGGACGTGGTTGCCAGCTGTTCCATCCCCCCTGGCGGTGGGTCAGCACACACAGGGCCCGGCTGATGGGTGGAGCACGGTGGGAGGGGATGCCTGGAAAGTGAGTGGATCTTCTTAGCTTAGCGCAGATTGCCGCAGCCAGAGGACGAGAGGGGATGCTGAGCCCGAAGGTGCTTTAAAACAAACAAACAAAAAAAACAACTTCACGGAGGAATTGGATAATCAAGTTTTTTCTTCATCTTCACTTTCTTTTTTTTTTTTTTGTTCCGGCCTGGTTTCATCCTCACACCTGGATCGTAGATCGCTTTGGGTTGGGTACATTTATGGGTTGCTGGTAGGACGCAGGACCAGGTGACTCAAGATGGCCGTGGCTCTGGACGCAGTGTGGGTGAGGGTGAAGAACGTCTGCAAACAGAATGGGCTCCTCATCATGTCGGTGCTGGCCGTGGTCATCGGGTGTCTTTTGGGCTTCTTCCTGAGGACGCGGCGCCTCACAGAGCAGGTCAGTCCGTCTCCTCCCCCTCCACCCGGAGTGACGTCACGCCGGCAGAAGAAGCGCTTTGACACGGAGCGTTTTCCCTCCACAGTGCTTCTCCTGCCTCACTGCAGTTTCTCACACTGATACTAAGCTGCACGTCGGTGCTGACCGCTGTGGAGTTTGGTCGTGATTTGCAGGTTTTAGCCCTTTCATTAGATTTTATTCACACATAACTGTTTATTGAAATTTGCATTGGTGCAAAGTAAGAGATTATTAGAGTTAGATATTTATTTTAGTGGCAGTTTGACTAAATATCCATTTTTTAGGGATTGCAGCCTGCTTTGTTGAGCTTTATACTTCTACCCAGCTACATTTCAGATGGAAATCCTTATTTACGACCCTGCAACATTTTACATGAAAAATGTTTGAGCTTCTCAAAGTTTTATGTAGGTGGTTCCTAAGTTTTTTTGGGAAAACATTTGTGTTTGTGGCTCCTCGACATGTTCCAGCAGATGTTCCATCGTAGAGACGTTTCATTTCACGCACGATCTGAGACTCGAACTGGTCAAATTCAGAGAAAAGTCCAACATAAATTTGTAATGCAGAACTTGTTTTCTCCTCATTTCTTATCTGACGAACATTCTGATTTGTCTCGTGACCCTTTGAGGAGACCTGAACTTTAGTTTTGAAAACAAAGGACTAAACCAGCTGACTGCATGTTGAGTATATAAACTGGCTCCAGCTGGAGCGGCTACAACAGTTACATGCTGCTTACACATGGATGTGGATTAGTTTTAGTTTCACATTATCGTGTCAAGAGGACAGATCAGTCCCAGTGGTTCTTCCTCTTCTCTTAATACTTGACGTACGTTAGGCACTGATAATACTTCTTAATGCAGGACTTTTACCTTAATGGAGTATTTTACATGGATTTTTTTTAAGTAAAGAGTTTGAGAACTATTGACTTCCATTCTTTACAGGATGAATATATGTAATCTGTCCTTGAACATCATAAAGATTTCAGTATATTATTGTGGTTACACAGTGCAAACTGCCAGTTGTACGGTGGCCCTGAGAGCTCACGGCACGTGTTTAAGAGAACACATGCAAAAAGACAAAACACAAGCAAATAAAGAAAACATCATCAATTTGACAACACACATGCGCAGCATTGAGAAAATGTGCTGCAAAGACCACAACGCAACACATTAGAAAAAAGCGATGCAAATAGACCGCAACACAGTGGAAGTGTTTCCAGAGGCCAGTTAAAAGTGATGCACACGTCCGGACACGCCTCCTGGATGTTTAGAAAACACAGATATAAAGTTTTAAAGTCTAAAAATCAACAACAGTTTTCAAACAATCTGTGAGTATTTAAAACTCTAGCAAAGATCCCGAAGATAATCTGGACAAAGTTTCACTTTTAAACTGAATTTCAATCATTTAAGAAAATGTGAAGTAGAAAAAAAAAATGTCCTTCAATTTACTGACCCACTGAAGTTAAACAGGGACCAGAATAATGTTTCCTGGAAATGTGTAAAAGAAATTATCAACTATTTATTTGGGGCTTTTTGCAAAAGTCATATTGGGGTAATTTTCCAAACATGTTGACATAATTATTGTGGTAATATTCTGTTTGACCATGAAATTTGAGGACCTGTAAATTGAAGCATTACTGAAGAAAGAAAAACAAAACAAGAAATAACCAATAAAATATAAAACACAATAATCATATATAACTTAATGTTTATCCTATTTACACATATATAATCATTGTGCCGGTGGTAAACAACACGTCCTCGTCCCTTTATCACATTGGAACTATTTTTTATCCACCTTTGTGAAGTGATTTATATTTTTGTTTGAGTTAAGCAGGTCCAGATTTCCAGGAAGTAAACTCTGTGTCACTTTGTACACTTCACCAGATCCACCAGATCCACAGCCCGTCTCTTTAAAAACAGCATGTTAGTGCTCAGATATCCTGTGTTATTAATTCTTTGTTGTGGCTCTTACGTTAACAAGTTTAGCTTAGTTAGCCGTGCAGCTAATGGTTCAGACTTAGAGGGGAGCCAAGCTGGGGCTAGCTGATTAGCATGCTAACTTCAGTAGATTTCTCTGTAATACAACACATAGACATCATAAAATCAAAACTGCTATTTCTTCCGATTCTTACATATTGCCTCTTTAACCGTGACTATCATTTGTACATTTTTTGAGCGTAAGCTTTGTTATATTAGAGTTCAATGATCATCACGTGTGGTTAAACAGTGAGGACCCAAACGCAGGAGGCAGAAAATAGAAAATAATAGTATCCAAAAAAGAAAAAAACAAGGAGTGCAAATACCAAAACACAAAGTAGCGACACAAAAGCTAAAAACAAAGTACAACAAACGCAAAGTATAAATCAGGAAAAACCCGAGTGAGTGAAGAGACACAGGAACAAACACATGAGGGCAGAACTACAAAATAAAACAGGAAATCTCAAAACAAACTTTCTCCCCAGAGCAAAATCTATTTGTGTCGTCCACAAGTAAACGCAAATTTCAGCATCCTCCTGTTCATGAGCACTAAGAGATCCCAGTGAACTTGAGTGAGGAACCTTCAGGTAACTTTTGGAGAAGAAATGCAGAAACTTCTGTTCTACACGACAAAACAGAGCAGAAAAACTGTCAACACTGAGCACAAAGGCTGCAGCCTTCAGTCTGTGTTCACAGTGTTTTCTGAAGGTTGGTCTCAACGGTTCAGCGGCTCCAGTCAGTGGGTGCTGATATTTGAACTGACTGTAAACACACGAGCTCGACTCAACAAAAGGTTTTCTGTTGGTGCTTTTGTTTTATTGAAGAAGAAAAGAAAAGCCGTCAATGCAACAAAATCCAGGCTACAAAAAAAGAAAATAAGCTGGCAGTAAATACAGTGAAGTGTCTCGTCCACGCTCGTCGCTCTAAACCATCCAGCGAGCAGCTTTACAAAGGAGCGCCGCCAACAGAACGCAACCTATTTCTTTCCCATCACCCCCCGTCTGACTAAAGCGCCGTCATATTCTCAAATAGGCCTAAAAATAGACCCAGGCTCCTTTTTTCTCTCACAATAGGGGGATTACGATCCAATCAGACAAATGCTTCCTCTAATTGTACATCAAATAAGAGTGCCTGTCAGTGGGACGGAGGACAAAGGTGCACAGACCTTCATGTTCTCAGACAGTTTATAGAGATCAGTGTGTCGGGGGGTTGTGTGTGTGTGTGTGTGTGTGTGTGTGTGTGTGTGTGTGTGTGTGTGTGTGTGTGTTTGCCTGGCTGGCATTGATGAAGTGAGGAAAGATGCAAAGTGTCTAAAGGATAAAATCGCTCAAAAGTAGAAGAATGTTCAGTGGTGAAGTCAACGCGTCATTTAAAAAGAAACGTGGTTTCCTGTGTGTAAGAAAGAGCACAGCGAGCAGAAATATGGACGAATCCGTGACATAAATCTGGATTATGGTATTAGGAGAGTCTGCAGAATCTCAACATGTGAGTGATATTAGTGTGATTGAACACCGAACTGTGATGTGCAGCAGACATGAAACCACACGTGCAAAAAATACATGTACAGTATTCAGAAAGTGTGGTAAACTTACCGTTTCACAGTTACATGAACGTTCAGATGCATTTTGGCTGTTTGTGTTTCACAGCTGACGCCTGGTTGGACTGAACTGTGTCAGTGCAGCTCTGGCTGTTTGAGCAGTTTGAGCCCACGGGTCGATTTGAGAGTGATTATTGAAGGCAGGTGGAACCAGAACCGGCTAATATCAGCTGTTTAATTAACAGTCTTGCTGCTTATTCAAAGAGAGGACGGTGATTTAATCGGCTGCAAATGGACGAATGTTCTGTTTTCTGTTTTCTGTTGAATGGATTTGCATGACACTTAGATGGAGGTTGGGTCTCGGCCCAGAATATATAGAACCCGTTAACATTTGGTGTGATTCCAATAATTTGTTCTCACTTTCTTTAAACATTTACAGACATAGAGTTGTTTTTTTTGACAATGTATTTAGGTGGCTGGTATCTATGAGTGAGTACAGTTTGATGATCTTAAACTACAGTTAAGCAGTTATGATGAGATTTAAATGTGATGCAGGTGTATCCAGGTTGATTTTGGATTTAGGCCAGTGTTAGATACGATCAAATGTCGCGAGTCGTTCATTCTTTGCAATTGCGTTATGATTAAAGAGTTAGAGAGACTAATAGTTTTAATAATACGTTTGTGTTGTGTGTGGAACTGCAAAAGGACAAAGAAAAGAAGTGAACAGCACGTCAACCTCTCAGTCCATAATGTGAATAAACAATATATATACAATTCTGTATTATTTGATAGAAGAAAGAAAATATACTTCGTTATAAAGCGCCAAGGCCTCCTTGCAGAAATATTCTCCCACCACTTAAAGAGAACTTAACATTTATTTCTATATTTCTTTACCTCGGTCGCTACGTCACGGAGACACTAAAACACAATGCCTGAAATCTGCATATAAAATAAAATGTCACATGTCACTGTCTTGTTAGACCATCTACCTCAAAGTTGAACAGAAGGCCAAACCAAAAAAAAAAAAAAAAAGAAACAAAATCATCTCTTAAGATGTTTTCCATTCAAACTTGTATTAACTTTGTCCTCCAGCGACCAGATAAGACCCACGTTGTTTATGTAGCAGCATCTAAGAGCTGCAGTTGTGCCTGAGACTCTTTTTCATTTGATGTTTTCAGGTTTATTTTAGTTTGTGTACCAACGTCAAGAGTGTTCACGTTAACATAAGTGACGTACCTGCTTAAGTTACAAGACTGAATGTTATTTTAACCCCAAAGTAAGATCTTTTCCTAAACCTAAACAAACCTCAACGTCGCACAACAGCCCAAAAATCATAAGTTTTATTTTGAAAGTCTGACTGGACGTTGCATAGTGAACATTATTGCTAACTTGACCTCTGAGCTGCAGGTAGAGCTTCATAGTTCGAAGCTTTGGGCCACAAATCAAGCTGCAGTGCTGGATGAGTTGGTTCACGAGCGGACTGTAATCTGAGAGGTGGAGGGGACGGTGGTGGACGAGCAGCCAAGCCAGTGACCACAGTTCAAGACTGCGTTTCAACATTTCAACACATGAAACCACAGAGTATTTAAATAGGAACAATTTCCAGCCATGTTTGTGTTTGACGGGAAATCAGAACATCTCCAGTCGTGTTCGTGGACACAAAACCAATTGTTAAAACAATGTTACGTACACAAGACCTCATTTATTACAAGATTTGTGCTGCCATCTGTGAAGGTACAGGTATGTTCACGTGGCGACAACATGAATATACAGAACCACAAGCACATCAGTGTCACAACATAACAATCAAGTCTCAACATGAAGAAATGTAAAGCTTCCGACCTCATCAGCTTATCAGGATGCTCAATTTGATTATTATTTGTACTTGATGTGATGTGTTATTGTTAGTACAGTATTTTTAAATCATCAGATACTGTTCGCTATACATCCATAAACCTATTACAGCGATAATCTCTATGACTTTTCCTCAGTCATGGAACTGAGCAAATAAATATTCTTGCAGGAAGCAAGTTTTGTCGATAGCTGTTGTCATTTTTTCTTTTTTTGTGGCAAGAAGCCTTTTGAGATCAGAGGAAACTGCAGCTGTGTGATTATTTCTGAGCTGGAACTCAGCAGTGAGTCTTTCTGGAGGTTGTTTTGACTTCAAAAGTAAAATGTAACTAAAGAAAAGACCTGAAACATTCATCTCTCTTTGTGCTGCTGCACGGGAAGTCTGTCAGAGATTTAAAGCACAGATTACATAAGCAGCAGCAGCATCAGTATTAGTGGGCTAAGCTAGCCCACCACTGTCGTCCCACTGAAAACAAAGCAGAGTGTGCGATGTTTGAAAGAAGAAAAATCTCCAGGAGAAAGAACCTCAAACATTGATGTGTCAAATCAGCTGCGTCTTTTTTTTTTTAGAGAGAGAATAAAAACGTCAGCCTTCCACAAATAAATATTTTTTCTGTGAATATTTTCTAATACAGTGCAACGTTTGTGTAACTAGGTAACAGTGGCCACTGTGACCAGATGGATGATTAAAGGAAAATAGAGTGAATCAATGGCACAAGTGGAGAAGAGTATGACAAGCCCAGTCTCAGATCCGGCATGTAATGGACCTGACGATCCAGCCCGAGAGAGGATGTTGCGTCATGTGTTGCCTGGACATGAAAAGTAAACAGTTTGTCTGCCCATCATGACGTAGTTTTGTTCCTAAACAAAGAGTTTGTCCGGTTACTGTGACTAAACACATGGAAAAATGTAACCTATAGTCCATTGTGCTTCTTCCTCCAGCACTTTTAATTGTGGAAATAAATCCATCTATGTGAGAGTACGACGCAGAGCGCCGGCGGCTCATTGAGTCAGTTCAACACCAGATTAAAATGAAAGCTCCCGTTTTATTTCACATTATTTTGTCTTATTGTTTAAGCGGTTAGTTACTGGTTTAATGGGTGGCAGCGTACTGAAACCAAGGTAAACGAATGTTGCTTATCTTACATTACGTAATTTATCTTTTTACTTTGGCGACATAACTCAACGAACCGACGTTTCTGTTTTGGTCAGTCGAGGGACACAACTCAGACAAGTAAGCTGTGGTTTTATTTTTCTGATTTTAATGCATCGCTTGTACGAACAAAGACGGATGTGCTTTTTCAGGTCTGACTTTAAGAAGAGTTACACAGTGTCTTGTCACCAGTCTGCAGCCTGAGGTTAAAAGCAAATTGCCTCATAAACTCATAAGTATTTCTGTGGTGTTGTGTCACTCCAGCACTTCATTTTGTGTCACACCTGGCTGGTAAAAAAAAAAAAAACCTGTTAAACTGCAGCTGCCCTGTTGACTGGTCCTTTGAAAACAGATGCACTTGCCCAATGTACCACAAACACACACACACACACACACACACACACACACACACACACAATGACAGACACACGATTGCAAGATGAGCAGAGCAGAGGCAAACCTCCGCCGGCTGTATGTGAGTGCTGATCCTGCTCTTATACAGCAAACTAAGCTCTCTCTGCTTAATGCCCAACAGAAAAGCTCTTTAGCCGTCATTATGCAGCCGCCTCGCCCTGCAGCCCCTCAATCCACCGTCCTCCCATCTCCCCTGACATCCCTAACCTCGCTCCTGTCAGCTCTTTACCACACGCGGCTTGTACGTGTTTATTATCAGAAGACGGACGCTTTCTCACTGTCTCAGCTGATCAGCAGTCGGCCGTCCCGATCACAAAGATCTCCCACGTTAGACGCAGAAATCCACGTAATATCTAAAGGCTCAATGTGTAAGAACTGACCACCTGTTTGAATTCAAATCAAACAGGAGGAAGCACAGAGAAGCCGCTAACTGCTGCCGACTGTTAGCTAGTTAGCTCCGTTAGCCGATGCAGCTAGCAGTCTGGACTTGGAGAACCAGGGGAGCGCTGGTGTTAACGACGCTAGCACAGGAGCTTTAATCCCAAACAGGCTGAGGCTAGCAGGTTAGCATGCTAGCTTCAGCATATATCTGAAACAATTTGTGAAGAGACTGATGTGTTGAAGTTACGTCAAAGACGCTTCTGTATTATATCGCAGATATGTGAGCCAGTCATTATACCACCTTGTATCTTAAGAGACGACAGTCCGAGAAGAGAGCGCCTCTGTCGGTGCAGCTACTCGGTTTAATGAGTAAACAAAACAAAACTACCAAAATATCCAGAAAGGAAACACTCGCACATCTATTTTTCTTCCAAGCTGAGATTAACTGCCTCGTTATTTCATCATAAAACACACTTCATTCGAACGTCTGTGACATAAATCACATCTGTTCTGGTCCAAAGATGAGAAAATATTCCAGATATACGCAGCTTCTAGTTTTTCCATGTTTCTCTCTCTCTCTTCTTCACCGACCTTCTGTGTTCTTGTCCCTGAAGTCATAGTTCTGGTCAAAACTGCTGCACTGCATCTCCTCAAACTGACCTCGGTCGGTCTCGGAGGCCGTGTTAGATCCTGGTCCAGTGTCCAGCCATGTTCCCTGGAAAAGCCTGAGGAAATATATATTTAACCCATGAAATCCTTTGTTTCAGCTGAGTTTTGGAAGCATTGTAAATCCAGTGGATCTGGCAGTTGCTCTTGCAGATTGAACGCCCATCTAAACTTCTACAGCTTTAGCAGCACAGGTAACCCTGTTAGCATATTGTACAGGTACTAATTTGATCCATGAGTAATATAAAATATTGATTATAGCCCCTTTAATGTAACATACTGTACATAACCCAACATTTTACAGGTGGTCACGCTGCTTTGCTAAACATGTTCCAATGGATTTTGTTTGTCTTTGCAATTCAGCTGTACGACACAATAAACACACTGTGCCATGATTGCTTTTCTCACTGAACGTATTTACATTTCCTAGTAATTAGATGTCATGTTTGCTGGTGAGACGGCTGATCAGTGCTGCTGATTAGGCAACAAGTGTGTGAGCAGGACTGCCAGCGCATTCACAGCGAGGTCATACGGACACAAAAGCGATAACGAGGACGACGTGTTCTGTCATGGTGAACCATCAAGCTTCGTGCCACTAAATGTTTGCTCAAGGTCACAAAACATACAAGTGAATTTGTTGTGCAGATAAACTGAATGTTCTCTCCTCTTCCCGTCTTATTTTACGGAAGAATGATGATGACCTTTCCAAATGTTATTTATGAAGGAATGATGCAGTTCATCGTGTTAAAGAATGCACCTCGCCTGATGTTAAATCCTCAGTTATTAGGAAACAACAACACCCACATCTCAGCCTCCATCAACGCAGAACAGGGACACAGTCATATATGAGAAATGATTATCTACACGTCCACTTTTTCCCAGTAATTCCTAAGAAGAATAGTACAATGTATGGGAGCTTCTGTGCAGCAGAAGAGAGCGACTGAATGGGTCGATCGCCAGCATCACAGTTTAGTTTGGTTCAGGGATAAAAACTACTTGGTTTGAGTTCACACAACTTCTGCTGCCTTTAGCTTGGTGTTTGTACCTCTAGTACAGGAGCTGTGAAACGTGAGAGGGCGAGGAACAACTCATCCGTCCATCCCGACATCCTCCAAACACAGACTTCGACATGCCTGACTTCCTCCTTTGCTGCATTAATAATTTCTACGGCTACTTGTGGTAAACATGAGACGTAATGAGCAGCTTTCACAGTCGACCTGTGTGGTGGTTTTTCCTGCTGAGGACTGACTGACTGCTGACATAGAGAGTGAAGGACACTCACACTTTAAAGTGCTGTATCACCACACACTGATCATCTCGAAGCTTTTTCAAACTCCCAGCACACTGTCCAGTTTGAGATGTGAGGTCTGTGCAGCTGATAGAGAACAGCTGTCCACTGCTGCGCTGGATGGAGGCCAGTGTTAAAGCCGCCCAGCGGAACCAAATACAGAAAAAAAAACAAAAAAAAACTGTGAGATGTGCAGACTTCTGCCAAACTGTCACACGAAACTGTCGGGCCTTGAAAAGAACCGAGCTCTCTGGAGATTTCACCTACAAAATGTTATGGCTGCTCTCCAAGATTTATCCAGCCTCCATCTATAACCTGCTTCTTTTTTTTTTTTTATCTCCTTTGGCAAAGTGGAAATTATCACTTGTCAAAAAAGCTTTGCTTCCACCTACACAAGTCCCGGGTGCAGCTACTGAGTCACAGAGGACCGTGAGGTAAAAGCCTTGTTTTCACCACAGAGCGTTGTTATCTTGCTTTGGCAGAGACTCAAAGTAAGTGGGAAGTGATTTCATGCCTGAAACAAAGTAGTATTCAACTCATCAGTGCGTCTGACTGATGGGATTCAGTGCTTTGCGGTCATGGACGTGTTTTTTTTTTTATTCAGGGTAACTCTTTTATTCCAACATACTGCAGTGTGCTCAGTGAGCTGTGATTCGTTCCTCTCTAGCATCAAATATGGAATAAAGTTACTTGTGCATTTTGCAGGCTTGCCATTCAAACACCTGTTCACAGCAGACGCACCGGAGCGCTCTCAGATTGAGAGTCAGAAATACCGTCTTGCGATGGAAGTCAGTGTTTTTCCTTCACTGCTCGTTGGGTCGTCTTGCCTGTGGTTTGTTCCTCTTGAGTCCTCAGTGTTCCTGTTTTTGTTCCCCTTGGCTTTCTGCTTCCTAAGTTCTTTAGTTTATGAGTTTTTCTTGGATTCTCCTTTGTCATTAACAAACGCTTGCTGTTCGCTTGTGTTAAAGAGTAGTAGTAGTAGTAGTAGTGGTTAGGAAGACATCGTCTGTAATATGAAAATATCTAAATGAAAGAAGTCCACCTCTTCCCGTCAGAGCCACTTCTCCACCCTGCCTGGTTTCATAGACTGGTTCTTAGCTCTCGGGTCAGCTGGGTGACGGGTTAGCGGCTAGTTAGCTTCGTTCAACGCTCAGGAGAGATGAACAAGACTCAGAAACACTGACGACTTGAACGTTGAAGTTGTTTATAAAAGCAGCACAACTGTACACACAGTGCATCGTCAAGTCCATCCTCCAGAGCCTCAGGAACGTGGGAGACAGTTAGTCTGTGAGTCGACATCAACAGCAGCCTCAGTTTGTCAGAGATCTGTTGACAACGGCTTCAAAGTTTTCAAAGACCCTGAGAGGTATAAACTCTGCCCTCATCCCTACCAGGCCTCATCTTTATACAGGGCACGGACGAAATCTTATCCATGCAGGGCCAGAAAGTTTTATTTATTTTCTTTCGTTGTCTGTCGGTGCTTTAGCTTCTCCTTTTTGTGTTACGCACTGAAAATAAAAATAGTTTGCTACGCCAGTATTTGGTTTTGGGTGATGTTTGGGTGACCTGTATCAGCTGGTTGTTAATCAAAACCCCACAGATGTCTCAGTCATGCTGAGGAAAGCCTCGTGCTGAAACCCATCTGTCACTTTCTGCTGTCAGCTTGTAAAAACAACCCCGATGTAGACACAGAGGCAAGTAAACTGAAGCATCATAAAGCAAGTGATAATCAGCTGAAGATGAAATGGCAGGTGACAAGAACTGCCAAGAGGAGAGGAGAGGAAAATAGAAGAATAACACACAAAAACAAAGGACAAATCAGGAGGACATGAGGACATGAGGACATGAGGCTGGGCAAAAACAGGATGACACAAGGACGAGAACAGACGATGAAGGGTCAGCTTGAATACAAGCTGAACTAACGAGGGGATGAGGTGCAGGTGGAGGGATGCTGGGAACAGGGCGGTGCTAACGAGGCTGATGAAATAAGACCGGGGACAATAAGACACACGATGATGTGACTTAAATTATTACTTCTGCTGCACCGTTAAACGTGTTACATACTTACCTGCAATTAACTGATGACTTCATCTGATATTTAGTGACTTTTGCACGCCGGTTCTTTGGTTTGTCTTGCCACAGCCAAATTCTGTAGCAGAGAAACATCAAAACTGAACTGAAATGAGGGATGAAGTGTGTTCAGTATCTGAAGGTTTGTTCAGTTTTGTCTCCGGGTGAAGACAGATTCACATTTTCCCAGAGGCTGTCTTCTTGTCTTTTTTAGTACCAAATGTCTCAAGTAAAAATCAAGTAATGTCGTCTGATTGCTGGAGCCTTTAGATGAGCTCGAATTTTAAAAACAGCAACGTTTCTACAGTTGCACGTCCGCGGTGAAGGAAATAAATATTCATGTGTGTTTTTGGAAAGTTTGCTTGCTCTCACTGGATATGAATTTAAATCATGAAGCTCTGGGAAGTCACTGGAAGGCACCTGGCAGAAAAGTGTTTACAGGTCTTTCATTTCCATGCAAATGCATCTTCTGCTTTTTAGAAAAAAAACAGAATAAACCACAGCTGACGTGCTGAAGGTGGTGAGGGACAGAGAAAGACCGACGAAACACACGAGGACAGGAAACCAGACGGTCTACAGATCTGAAGGACTGTCGCTGCCCTGTGGTGTTTTTATTAACACCTGTCATTCAGCATTTTCAACGAAAAGGGAAAGACTCTAATCACATTTCATACAGTGTGCAGCGTGGTGAAAGTGTATCTAACCCATCCTGAGGTGCAGTGGGCAGCGATCACACCTACAGACCTCCTCCAGATCTGAGCCAGTGCCAGTTAACCTGGTGTCCAAAATCACAGTCGCCTCAGTGGGTTTGACAATCTGTAACCGTCTGCTGGAGTCAGGAAAACCTCCCCAACTTCCCCATTCCCTGACTACAGTCAGAACAAGAGCAGGGAAATGCAAACACAAGTAATAAATCTAGTTCTTGTGGAAGGAGGCCGCAGCAAAATATACGCTTTTGCCACCTAAAAAAGACGGCTCGTCTTCTAAAAACAGTATCAGTATCATCAGTTTCTGCACTGCTGCTGTCACGGCTTCATAACTTTAATCCAGACAAATATTAAAACTGCTTGGAGTTTAAGTCAAGTATTTAAAATAAAACCTTCTGGTTCTACAGTTGAGGGAAAGTGTTTCTCTGAAACTGTCGTCACTGAATTAAGGTGTCAGCTGTTTTTAATTTGAGGTGCAGGATTGTTCAGAGCGTCTGACAAATAGTGGAGAGAGAGTCGACCCCGTCTCTCAGCGCTGCTCGCCACCCATGATAAGTTTTCTTTAATTAGATGATGTTTCAGCATGTGTTGATCTTGACCCGTTGATGTTTTGACTCTCAAATGCTCATCTAATTAATGAAAACTGCTTACGGAGCCAGTGTGCAACACTTTCTTCCACTTTCCAGTCTGCTGTCAGCGATCGGCGCCTTATTAAAGGTGCGAGTCACCTTTCTATGACACCCCTCATGAGGCAGGGCGAATTTGAGTTTCAAGGTTGTTATTGATCACATTCAGTGAGTAAACGTGACATCCCGTCTCTCCCCTTCCATTTAATTCAGTTATCAACGCCGCTGTTGGTTGAATCATCTGCTCCATCAAGTGATTGCTCTTTTTCTCGCTAGCTGTCATTGCTAATGCTATCAAACGCCATTATGGCTAATGCTAACATTACAGCAGTATGGTGATACCAACAGTGTTCTACTATTGGCTGACAAACCTTGTAGCCGTTCACATTAACTAAACAATAATTTCGGACCCTGTAAACCATCATTGTGCTCTGCAGATGACTTGTCTGGATTTGGCTTCTTAAGAAAGCTGCAAGCAATCAGAACCGGTCGATTCTGAAGAGGTACATTTTGAACTAACTATTCAAACGAATTACTTAAAAAAGCCTGATGATTTAATGACCGTAAAATGAGAGAAAATCATCCTGTTTTTCGTTTAATTCTTGGAATGGACTGAGTTCATTATAGACATCTTGACAATGCCCTGCAAATGTTCCCTCTTATTTTTATTTTTTTACATCAGGTTCCTCTTAACCAGCTAGTCTAATGGACTCTCTAAAATTACCTGTGAGTAACATTTCCTCTTCTCTCTTCTCCACAGGAAGTGAAGTACTTCCAGTTTCCAGGAGAGCTGCTGATGAGGATGTTGAAGATGCTGATTCTCCCGCTCGTCGTCTCCAGGTACTGACGACCGTCTCCGTCACGCCATTACAACCCTCGCAGCTTTAATCCATTCACCATTTGGATTAACACAGCTCGAGTTTTCTAATGTATTCTGTGAATAATGATACTGTGACTCAGCCAGGGTGAGATGGAAAAATGCCCCAGCCAAGAATATATTGTCATCCAAAATGTCTGTATATGAATTTAACATTTAATTATTTAAAGTCCATATCCAGCAAAACATTTTTCAAATCTGCTTGTGGAAGAAATTAGTGGGACTGATTTTAGCATCTAATAGTAATAAATGCTGAAGTGAAAGAACAGGAAAGTACTGACCCTAACCAAAATAAAACACGGCATAGTTGTGTGTTTCCCTGAAGAATAGGCGGGTAAAGGGAGACTCCTTCAAAAAAATGCATTTCTCTCATTTGTTAGACTTTATTAGGATAATTAACCGGATGTTATGCTGTTGTTTCGTTGTGTGACTTCCTGTCTGCGTCTTGCTGAATTCATCTGAATTGACGCGTCAATAGAAGCCCTGCGTATCTGCTACAGAAGGGTCCGAACTGCCAGAACCGCAGCGGAGTAGATCCAGTGGAAATAAAGACAGACTAGAGTGAAACCGATCAGCTCCACTGCCGTGGTGGATCGGACACGGACTGAACACGGACCTGGTGGAGTTAATTCATTGTTTTATCCCATGTGGTGTTTCACTGAGACAAGATAGAACAAGATGAATCTAAAAGAAAAACTGAATAGCTATTTTTTCACCTTCTACAACTTATAATCTGAAACCCTGAAGGCTGACAATAACAGGATGACAGCTCTTTACTTAACTTTAACGTTTCAACACTAAACATAACATTGCGTGGGTACAATCTGACGAGTTCATGCAACATTTGCAAAGAGAAAAGGTTGAATAATTATAAGTACATGAAAAATAAAACAGAGGTTGAAGGTCTCGGCCAGTAAATCTTCTTTTTAACGAGCAAATAATGAACTAGATCAATAAATATGTACGTTGTATTGCATACTACATGTATGTATCATCACTGTGTGTGTATGTATGTCGTGTTGTGTCTCTGAATGAAAGCAGTTGGGGGATCAAGTGTGGATCTTTACATTCACAAGTGACGTCCAACAAACACGGCTGTCACTGACGTGATTTCATGCAACTTGAACACAACACAAAGGACTGAATGGATCAGAAGCAGCAGCAGGAGAAAAGACTCGATACCGGCTACACTAAACAAAAGCGATGCCCTGAAGAAACCGACAGTTCTTTGAAATGTGGAGGCACATCTTTCTGGAAAGGCAGCTATATGTCCAACCCCACGATGTCTGATGGTTATGTATGTGTATGTGTGTCATGTTTCAGTGTGCATTCATTACTGTCAAACCTCAAAAGGTCCTCACAAAGAAAAGTGCAGCTATGAAAAGCAAATAATGAATGAATGAATGAAATTAATTCAGCAGAAGTTATTTATCTCTTTCCACAATGTTAACCACAGTTTGTGTATATAAATGCAATACGGAGGCAACCGGATTCACTGGAGTGTCTTGAAGATGCCAATTGCGCCAAAATAACGTGCACGGATCAGCCATGACATTAAATCCACCGACAGTGAAGTGAATTACATTGATCATCTTGTGTAAGATTGTTCTTCTCAGGTTTTCACATCAGGATCACACACTCCTGTACAGCTTAAAGGTGAACTTTGTAAGAAATCTGATGTTTGAGTCTCATTCCTAACTCGACCTGACCTACAATCCTCAAGCGTTCGTATCTGACGAGTTGAGATGAGACTCTAAAATCAACTCTCACACAGAGTTGACCTTTAAGAAAATTGTCCAAGGCCTTAGCCTTGTAAAACCCTCACTAGATACAGCGGCTTCACTCAGAAATACTTTGTTAACAAGCTGCTGGAAAGGCGACCATATGAATTTCACGGACACACGACGATAAGGAATGAAACGCCACATGAATCGTCAAGTCTCAGTCTAACTGTGTTTCTCCTTTTCCAGTTTGATGTCAGGACTGGCAGCTCTTGACGCCAAGTGCTCCAGTCGGCTCGGTCTGATCACAGTGTCGTATTACCTGTGGACCACCTTTGTGGCGGTGATAGTGGGGATCATCATGGTCTCCATCATCCACCCGGGTGGTGCGGCCCAGAAAGAGGACTCTGAGGACAGCGGCAAGCCCATCATGAGTTCTGCCGACGCTCTGCTGGATCTCATCCGGTAAGAGCACGAGAGTCCGTCTGACCAACGCGCCGCCACGGACGACTGATTCATAGTTAATCATTTTAATTTTTTTTTTAAATGACGTTAGTTAAAGTACAAGTGGAGCACATGCTGTTCAATATTCTGGCATTAAGGAGCATTAGCAGAAGTCTGTATCCGACATATCAAGTGGTACATTAATCGATCATCGTGTCATTCACATGCTGGAGGATAATTAAGGGAGTGAACAGCCAGAGTTTGTGAGGGCTGCTGTGAGTCAGTGTTCAAAGAAATGACACTTTCTGAGAGAAGGATTATAGATTAAACAGCGACTGAGCTGCAGGAGATTTCTGTTGTCGGGGGTTTAAAGGAGACGTATGGAGCTGAACATCCATTCATCCATGAATCAACCAGTATAGGTCAGAAATCCAGAAACAGGCGTTATTAACTGTATTCACAGGCTGAGTTCTGCCTTTAACGACTGATAAATATACAGTATGTGTTCACAGTGTGCCTGCTGCTTGTTCCCTGGAGTTACTTCTTGCAGCTTTCTCAAGAACCTCTCGTCCAAAACTACTCGACACGATCTCTAAACGTTAACCTCAGGTCAGGTGTGACCGACACTGTGGAAAAGCAGTGCAAACCCCTGATCTTTCTCTACTTCGTCTGGACCTAAAATGGTTTGAATCCTGACAGAAACTTCACTATCAAGATAATAAACTGAGGCAGAACGGCAGAATCAGCTCACGTCCTTCCATTGATCTTCCTCTCGTGTGGTTGCCATGTTGGAGAGGTCAAGGTCCAGTAAACGTTTTCCTTCTTCAACATTTCTCATCCAAACAACTTCACACTGTACAATTTACTCCCTGGCATCATCAGATATCCGCTGGCCAGGAGTGAAGTCTATCGTATCATTGTGAAGGGCATACGAAAACACTGACATAATAAATAAAACCAATTAAATAATTTATGAGAGGCTGTGAACAGAAATATAATGCTCATTTTGTAGCTCATTGTTATATTTTGGCTACTTCTTGCATATGTTTACATGTTAACCCTTTTCCACCTCTGTCTGAAATTCTCTGAAAGTTTAAGAAGCTTATCAATATTTTAAATGCACAAGAACCTATACAACACTGAAATCAAGGACAATGCAACTGGAAAAATGGATAAAACATTACGATTGTTAATTTCTCAAACATTTTCTCCAACTGTTCCCTCTTTACTCTCCTGGTACATTTTTCACAGCACAACCAACATGGAGGAACAGATCAATACAGAATAAAAACATGATGGTGATGATGTTTCTGCCTCCTGACATCTGTGACCTGCTGTCAACAGAAACACGTGAAAAGATTTAATAGCTCTGAGAAAACTTGTGGGATTTACGATGTAAGGACAGCAGTGGTTTGCTTCAGGAGTTCATTGTGAAAAAACAACATGTTGCTCATATGTTGTTTTATTGTTTGACTGCTGCCAGCGATGCAGTTTTTCTGTCTTGGTCATCAACACTGAAGCTCGTCTGTGAGCTCTGGTGTTACAACAGAAATGATACAGAATGACTAATTATAAAAATCTATAGTTTTGAAGTAATTACACCTTTCCGGCGCAGACATCCTACTTTGTTTTGGGGTTTTTTTTTTTGGTTGTTTTCAGATTTTGTGGATTTGCCCTCAAATCCTGAGACAGGATTAAAAACACCGTTTGTATTAAGCCTCTCTGTCCCCGTATTCTGGGATGACTTCATTGTTGACTAATCTTCTTTAATAGAAGATGTTACTCCGTTTCTAAAACCCAGCATCGGTAAACAGGACTATTAGCGGTCACCTGTCATGCACTGCGCTTCCGGAAAGTATTTTTGTTTTAGTCGTCTGATCCGAGCTTTTTATTTCTTGCTGTGGAGCGACGGCGGTGAGTGCGTCTGAGTCAAGGCCGTCCATCAGACGCAGTGTGTGGGCAGGCGGAATGGATTAGCAGGTGACCTTGAGAATGCAGTCGGTGTAATGAGGGACAGGCTGAAAATGTACACATGCTGCGAATGTGAACAAAAAAATAAATAAATCGACAAACAAAGCTGCACCGGTTGCGAGGTTCATCAGCAGACAGACAGTTAATGGATTTATTTATTTTTCAGACAATTCTATTTAGTGACCGCTGTCAAAATGTTAAGAAACTTTCTACAAAAAAAAACTGGAGGTATTATTCTAAATAACAAGGAACATGACATGAGATGCAGCAGTTTGTAGCACCTTGTAGCCGTAATTCAATAATCAATTTTATTTCCTTTGTGTTTTTTTTATATTAGTATTACGTTGTATAAATGTTATCATATTTCCTGGACAGAGGTTGTCCAAAACCATCACAGGTGTTTTATCTGGACCCTGTCGATGATTTACGGCTTTTTTTTATTCGCACCGAATCAAGAACCTCTAAAAGCTTCGAGGTCCTCCTCAGCTTTGTCATGAGGAAGGATCTACAAGCTCATTTCTAAAAAGGTCGACTGTATTCGCTGTTGGTTTGAAGTAACAAACAGCAAGCTGAATGATTACCAGTGCTGAATCCTGATGACACTAAAGGCCGGCGACTAAAACAAGAAACCAAGAGAAACAAAACACCTGAGTACAAACCAGTAAGACACAAAGAACACAAGGAACATGCTGCACTGACAAGTTCCAGAGGTGGGAAATTTGTTCCTCTGACTTCACTGTGTTCACGTGCGTCACGTAGGAACGTGGGAGCAACATGGACGCTAAAAAGAGGTCGTTTTGCACAATATATGACTTTGGTAAATGTTTCTTACCATCAACATCAAACGTTTGCTTTCCTCTCCCATGTTTCAACATCGTGTGACGGCAACTCAGGCACCAAAACTTTCCCCATCTTTTCCAAGTTCTGGTTCCGACTTGAGAGGGTTTTCACATCGGTTGTTAAACAAGAAAACAGTCGTCAAAAACAAAATTTGGACAGCAGGAGCTAAACCAGGACTCGGGAACCAGAGCATGACGTAAAAACACAGGACAGATCAGAATCTGATTTGGTGGTGTTTTAATATGTGTGTCTTTGTCTTTCAGCAACATGTTCCCGTCTAATCTGGTCCAGGCCACATTTCAGCAGGTGAGACATCACACAGCACGTTCAAACACAAAGCCTGCAGCTTTTAAAAGGAAACTCAATGCATCTTTTATCTGCGTCTGTTTTTTTTGTTTTTTTTTCATCCCTCGCTGGGCAACAGTATCGAACAAGTAGCCAGTACATTGTGAAGCCCAAACCAACAGTGAGTCAGTCGGAGTCCACCACACGGCGAGCGCTCATCTACGGGATCCAGGACGACAACGGAACGGACATCCAGAACTTCGCCCTCGATCTGACGCCGCCTCCCGACGTGCTCATACGCACTCGTGAAGGGACGAGTGACGGAATGAACGTCCTCGGAATCGTCATATTTTCCGCCACCATGGGTAAAAAAAAACAAAAAAACAAACAAAAACCCTGAATTATTCCTCTCTGAATTTACTCAATGTATCGTTGTAAATGAGAATGCTTTTAAAGATTGTGCTGTAAACGTCCGCAGGTATCATGCTGGGAAGGATGGGGCCAAACGGCAGCGCGTTGGTGAACTTCTGCCAGAGCCTGAATGAGGCCGTTCTACGGATCGTTGCCATCGTTATATGGTAATGACTTCTTTTAAACAAGCTTTTACTTTTACTATTGGTACTTGTACATGGGTTTATTTATTAAAGCACAATGAGGAGCAAGAGGGAGAGGAGGACTGATGAGTGGGCCCGTGGCTCAGCCAGGTGAGCGTAACAATGGGAAAATCCAGGTGGGTCGAGCTGGTGGCAGAGGTGCCGGAGGCTCAGATCCAGAGAAGACATGAACTATCAACTCTAGAGAAACACGAGAGCAACGCTAGGAGAACATGCACCACGTGTGGCCGACAGAATAATCTGGCAGTGAGCGTGCAGGAGACCGAAGCTTTTATCCTGCCGCTGATCGCCTCAGTGTGCTGCAGGTGTGTGTGATCAGCGTCAGCTCAGGCCACCAGGACGACCACACCCAGCGACTCCTCAGCACCTCCGAAACACACACAGGCACCAGTACACCACCCAAAGGTCACAAAGTCCAAACTTAACATTTTCATTTATTTTCAAAGGAGACTAGTGGGACTTACTAGTGGATCTACACCTGTGACGACTGACGGACGTGGCGAATTGACCATAAATGAACATGAACAACAAAGATGGCTGCCATTAGCACTCACCTCTGTCAAGCTTGTTAGCATTGGGAACTTTTGCTGCACTTTCTCTGCCATTCTTGTGCCGCCTGCTCACTACCAGCTTTATCAGTACATCCACCTGGACTTTTATCGTCAAATCCAACACTTTTATGTTTTATATAAGACTTTACTGTCACTGGTTCTGACTTTGAGCTCTTCTTCACCCTGCCAGGTACTTCCCATTCGGCATCGTGTTCCTGGTGGCGGGTAAAATCCTGGAGATGAGCGATCCGTCGGCGATGGGAAAAAAGCTGGGCTTCTACGCCGTCACCGTGGTGTTTGGGCTGGTGTTGCACGGCTTGTTCATTCTACCCGCCATGTACTTCTTCATCACCAAAAAGAGCCCGATCGTCTACATACGGGGGATCCTGCAAGCCCTGCTCATCGCCCTGGCAACCTCTTCCAGGTAAAAAAAAGGGAATCAACAAATACGTTACTCAACCCGTTTGTACCGCGACAAGCCTCGAAGGAGATGTTTGAAGATCAGAAAACATCTGGCATGTGTGTGGAAGAAGAGACGGGAATGTAAAGGAGCAGTTCACCCATTTGATCTGACCGACATCTATCCATTTATGTGTGTGTTCAGGTCTGCATGCACACGTTTTTGAAGACACAGTTAAGTTTAGAATAATGTCAGTGCTTGTTATAGTTTGTACATTATATTCACGGCGGAAGAGTTCAGACTGGTTTCATTTTCAACCCCATGTGGGAACGAATGAAAACAACGTGGCTGCCTGGAAGGAAGAGAAGCCGCAGAATGAGGATTTAAATCACGACATGCTCAGCTTGTTCAGACTTTTTTTTAAAGCCATCTGCTGCATGATTGAGAGGGTTGAACCGAACCTATTAACACACTTGTTTCCCTTGACCTCCTCAGCTCCGCCACACTGCCTATAACCTTCAAGTGCCTCTTAGAGAACAACCACATCGACCGCCGCATCATCCGTTTTGTGCTCCCCGTGGGCGCCACCATCAACATGGACGGCACCGCTCTCTACGAGGCCGTGGCAGCGATATTCATCGCACAAGTTAATAATTACGAGCTGGACTTTGGCCAGATCATCACCATCAGGTCAGTGGAGCATGCAAGCCACCATCTGCGCCTTTAAGCTCATTAACGTGCTAAACGCATCATCTGGATTTCAAAGCGATGATATGCCCAACAATAAATTCTTTAGGCTGAAGAGCAGATATATAATATAACATATTTAAAACTCTGGTGTTTAAAATATCAACTCTCCATTTTTTTAGGGTGCTGTCATGTCATTTTCTGACGTCAGTAGTCGTTTGAACTTGAAACAGACGCACAGTGAGGACACAAAGATGGATCTGATGGTCTCTTTATGTTAAATACTTTTAATTGTACTTTACAGTACAAGGCAATGCAGAATAATTCCTTTCTGTCATGAACTTGCATGAATATTTGCAATAAACTGATATTTACCAGCATCTGGATAACAACAGGTGAAGCAGATTTAACTTCTTGCATGTCCCTGTCCTTTAAAACCGTAGGAAACATGATATCTTCTCTCTTGGATGTCTGATATTTTCAGTATTTCACTCTCTTCTCCGTTTCTCTGTCAGTCTTTCACTCACTGAAGAGGGCAAAGTGCAACAGTTGAGCAGAGAACAGGCTGTGATAAACTAAAAAAAAAAAAAAATGGTAATAGTAATAGATCAGAAGAAAGTGCAGGAGGATTGTGCACCTGAGGGGGAAAACCGAGAGAAGGCGATCCAATCAGATGAAGAAGAGCAAAGTAACAGTAAATACACTGAAGGTCACTGATGAGCAGCTGAACCCAGCATTCAAATATTTCATGGCAGTATATTGTAGCTGGAAAACTGAAAGCGGAAAAAGCTTCTTGACCAGGCAGCTCGGGTGACTCACAATGAGATGGAGAGGGCGGCAGAGCGTACTGATCATCACAGCGGCGGGAGGACTATTAATATATAAGATGTATTGAAATGGAAATCACAACACATTACAAGTGAGAGCACGCTACGCTTCTGAAGACAGGACTCCCCACAAGAAGTCCAATTCCATCTCTGAAGTGTCCGAACTTTTTCTAATTAACTCTGATAATACTTCACACAGGGAGAGTTTGAATCCAGAGTTTGAATCGCTGGAATAATGAATGAAAAACGTCCTTTATTCCAATTACACGAAACCCTGAAGAAAAGGTCCTATTTGTGAGAAAAGTTTATTTTACCAACTTGTCAGACACTGAAAGCTTTGGGATTGTAGGTCAATTGTTGGTCGCTGTGCCGAAGCGTTGTGTTTTCAGGTGTGGATGAGACTTTAAAGATTCAACGTGCAACAAACAAGCTGGTTCAACTGCACGAGTGACCAAACACATCAAATCAAGGAGCTCTGTTCTGTTGTTTTGTGTTTGTTTTGTTTCATATTTGTTCTCGTGAATGCGAAATAATTTACAAAGTCAAAAAGGCTGAAGCCAGCAGAAGCTCCCACAGAAAACCCTGCACCTGAAAACGCCTCGTCAGTAGTCCCGCCTTTAATTCTGTGACTTTGTGACATCACACCACATCACCATGTCACACGTTTGGTATTCAGGGGGAGGAGTTAAGGAGACAGGAGCTGAAACGGTGTATGAACCTGAAAATTAGCATAATTTATTGAAAATGTTCTTACCTTTCACAAATTGCCACTGTCACAAGGTTTTAACGTAACTGGCTTCATAAAACGACAGCTGACATGTGTTTCCATCCACGCTGAGCCTCTTCTGTGAACTGTGGAGAAAACAACAATACTTTTGTTATGTCCTGAATTTCAGCAACACTGTGATGAGTCTGTAAAATCACTGAGTGAACCTTGAACTGAGTCCAGTGTTTTGTCATCTGACGTTGAAGACTTGTTATTATTCTTTGCGCTCGGAGGAACAACACACCCCCTCAGTGTCGGGCTGCCATCAACAGCCTTTTATTAGACTAGGGGGGGCGACGATAAGCGTGACACAAACAGACACAACAATAAACAACACAACCATAAATGAGACTTTTTTTTCACTGCTGTGTCGTGATAATCAATTCCTGAAAGCAAATATTCATCTGTACCCATAAAGATCAGCGTGATAATCCAATCACATCAAGATAAGAATCGTCACATCGACACATCGTCACCATTTCACCGTAAACAAAGGTTGTGTGTTTTGTCCCTTAGTCGTCCTCTGCGTCTCCTTCATCTGCCGCTGTGCGTCTGTCTATATAATTCCATACAGCAACTGTAGATTGAAACTATCCGCTTATCTAAGAGCCATGTGGCCTCGATAAAACCAGCACATATCCCTGTCACGCCACTTGTGGACCTCTGACCCTCCCCAGCCCCCCCCCTCACCATCTCTCACCATCGAGCGGTGGGATCATCCCGTCGTCTGCCGTCCACACACTCCACCCGTTTTAACATCACGGGAGAGACGTTTCTAATTGGTGCGCGGTGATGGACAGTTGCTACGGCGACGTGGTTACTTTTATTCTGTTGTGATTAAAAAAACATCAGACTCGTGAGACCGGGCTCGTTTTATCACACCGGAAGAGAAATTAAAGATAAGATACGCTTAATTCGATTGATGAACTGGTGTGTGTGTGTGTGTGTGTGTGTGTGTGTGTGTGTGTGTGTGTGTGTGTGTTCAGCCTTCCCCTTCAAATTGACAGAATGAATAATTGCCGCCATGTTCGTCAGAGCAATCTGTCTGCTGTCTGCCCACCTTCCTGCCCAAATCATCTAATTTTAGAATTTGATATGTGATTATAATATCTTTTGTTAATATTGGACGATCCCACCATCCAGAGACGACCATCTTTAAAGCTCCGTGCTGACGTTTTTACATGTATTTTCTTTTTACAACTTTGACGTGTAGCAGTTCCAGTAAACTCTCGTTAGGGATGCTGATGATTAGATGGCGCTTCTTGATCCTCTTTGCTCTCTTTGAGACGTAAAGTCCTCTGTTTGGTGTCAGTGCGTCCGTCTCAGTGCAACCTTTGGGATTTAATCTCCACTAATCACACATGTTCCAGATGTGTCCAAGTCCATATGTTAAGTTAGGCCTGGGCGATATGGCTGAGAAGTTCTCAGAATCAGATTATCATTGATCAAGATCAACCTCAAGGTCACATTTAAACCTCTTCATTTTGATTACAGCCACTTTATCAAGGCGCACAGGTTATAATCACGTGAACACGGCAATGAGAAACTCACAAATAAAAACAACAACATGTCTATCACTGACACACATCGCAAGTGTTTTATCTGATCAAATCTCCACATATTGATCTCATCTATGAATGTCTGTGTGATCAGGCTCCTCAGGTGATCAGTGATGTTGTTGGTTTGTCCTCACTGCAAATTAGCTTTGGCTGTAAGTTCTGCAGTGTGTATCCGACTTGTCTCTGAACGAATCAACCTCATTCATTTTTTTTTTTCATCTTAGTTCTGGTGTCCACCGTACAGCAGGAAGAACTAGAGGCAGCTGTTGTATAAACAGACCCTCGATTATAGGCATCGCTTTGGTTTCCAGATGTTGACGGGTTGATTTAAAAAAAAAAAAAACAAACACATGGCGTGTTTTCTAAAAGCGCCTTGATGTTCGTCTCTGTCCGCTTGTCTTTTCTTTCATGAAACTGCTGAAATAAGTTTGTTGACGTGATGTTCGAGGTGTCGAAGGTCATTGTCTGTTTTACTTTGTTCATATGTGGCGGACCCTGCCACCTTTTTCTAGCTTCAGACGGTGTTCAGGAAGCTTATTTTCCTCTGAGAACAGCTTGTTTACTCAGATATGGAACAAATAAATAATTCTGAGTTTGTATTATTACCTCATTAATATTCTAAATATACAAAATGACAAACAGCTCATTTAAGGTATAACTCAATTTCTTATCAGCTGTTATTTCCCTTTAGTTGCTTTGTTAAATATATTACATTAATACATTAATAGTATCTATATTATTGTTATTATTATACAGTTCCCAATGTTTGTGTTGATTGGCTGACTTTCTCTCTGTGATCGTGACCCTCCAGCATCACAGCGACTGCCGCGAGCATCGGAGCTGCAGGGATCCCACAAGCCGGGCTGGTCACCATGGTGATCGTGCTGACATCCGTCGGGTTGCCAACGGATGACATCACTCTCATCATCGCAGTAGACTGGGCGTTGTAAGTGACGGATCCAAACTAATCTCACCAGAGTTCAAAAACAAAAAACAACAATGAAACAACAATTCCGTCTTCTTATTTCATTCTTCCAAAAAAAAAAAAGTCGTCCAGGAATAACTCTCACCTGTCCTCTTCTCCCGGCAGAGACAGATTCCGCACCATGGTGAACGTGATGGGGGATGCTTTGGCTACAGGCATCATGGCACACATCTGCAGGAAAGACTTCATGAAAGAAGGAGACGGGGTGAGTCTCAGCAGAAAGCAATTAAACTCACAGCAGGAGGACGATTGATTAAGAGGTAGTGATTGAGCTGCTTACAATCAAAGCTTGATCTGACAGCGTGCTGTCAATACGACTTCCTGACACTGAACAAGTCAGATTATTTCCTCTACTTCTTTAAATCTCAGTGTGTTTGCAAACCACTCCAAAACGGAAGGATGTTTTTTTGTCTGTACTTATAAATTAAACATCCAAAAAGATAAAATAATAAGTTGTATCCCTCTCAACAGTTTATAACCTTCCTCCCACATGCTTTTATTTTTTCTCCACTTCCTGTTTCCCCGTCTGACCCCAGGTGCCTTTGATCTGCGAGCCCAACCCTCCGCAGAACAACCCGCCGCTGATGAACTGCCACAACAACAACGGAAACTACCGGCCTCCGTCTTCAGGGGTCAAACACGAGCTCATCCCGTCAGACGTGGCCCGGCTGATTCAGCTGGAGGAGGGCATCAGGCCGCAGGCGGAGAGGAAGAAGCCTCCGATTCCTCCGAGGCACCTGAAGAAGAGCAAAGAACACTGCGCCATCGACATGAACGGCCTGGAGACCAACGTATAGCCTCCTTTTGGAGCGTGATGTTGCGTCGGTGTAGCTGTTGCTGAGCACAACCTGGACTCACGTACGTGAGGCAAAACCCATCAGTGACAAGGTGTCCTGAAAACTAAGAGGAGAGCCTCTGTGTGAGAAATCTGTTGTTTTGGGGTCATTATAGACGTACATCGCTTTCTGGACGAGCATCACACTTACTGAGGACGTTAAAACAGCAGAGGAACGACAGCGTGAACTCATTCATGAAACTGGTCCTGTATGTGCAGCAGCAGCGTCAGCTCACACCTGAACCCCCCCAGGACTGTGAATCCAGGTGTGAGCAGCTGAGCATGACGTTGATGAACTCATTTCTATCTGACTTCATTTTGTATGATTTAAGTTTTTCTTTGTCCGTCTACTTGGACGTGTTGTCGTTAATTATATTTTATACCAACTGAAAGCGGTTTGTGTCATATCGGAGACGAAGACGAAGGGGATCGCAGTTTGTCTGGTGTGAGCGGATCGATGACGAGGCAAAGCGAAAATGCCATATTAGTTTTAATTTTTTGCCTTAACAAAAGCTGGTGGTGCTCGGCTGAGACGGCGACGACTGAAACAGCCTCAGGGGGCGCGTGATCGAATTTAACTTTCCTGGCACTTGAAACAGCCGAAAAACAACAACTGGAACTTCAACATAAACCAGCTGGTCCGTGTTTGTTGGCTGGTTGAGTGGAGTGTTTTGCTTCTTAAAAAAAAAAAAAAAATCTGTGTTTAAACTTCATCTGGAACTTTCTCTGCTGCATAAATTGACATTACTTTTTTTTTTTTTTTTTTAATCATTATGCACTGAAGGCATTTAAAATAAAAGGTTTAGGTCTGGAACTTTTCAGGTCTGGTTTTAATACAATACTCACATGCAGATTTTATTATTCCCTGCAATCATTCCTCCAAAATCTATTCCTTTTATCCTTCACTCAATGCTAATTCCTGTACTCGGATATCAAACTTCTTGACACTTATGAATAATCATTGTGCGTCTCCACTAGTTGGGTTGGTAGTTTTGAAAGTCTCGGATGAATTTTACCATTTCTGAGCTGAAAATAAGTCGCCCGCTGACGCGAACAAAGAGTTGTTCACTGAGTGAATGAGGCCTAAAAGGTTTTTGCGGCCTCCAGGTTTACGTCCACGCTGTGCGGCTAAGGAGACCGTTTTAAAAAACAGGAAAGCCTCCATGGATTAAGACTCCAGAACACAAAGGGTGACAGGTGGGGACCCTGTTTGCAGGTGGAGGTGACCTCCACAGTCACGTCACCGTCACCTTCTTTGTATTCGCAGTGCTTTTATCATCCTAAAGTTGTTTACTTCACTTTTCACATTTTGCTTTGTACTGAATATTAACTTTTGTGAGTGTATTAATCAGCTTATTAGCGAGATTAGCCAGTCAGCTAGCCTAGCCGGATGCTAAAATATAGAAAGTCACCGCGTTCATTAGTCGCTTTAATTTTTTTGCCAGCTCTGTAAATCACAGAGTGGAACAAAGAGTCAAAGCCCTGAAAATAAACACTGAGGTGATTATCAGAACGCTCAGCTCTGAAGATCATGCTAGTACATCAATGAGTGAGAGGCTAATGTTGCTAACGGTTAAGACACTGAAGTCAAGTTGATAATTTAACTAACGAGCGCAACCACTGAGAGCTTAATCTCTTATGTTAGCTTAGCTTAACTCTAGTAGTTGCCTTTCGAGCTTTACATCCTCCGTTAGTTACTACACTCTTCAGTTAGCAGTTAGCTTCGTACATATCGTGTATTTTCTTGATCATAATTGTCTTAACGTATCGCTGTGGCTCTTGTTACCGGCTCAGTGTTTGGGTCATCTAATTAATTATAACAGCCAGCTGTGCTAGCGGAGTGGCTACCACGCTAATGATGTGAAAATTATCAAAAATGCTAAAAAACGCTTCATGCAAAAACAAAGTCAGGCGTTTTATCAATATGTGCAAAGCTAACTAGAGGAAGTGGAGTAGCTGTGATAAAGCAGTGTGGTCCAAAGGTTGGAGGTGGAGGTAACCACACAGAACTGCTGTTTAACATCAAGCCGAAGCTAAATTGAGGCTTCTGGTACAAATGTTGTCATCCGCATGTATTTCACGACTAGTTTTTGGACAACAGAAGCACACGCGTTGCTCGGACTAGCTGGCGAACAACATACTTAAACGAATTCCACACCACAAGGACGACATTTTGTACAATTGCTGCTGAAGCCACAAATTAGTGTTGGTTTAACTTTAGAAAGCAGTTTTGCGTGAATGATCTCTGAGACTGAACAAAGCTGTTTCCTGCCATCGCTTGTGTAAATTTGGGCACTAGACGGTTCGTGCAGCCTCCGAGTGACGATCGTTCGAACTGTTCTGACTCGACACGCTGTTTCACTTTATCGAGGTATTTCGATCGGGAGGAATTATTACAGCGTGTGAGTATTATATTAGGATAATCTTGAAAAACCTGAATGTTCACATGTGCAATTTCTTTACGGTACATTTCACTCTCGTCACATAAATTTGCTCCGATTATATTCTGGGCTTCATGTATTTTGTCATTTTATCATTTGTCATTTTATCAAACACTCCAGAGAGCTTCTCGCTGGAAAAACAGACAGGCTGCCAACATTTTTTCTCATGGGAAGATAACAGATCGTAGTCTTGAGGTGTATTTTCTTTTTATTCTTTTTAAGTATTTGGCTTCGTGACAGTGAACATACGGTACATATTGAGTAACGAGCGCCGCCCTGACGTGGGAGAAACCTGCTGAGTTATCGGGTGAATGTTAGGAAACGCACAGTCTTCCTCTTCAGCCTTTTTCAAATAATTTATTGCTGTGTTCAATGACTGTATATGTGACAGTATTGTACGTGAAAGTGACACTGTATTCATAGTAATATAGTGAGTTGTGATAGGACGAGTACTTTTAATGTCATATAAAAATATTTGCCATCTTTTTTTTTATAAAACAGGAAGTGGACTGACGTAGCAGCAGCAGTGTGGATTGAAGCTTCAGATAGATGTTTTGAAAATCACTTTCATGTTTGGAATATTGAATTCACAAGCACATAGCAATGTAATAACATAAAAAATGATGCTGAGATCCACAAACATCCAGGAATATTACTGCTTTTCATTCTAACACCTCACTGACTTCTCAACACCTTCGGCAGGATTTGAGAGAACGGCTCAAAATGATTAATAATTTAAGGGAAAAACTACAAAGCATTTACTTGCTTAAGTTACAATCCTTAAGATGTGGTTACTGGCAGTAACAACAAGTGTGATTTAACTGTGGAAATTCAAGAGTTGTTTTTGAAATGACACTGTCACTGAAGCAACCGGCTACAACATCCCACAGATGAGCAAGCAAGCTGAAGTGAAACTCTCTCCAAAATGTAACCGAGGCTTTTGTTTGTGAATGTATTTGAATCAAACCTTCGCGTAAAAGCATAATTATGTCGAAAGACGCCCTTTTAAGATTTACCGTATTTTCATTTTCTGGTCAAACTCATTTTCAATGGGAGTGCAAGGGGCAAATTTACAAAAGCATCAAAATCTCTATCTATAAAACTCTAAGAAGGCTCGATACAACATGAAACTTTGCTGGTAGCATCACCAGGGTCTCTACACATGAACACCAGCATTGAGAACATCGTTTGTGTACACAGAGTCACTGAAAAGAAAGTTTTTGAACAACTCACATTAGCAGTAGCTTGTTCCACTCGCCACCGTCCTGCCAGTGCAGAAGTGTCGACCTCAGAATGTGACGTAACCTGGAGGACAGTTAAGGTGGAACGCTCCTAAAGCTTAGTTCCATGTAAATGCACTGATAATTTGTTGTTTTGTTGTTAGTGAAAAACAATATTGACCTAGAAGTTGAAAAAGGAGCTTCATAAAAGAAATAATACTAAAAATCAAAAGCTGGAAAAGTCACGTGAGATATCGTGTTGTGTTGTTGCTGGAAGACAGTAGTTCCACCTTAACTGTCCTCCAGGTTACGTCACGTTCAGAGATCGATACTTCTTCAGGACGGCGGTGAGCAGAACAAGCTACTGCTAACATGAGTTGTTCAAAAATGTTCTTTTTAGTTTGACCCAGATATGAAAATACAGTAAATCTTAAAAGTGCCTCTTTTGTCGTAATAATGCTTGTGTACGAAGGTTTGACTCATATTCCAACATTCACAAAAAAAGCCCACAACAGAGTTTGGAGGTCAGGTGAGTGATTGTCAGGTGAAATGCTTGTTTTTGTTTCGTTGCTAACACT
This sequence comes from Acanthopagrus latus, assembly GCF_904848185.1. NCBI lineage: Eukaryota > Metazoa > Chordata > Actinopteri > Spariformes > Sparidae > Acanthopagrus > Acanthopagrus latus. Next base: position 3,546,117 of record NC_051049.1, read on the forward strand.
GTCTCTGCGGTGGAAAAAACATTAGTACAACAGGTAAAACACCTGGAGGGAGAGAAAGTTCAAATGCGGTTCGTAACACAATTACAGAATGTGAATACGGTGGATGAGTCACTTGTAGTGAACATTTTAAGGATCATAACTTCAGAGCATTTCAAAACGTGAAGGTTTTCTCTTATTATTCTTTCTCGTCTCAATTAAATCCTCGAAGGTTTTCTGATTGTCGGATGGATGAAGTGAGTAATTGGAAAATCCGCTTCAGGTTTGCGATGAGTGTCTGTCATTCTCGGTATTTCACAAGTAAATTGACATTCTTGGTCTTAAAACATAAATTTTTCAAAAGGTATTTGGAGAAAAGACACACACAGTGTGAACAACGTCAGACATTTTTCACTCTGCTTGAAATCTTTTTTTGGTTTTCTCAAACATTTACAGGGAAAAAAAAAAATCACAGTGAATTTGTGAATGCATTTTTCAGAATAAAGCACCAAAAAAAAAAAAAAAAAAAATCAGATCAGATGACGGATAGACAGTCAAACTCAAATATTAGCTCAGATATAAAAGATATGTAATACTAACCAGCCCAAAACAAGGAAAACTAAAAGGAACATCTGGTATCCTGCACCAGAAATATGTAACTCTGTCACTCAGCACGTCGCAGTAATGGACCTGGGACATGACATTCACAGGTTCATTCCCATTTTTTAAAGCCCTTTTCTGTCCTTGAAACAACTCAGTCCAATGTCAGTTCAGTCGAGCCGTCTTATGTTTCCTGCTCCTCCTCTCTTTTAAAGGACAGGTCGGTGCTTCCCGCGTTGATGTCCAGAACTTGCAAGTTGGACAGATGTGCGAAGGAGCTCTCGTCCACGGAGTCCACGGAGAGCCGGTTAAAACTGAAAAAAACAAAACAAAACAAAGGAGAGGCTGGTTTGTGATGACGCGGGGGCGTTGCAGAGACTAAAAGCAGAGGTTAACAGACAGCAGGTGAGATTTACAAATCACATCTGTCAGGAGGATCAAGCATCAGGGATCAGGACGCCGGGATCCATTTGTTGAGCGTTAAACGGCGCCAGCGCTCACGTTACGAGTCGATCAAACCTCGTCACAGGTGTCTCGCTCGCTCATTTAAAAAAATCTACTCCATCTATTCTTAACCATCTGTGAAACTGCATGCATATGTTGCTCGTGATCTTATTTTTTTTTTTTTTTTAACAACTAGCCAACATGCAGTTCACATGCAATCATTAGCACACACATAAATCCTCCCCCAACATACTGATGCAAGCGTTCCCAGCAGGCTCTAAATTGGCTCAGGTCAAAGGCTCCCATCTGTAGGGGGGGATTTTGGTTAAAAAAAAAAAAAAAAAAAACCACAGTGGCAGCAGCTGATATGAACAACACGAAGAGCACAACATCCTGGAAGGGGTCAAGGCCCCCGTCAACATGAGCCATAAAGCAGCTAGGTGGAGGTCAGGCTGACAACCAAACAGAACAAAAGCCTTGAAAGCCCTCGTCCGAAACCTCTTTACTCGGCTGTCTCACCGCCGCTTTCAGCCGCGCTCGCTTGTCGGCATAAGCCTGCACTATGTGGAATAAAACCGAAGTGGAAAAATTTGCTGAACTGCACACAAGTTAGAGGAGATGGAGAGATTAGATACCACAGGGCGCTACTCTGCAAAATGAAGCTCAGCGTGGACCAAACGCTTCAAAACACGGCAAATTTAGTTGATTAGCAACAGACCGGGATACAGAAGGATATTGTGTCAGGGCTTTTTTTATAAAGTACGACCTCAGGCGCACATCACTCAGACTGTAATCTGTCAGACTGAAAGTATGTTTTGACATTTGTGAAGAGTTAAAAGCGGGGTTTGGAAGTTAAAACTAACATTTCACCATCTGTAATAGCAGGTTCGTGCTCAATTCCCAGTGTTACTAAATCTGCAAATGAATAGTTTTGCGTTGTAAAATATACAGTTATTCACTTTTTAAAGCACAGAGTTACATAACAAGATTGATGCCACTCTCATGCAGTCGTTAGTCAACAAAAGAGACAATGAGTGAGCTTTAAAGGTTGCGGTTGACTTTTGGACCAATGTTCCCCTGATTCAAGTCTTTGTGCTAAGCTAAGCTAACCGACTTCTGGCTATAGCTTCATAAAAATGCCTCCAAAAATGTCAAACTAATGCTGTAAATTCAGAGTTTCTGAATAAAAATTTGCATTTTTGGACACTACTTTCATACTTTAAAGCAACACTGTGTAGACATTGGCACTGTGTGTGATTTCTGGTGCCCTCGTAAATACAAATCCAAGGTCTGTAAGGATTTATCAGATGTAATGCAGGCGCCAACTACAAATAAATCTATAAAAATTAAGAAATAAGAGATAGAGACACTGCTCACCCTGTTACAACACTCCGTACCATCATGAAGATGTTATTTTCTGGTTAAAGAGTTACATAATGTTGCTTCATCGTGAGTGAAACGTGCAGAAATCGAAAAACATTTCTACCCAAACTCACAGTGGTGTGTATTTACAGAGCAGTATAAACACACGCAACAATTTCCTCACAGCTAATTCTTCAGCTGCACTTGCATAATCACTTCCTGGAAGTGGAGATCAATGTGATCTTATGTAAGGAGCCATCGACCAGATTTCCACAAAGCCTCGAGGACAATAACGACTGTCAGCTTCGTGTCCGCCTGCTGAACGTGTCACGCAGCAAACGACAAGGACTGACGATCACCAGTGACACGTCTGAGTCCGACTACAGTCTCCTGGTTTGTTAGAAATGTGTGGCTCTTACCGAAGAAAGATGCCTTTGATGTTCGGAGTGCCTTCAAACGCCGAGGCGGGAACGCTGGAGATGCGGTTACTCTGCAGGTAAAGGTATTCCAGAGACTCGGGCAGGTCAGAGGGGATGTGTGACAGCTGGTTGCCGGAAAGGTCAAGTGTCTTAAAATACAAAAAAAACAAAAACACGATGACACATTTAACTCACCTAAACAATAAGACAAGTTATGACAATCGAGAAGAATCCTACAGAAATATGCTTCACATTCGTAACTAATATCCCCTTTTTCCACTGCAGGAACCAAACAAATCAAAGGTGTATTAACAAACTCGTATATTAGATCTGAGGAAGAACAGCGTGCCCTTTAATCTTGCTGCCGAAGAGATGCCAAATGCGTAAATACTAAATACCAGCAAACTCAAATATTCAGAGAGGCAATAAATCCAGAGGCGGGATAAAACCTCCTGGAACTAAAATGCACATCATCAGGTGTCTGGCAGAGACGGGGGTTCAAACACACAGCCAGGCAGTTCTGGGAAAGAATTTGAAAAGATGACACAAGATTACAGAAAAATACGAATCACACTGGAGCAAATGGAAAAATGACAAAGGGGTTCAACACACTGGAGGTTGTTTGGGGACACTAACCGGCAGCTGGATTCTCGGTCAGTTTCTGCTCACGTACACTGTAGAAAATATGTGAAAGGGGTCTAGAGAGCGACAGGTGTGATGTAGTTTCATAGCCTAACCTGGAAGTTTGTATCACCAAGACAAATAGCTGAACAGGATTTTGGATAATTGCAGAAAATAAGTTCTGAGGAGTTCACAAGTTTACTTATACACTCAGCTCATTAGCTTCAAAAATAAACACAGGTTTCCTAAATTTCATAAAGAGAAATAAAGAGAACGTCAACGGCTATAAACAAACTAAAACTCAGTCGCCTGACTTCAACTGAGCTTCCTTCTGCTTTATACTCCACACATTAATCTACAAGTGTGAAGTAAAAGTTAGAAAAGTTGGCGACTGAAGCCTGAAAAGACGGACTTGTGAGTCTTCAGCATTGTGACATTTAACGTTCCAGACAACCTCCGTAGTCTGATTTAGCCTCTTGTCCTCTTGTTAGCAGCCGTCTCTTTCTATTTATATGTCATAGAACAAAACATGCAAATCTCTTGATGCTCTTATTTCAGGTATTTTACTGAAAACCCACCGACATCGAGATGAGGGAACTCATATTTGGGGGTTTTGGGACTCATTCCTGCGGCACACTGTAGTTATGATATTGCATGACACCAAAGCTTTAATCTTTGAATCTTCCTGCAGTGGATCAGGGCTCAGAACCAATTTAAACTTCTATCTGATCTGTGTCGTCCTTCCCCGGCCCACTCACTGTGAGTGCACTCAGCTCCATCCAGGCTCCCTGGTAGATAGAATTCAGTTTCAGCTGGTTGTTGCTCAGGACGAGCTTTCCCAGCTTCTCCATGCCCGTCAGCGCCCCGTCCGGTATGGAGTTCAGCTGGTTGTTCTTGATCTCGAGCTGCCGCAGGCTTCGAGGAAGACCCAGAGGCACCGAGTGAAGGCTGTTCCCTGACAGATCCAGGGTTTCCAGCAGGCGCAGCTTCCTGAAGGCCTCCCGGTGCACCCTGGGGCTGGTCAGCTTGTTGTAGCTGAGGTTGAGCTCCGTCAGGGTGTAGAGCACAGCCAGGTCATTGCGGCCAATTTCGGCAATGAAGTTGTGGAGTAACATGAGGGTCTTGGCTCGCCGAGGCAAACCTCTGGGAACCCGCTCAAGCAAGTTGTTGTACATGTGGAGCGTGTGCAGCTTTTTCAAGCCCTGGTTGAAAAAAAAATGGAAATGCAAGATTCAAAAGGTGCTCGAAGGCCGGCCGTCCAGGGAAAGATATGAAGGAATACAAAATGAAAAACAAACCGTACCATGAAGGCAGCCGGGTGGATGGAGCGTGATCGGAGCTTGTTATTGTGGAGGACCAGGTATTCGAGGTTTCGGACAGATGTAAGAGAGTCTCCAGGGATGCTGCGGATGGAGTTCTTCTCCAGATGTAGCAGCACTAGATTGCGAGGCAAGCCCTTTGGGACGACACTCAGGTTGTTATTTGACAAGTCCAGACACTCCAGGCTGCTCAGCTGGCTGCCAGGAGAAAAAGGAGAGGAAGTCATCAATCAGTCGTTTGATTCGTTACTGTCTGCTTTCTCTCTGAGGATTCACATTCACACGGTGCCTGTCGAGGAGATGCACTCGTCTGGTAAAAACATACTCATAATCAACGCTTTTCTTTCACTACAGTTGCAACGAATGTCACTTATCTCATCTTTTCTCTTTTTTTTTTAATGTAGGTTGAAACGGATTTGCAAGTTGCTGCATTCTGTTTTTTAAAACTGTTTTGGAAGCAGGGGATGTGATATTTGGACCCCTGGTGGGTTTTGATTTCACTCCCACCTGAAAGTCTCGTTGTCGATGCCTTCGTTGTTGAGGTTGTTGTTCTGGAGATACAACTCTCTGAGGTTTCGCAAGTTGTCAAAGGCCCCCGCTGGGATTTTCTCCAGTTTGTTACTCTGTTTAAAAAAAAAAAAAGTGCAATCCTTGTGTTGTTGTTTTTTTGCTATATTCATGAATGAGAAGAAACATCAGCCAGCCAACATTTGGATTGCAAACTTAACAGGTGCCTGACCTTAAGATGGAGGCGGTAAAGGGTGGAGGGCAAATTCTTCGGGACAACCCGCAGGAAGTTGCTGGACATGGTGAGGATCTCCAGGTTGTCAGAACCGTTGAACATCTGATCCGGAAGGCCTGCGTCTGTCAGCTTGTTGTTATGGAGGTACACAGACCTGAGAGACCAATCATCAATGGGTCTTCATGAGTAATCGGACATAATTCAAGGAAAAAGGAGTTGATTGACACGAACACAGACGTTCTTACTTCAGTTTTGGTTTCTGGCCAAATGTATAGGGGTAAATCCTTGTCAGCTGGTTAGCAGCAAAATCAGCGCTAACCAACGAGGGCGGTAAGCTTTTAGGTGCTGAGGTGAGCTGCAAGAAGAAGAAAAAGAAGAAGAAGAAGAAGAAAAGATGCATGACGGGACATTGTTAGATTTCTTGATTTTCTTGAGATTGTCTTCATCAGGAAAATGACAGCATCGAAATGAGGTACAACTGGCAAGTAAAACCTCTGGGTGGGGTGGATGGGGAGCGTACAATACCAACCAGCCTTTGAGTCTTTAAACCATCTTCCCCCAAATTCAAATGTATACAAGTCTGTAGACGCCGTAGCAGCGTGGATGTTGTGACTGAATTCTCTCAACCGAAGATCAGATGAAAAGCCTTGAAATGTTATAATTTTTGTTTTAGAAATTGCTCCCCAGATGAGGCATCGTAATAACTTTGGTGTTCCCACAACTTTCCATCTAGAGCCACTGGAAAACTAAATAACAGTGTCCCATGAAATGTCATCAACATGGTTACTTGAGGATGTACTGCACACTCATGACTTTGGTGATCGCCTAACATTTCATCTAGCGCCACCAGCAGGTTGGTATTATTACTTTCCAATAGTTTTAGCGCAGATATTCACCTTTCCAACAGGATCAATTGTCAGAATTTTGGCCACATGATCTCACCGGGCTTTAAAACACACAGGTGGAACCAATCACCGTTCTTTAGGGAACTACTGGCAGCTACGTGTGGTTTAAGAGACGCAAATGTTTGTTTGAAAACAGCAATGGCGGCTTCTTAAGATGTTAGCGTAGCTACTATAGCATCAGTTATATCAGATCTAGAGAGTGTAGTTCATTGAAAGCAAAAACCACACTGAAGGCTTTTCTCAGTGGAAAAGATGTTTTCAATCTGGCTTTACTGGTGATAGCAGGTTCATACTGTTGATTTGCCTTTTACCAAAATTTCACTTTGTGTAACAAACCACCTGGCGAAGCGTGTTAAATGTTAACATGCTAACATTGGAAAACTAAGATGGAGACCATGTGTCACGTCTGGCAAAAGAAAAATACAGCCCAAATGTAAAAATCCTCAGGAGGGAGGCAAGATTAGGAACAACAACAAAAAATGGGCTTTTAATGACGAGCAGGAATTCAAAAATCACAGAATCCAAAAAAAACAAGAAGTGCAAAATTACCAAAGATACAAAGACCAAAAACAAAAAGCTGAACAAAGTACAGCCAAAAGCAAAAGTACAAACCAGTAATGACGTGAGCAACAGGAACATAAAGCCAAGAACAAACACCAGAAACAAACCAGACGACCTGACGGAGACGAGAGGAGCACAGAGACTTTATACTCCAGGGCTGATTGACAAACAAGACACAGGTGAGCAGAGAAAAAGGAGGAAGTGACAAGCAACACACGACACATGGCAGGGCAAAACTTCATGACACCATGGTTAAATGTATAACCATTAAACATTTAACATTATCTTTGTAAACATGTCAGTGTGCTAAAGTTACACGTGTATAATTAGCATCTAGCTCTGTAGGCAATGCATGATCACAAATTCAGCTTTAGTTGCCAAACTTGACTCAAAACCTTAACTATTTTTTTTTTAAACTGGCATGTGGGTTGTTTTGAAAGGAAATGTTTGCAGAATGACTAACTTTCTGTGTGGTTTTTTAAAATATTTACAGCCTCTCAAACAAAGAGGATTTTACTCGCTGCAAACCAGAAATGCGACTGTGCACCTTCATGAACGCAGCGTTTGTCCTCGAACGCACGAACGCTTCACTGTACCAAATAGCAGAGAATATAGAAAATTCTGAGCAGCGCTGGTGAGATTAGATGTTCATTTAGAGCGCTTCCTTTATAACATGGTTGGTGGATTAAAGCAGCATGGGTGTCTTTGAGGCTTAGTGAGCACTTAAAAATCCCCCTATTCTTCCTGTATCCCATTTGCCTATTCATCCCTGCGAAGGCACAAACAAATCTGTCCCATCCTTTTCTCTCGCTGTGTGTCCAAAAGGGTCAGTAACATTTTAGCTCGGACCAGCTGGCACAGCCATACTGGAAGTGATTACAAGCATAAGCTCGAGCAGAGTGTACGAGAGGAGACTGCCACCCCTCACTGCCAGCTGGCACTGTGTCACTGTACCAGAGTAGAGTAGAAATACAGTAAAATTACAGAGATGGACTCAGAAAAGATAAAAACTCGCCATCGGAATCGTGTAAGCAGATTTGAGGTCAGCACTGACAGCAAACATCTTGCAGGTCTGGCTGATGACTCACCTTGTTGTTTGCCAAGTATAGATAAGCCAGCTGCTCGAGCATCTCAAAACCTTCATCTTCAAGGCCTATGAAGAGAAAAACACACCGTCAAAAGCCAATAAACAAGGAGACAAATGCTACATCTGACAATAATCACCTTTAGTAATATTCCCCTGCGATATCTGCCTGACTTGAGACAGGCTAATAGAAGCTACAAGTCTGAAAAGCCGACCACGCTTGCTGTGCAGAGGTGGAGATGACATATCATGTTGCTAATTAACCACGTAATAACATAACCATGTTGCCAAACAATGGTTTCACTGTCCAAACACACATCAGTGAGGGAGCGTGTCACCTTTCATAACACCCCGACGTTAACGCACAATCCTAGCTGAGTGGTGGAACAGCAGAGGGTTCAATACAAACTAAACTAACGAGGTGATGAGCTGCAGGTGGAGAAACACTGGGAACATGGGAGTGGTAAGGCATGGCACAGGACGAAAACTCAAACTATCACCTGCTGCTCAGAGAAAACTGGTGAGGATGGTCAAGAGTCAACAAAAACCCACCAAAAAAGCAAGTCTGCAAGGATTAGAAGCTGCTGGAAGCTGAAGAAGGCGAGGCCTACATGGTGCTGCTGGTGTTATGCTGTGGATCTAATGCACTAAAGAAAGTAAAATACTGAATACTGAATAAGGAGAATTAACTCCAAATTCTTAATGAAAACCTGAAATCATCTGCAGAAGACTGGTTGAATCCGGCTAGATTTGAGGTTTTGGATCGACCTTCCCACAGTCCTGACTTGAACCCCATCGAGAACATGTGCTGACGAAACAAGTCTGTGACAGCAGGCGGACAAATTTGGTTAAAATTTCAGCCAGCAGCTTGTTCAAGTTTCTTGTTTATACTGAAATAGTATGAATCAGATCAGAAAACACATACACACACACACACTGCAGCCAAGTCTCACCACATGAAGTTATCTCACGTAAAATCTATAATAATAGTCGCGTGTCTCTTACTGGCGTCATTACAACACAATTCTTAATTCACAATGATTTTGGGAAATTGCAGTTACCTCTTGAGAAACATAAGCCACAGCTGGCCAGGAAGACAAACATCCAGCGAGCTTTTCTGTTCATCTTGGCAGCACTGTTCGCCAAAATGATAACGACCAACTGGCATTAACCCAACACCTCTAACAGAAACAACGCAGGCCCAGCCAGCGAGAGCAAAACAGTTGTTATGGAAGCCTCGACCTCGGTTTTGCCATTTAATATTTATTTTGGATCCGTGGCAGAATGTCGGAGCCACAACTGGGGCTTGACATTTTCTTTCAAGGCAAACAAGGAATGAACCGACTCCAGTAGGAACAGCAGGGCAGATTAGTTTGCAGAACTCGACCTGGATCGACACAACATTTAAAAACTTTTCCCATCCTTTGAAAAAAAAAAAAAGAGTCTGATGCCGAACATTTCCTGGATGTGAGTTCTGGCCCAAGCATAAAAAAGGTGTAATAGAAATAATTGAATCGGGCAGCAGCTGGGAGTAAACAAACACCAATCTGCATTTGCTCTGTTACTGTTGGCTGGATTTGAAAAGAAGAAAAAAAAAAAGTCAACTCAATAGTTACACGCAGCAGACAACAGCTCTCAGAGAGGCATATCTTTAATCTTCTGCCCCCGGAGTACAACAACCTCAGATGGTTTTCCAGTGTTTACCGTCTGTGGTGAGCCAGTTGTTCTGAAGGTTCAGAGTCTCCAGCTGATGCAGATGAGAGATGTGCTCCACTGTTATCTCCTCGATTTTGTTGTTCTGCCATCAGGGGACCAAAATACAAAACAGTAAATACAGAATGACAGAATCACAAGATGTCGGTGTGAACATCTCGGGTAATGTTTACGTTTGTGTGCAGCTGTGGTAAAGACCTGTAGGGAGAGCTGGCGGGTTTTGTCGGACAGCTTGGCGGGGAACTCTATGAGGTCGACTCCGGCACAGTCCACTACCCCCTCTGCCGTACAGCTGCACTCTGGCGGACATTCAATTGGGTCGGGTTTCGTCCCTATTGTTACGATGTTTGTCTCTTCCTCCTCCTCTTCCTCTGGTTCTAGAGGGGCCTGGCAGCGCACCAACACCCAGGCCAAGAGCAGCACACTCAGGGCCTGCAGGATGGAATGCTTGGGAAAGGCCATGTCCACTACTGAGCCGTCCTGTTGCACAAGAACAGGGATAGTAAAGTTAAAAAGGTCACGGGATGTTTTGTTAAAGGTCTGTTATGATGCAAGAAAACGTTTACATGCTTTGTTTTTGTCATACTCACCATTGCTGCCATTTATTCACCCTGCCTGTGTCTTCCAGGCCCCGCCCCCCTTTTGTAAAACCTAGTTTGCTCTTATTGGTCAGCTCTCACATGCCTGAGCAGGCTCCACCCACAATCACAGCTGCGCTGGGGGCGTGGCTGAGGGAGGTGACTGTATAGTTGTGACATCACAACCTTACAGACGTCCTGACAGCTTGTTTAAGGGCACAGTTTTTTAGTACAAGGCCTTAAAAGCTACAATCTGCTACTTTTTGGACAATAAAACTGTCCCATTTCTGTCCTATTAATTCACGTATGCAGCCGCTCCTCTGCTGTAGCAGTGTTTTCTGTAGGAGATAGGAGCTTCTGCAATTTAAACTTATTTATTTTACAGATTTTAGATACTGCATAGCGCAGAGATAGAACTGTTACAGCTCTGTATCTGAGGCTAGTTTTCCTCCCAGCTCAAAGTTTACATTCTCACAGCTCAGATTAAAAACTCCAGCAGCGAACTAGAGAGACGTGGGACATTGTGTGAGCAGCAGGAAGGACATTTCTCAAACAGAGCTGAATTTACTGCTTTTTTTATAGTATATCCTCTGTGTTCACCACCTGTTGGAGCAGTTATCTCAGCCTTGAACTACAAGCAGTTTCAGAGCGAACGGCCCAAACAGAGCAGAGTGTTTTGTGTTTTGGCTGACAGATCCTCAAATGACAGGACTGGAGGTTGAGAAAACAAATCTTGCTTCAAGGCAAAAAAAGCAGCATGTGGTAACTTTAAAGAGGCACTGCACCAATTACACATGTCAAAATCAATTTACGAGTCACAGGGAGAAATACTGTGGGATACGGAGCCCACCAGGAGTGAAACCAAGGTGGAAAAAATATTGGCATGGAGGTCTGTGTGCTTTAGATTCGGTAAAAAAAAACAACTGCAGTGAAGTCTGCAATGGAATATTTAATTGTCACACCACCAAAAGAAAAGCAAAGACTATAAACTGGAGTCTGGAAAATAGATAAAAACTGTCCTTTATCTGGTATGAGGTGGCTGACTTCCATCCAATCTAATAGTACTACAACAACTACTGGATGGATTACCCTGATTCTTCATCTTGCGTCACTATGAGTTTGACATTTGTGTCCTTTTTGTGTGGCTTTGTTAACAGGACATCTTTGGAGATTACAGGAAATGCGGGTGAAAGAGAGAACCTGGGGACAAAGCCTCTGCACATGGGGCGCCTGCGCTACCAACTGAGCTAATGGGCACCCAACATTTGTGGTTTTGAATCAAACGTCTCAGAAACAATGGGACGGATTGCTTTTAAATTTGGTGCAGACATTCATATTCCCCTCAGGGTGTATTGTCATCATTTTTATGATCCCCAGACTTTTCTTCTGGTGCTGCAGTCACAGTGTGGTTAGGTTTAGGCCCCAAAACAACGTAGCTAAACTTCGGCTCTGAAAACTGCACGGTCAGGTTTAGGACAAGAGCAAACTTTGGGTTAAAATAATTATGTGCAGTCCTGTAACCTTCGTAACTCACATCACGCAGGATTTGTCATTTATGTAGGTCAACTTTCTTCGCTAACATAACAATTCTTGGTAACAATCGGGAGAGGAACGCCAGCCTTGGGAAAGTCCAGTGTATGACCCATCCAACCACCCCAACCAACCCCCTGACGTGGACTTTCCCCCCTCTTTTTGCTACTGCATTAGTGGTTTTCTTCAAAAAGTGACACTAAACGGGTAAATACAGCTTTAATCTTAGAGTGCTGCTGCATTTGATGCACTGAGACTGACAACAGGCCAGTAGAATCAGGGTTAAAGGAGCTTGATCAATACTACGTATGAAAATGTAGGATATTCAACCTGCTTCCTTAATTTTTCTTTTTAAATTATTACCTTTTCCCTCGAGTGTCTTCAACCTTTAAAGCAAGAGAATGATGGATTGTTTGCATCGTTTACGCACCAGGTGAAGAACAAAAGACGGTCGGCTCTGTTTCCTCTCTCTGCTGAGTCTGAAGCTTCAGTCGGCACCAACTGCAAGAAACACAGAATATAATCATCACCTGTAACAGCCCGACCTCTGTGCTCACACACAAACATTTATGAGTAAGATTCACGTCTTCAGGTATAGATTAAATGAACTATCATCCCACCTAGGTGCAAAACACTGGTGCCCACTACCATCACAGTCTCCTCAACCTGACGTTGGACTAATTAAGAAGCAGACTCCAAACAGTTTGGGTTTGTGGTCGCACCTCTTCTACTTTAGCACTCAACTCCGGAGTCCCCCAGGGCTTTGTGCTCATCCCACTCCTGTTCTCACTGAACACCCATGACTGCACTCCCAGACATCAAGAAAACTCTCCGGTGAACTATGATGCCACCATCGTCGGCTGCATTATAAACAACGTCCAGATTGTCCATATTGGTAGGAAGTCACCAGTCGTGCAGATTGGAGCACAGAGAGCAATGTATTGCTAAGTGTCAGCAAAAACCAAGGAGCTGATCGTTGATTTTAGAAAAAAGGAGGCGAAGACACACAATCATGTCAGCATCAGTGGAGCTGAGGTGGAGCAGGTGAGCAGTTTTAGGTTCCTGTGAATCAGCATCATAGAGAACCTATCACCGTCATCGCACATCAACTTCCTGGTAAAAAAGTCAACAAATAAAGTACCTAAAAGGCTCCACGTCTTAGGGGCCATCCACATGGAAACGCTTCTGTGTGTAAACGCACGTTTTGCATCGTTTTGGTTGATCGTCCACATGGATCCTGTAAACGCACTTTTTTAAAATCTGGTCTCAGGGTGTAAAAAACGTGAAAACGCCGCCCTTGCGTTCTCGTGCGGACAGCGGATTTGCCTGCTTTGCGTATTGCTGACGCCATCGCCCGTCCCTCGACCTTTCTTCCTCTTAACCCCGCAACGTCTCATAGCAACAACAACAACAACAATGGCGGACTACATGCTTGTGTTGGTGCTGCAGAAGATATTGAGCCAATCAGGGCAAAATATTCTGCTTCTCTGCCACTACGCTGAGCAAAAAAAGGTTATGGACAACCGACTAGCCATTTTCGTCTTCTTGTTGTGTTCGGTTTGTCCTTCTACTGCCTGTTTGTATGAACGATGCCAAGGAAGACAAAGGAAAAAAAAGATGTTTTGGTCCATGTGGACATGGCCTTAGTAGAGTAGAGAAACCATCCTGACTGGAAAACATCACGACCCGGCCTGGTTGGTGCACGGAGGTCTCTACAGCAGGTGAGTAAATCCGACCAGAACATCACTGGTACCATCTTCAGCGCCTCAGTCACACTGGCTGCTGCTCATCCTGCTGTCATCTGCTGCCGTACCACCAGACTACAGAGCAGCTTCTTCTCTTGTTGCATCGGTGTCTTTTTCTTTTGCATAAAGAGCCAAAACTCAATTTTACAACCCCAGTGTTGTAAAATGATAATAATTGACTTAATGATATCACCCTTACAGATACTGTCTTGACTTGCTGCCACTAATAATGTCACTTTGTTTAAGAGTGTATTTCAGTTCTTCTGCTTTAGTTTGAGTTGAATTCTTTTTGTTGTATTGTTGTTGTATGAATTTGTAATAAGTCATTTTATAAGTTTCTCTAGTTGTTTATAGTATTTCTGCCTTTTTGCTGCTCTGACTCGTGAATTCACCCTGTGGGGCTCAATAAATTATGATCCGACCCCATCTTCTCCGGACAGCAGCCTCTGTGAGGGCAGCGTTTTTTGGTAAAGCCGGGGGGAAAAAAGCTCTCAGATCATCTCTTGTTGATAGAAAAGCTCCACTCATGGGCACACATGGCAGCTCTCAAGACAACCCAGTGAAAAGTCATTTCAGAGATCCGTCTCTGCCGGAGAGACTGTGGCAAACATGGACACACACACACACACACACACACACACACACACACACACACACACACAGATGCACACACACACCGTGGAAATGGAAAATAAAAGCCTGTTGCACTCTGCTGCATTTATTGTCTGATGATAAAATGAAAAACATGTATCATTACACTCTACTATCTGGAGTGTAGAGGAGAGGAGAGGAGTGTAAAGTCACAGCGCTCTCATGTAACCCTGTGATTACTAAATTAAAAGTCATCATGTTGTTATCAGCCTCGGCCGAGCAGCAGCAGCAGCAGCAGCAGCTGCAAAGTGGCTTCTCTGCACTGTTAAGAAGTCTGGATCGTCTGAAAATACACATGCCAGAGTTGTCATGCACGGATGGGTGACGCTGACACTTAAAGCTCCGTCTAAGCTCCATATAACATGACAGCTGACCATAAAACATGCAGCAGGAGAAGTCTGCAGAAAGCAACGTTTGTCTGCCTTTTTACTACTTTACCTCTTCGACCAACGCTTGCTGAAAGTCTGACGTCCAGTCCCAACGCAGGCTGTCCCATAGCAAGTGAGGAGTCACACAGCCACACCAGATACCCTCCAGATGTGCGAGAGAGAGAGTGGGAGTGGGACAGGGGAAAGTTAGGAGAAAGAAAAAAGGAAGGGGAACAGGCGAGAGTGAAGAGGAAGGGAGTGAGTGAGGGAGACAGCTCCAACCTGACCAGGAGCCAAAAACACAAATTCTTTCCTTTTTTCTCATATTTTCTTTTTTTTTCTCCCTTTTCCTAAATGTTGCAGGTCTTTTCCAGGTTTCACGTAATCAGCATGATTAAGCATTTAGTTTGGAAGATGTGGCTTTGGATTCAAGAATTTTATAATCACACAGTCTGGATAAGAAGCCTGATTGCTTCTAGGAGACATAGTTAATGAAACTGCTAAGAAAAAGTCTCGTTGCTGAAGATTCATGAAATGTGTTATCAAACTCACAAAACACAATCTGTATCTCTGTTAGTGAACATGTTGTGATATAACTTTCATCTGGGGAAGAGGCAGAGGAGTTGTCCTTAATATCCCAGTAATAATAAGAGGAAGAGTAGCCTGCCAAAAAGGGCCGACAGGATAATGATCTAATGTCCCACGTGTTTCGGGATTAGGCCTCTTTTTTTTTTTTTTTTCCAACAATCCCACCTCTCGCTAGACCCAGTGTGTGAACATCTGCTACCATTACGGTGCATTAGCACAGTTCACTGAACTTCAGATTTACATGGACAAGAGTCCGGGGCTGATGCATTAGAGCCTCACATGCCTCAACGAAAATGTTTTGTCTGGGTTTGTTTGGTTTTTTTTTTTACATACACACCTCATCTCTGACCTTCTGCTTCTCATTTTCAACAATCTGTGTGTGAGCAAGCGTGAAAGTCTTCTCGTCTCCACCAACACCATGATGATACAGCCTGCAAAAACAAATGACATCCACACTGGCAGGAGGCCATTAGCTTAGCTTAGCATCAAGACTGGGAGCAGACACAGACAGTTAGCCTAGCTCCATCCTGGAATCTCTGCTGATTGCCTCGCTACGCTGCGGTTGTTAGCTACATGCTAGCTCTCTCCCCTTTAAATCCAGTCGTTAAGCGAAGCTAAGCTAGCCACCTGCTGTATTTTACATGTAAGAGCTGAGAGTGGTAGGTTATAAATCTTTTTTAGCTTAGTCTCAGCCATAAGACAGATAAAATGTATCATTTTTTAAATATATCGATTGCTTTAATTCCCACGAAGCAACTTCTAAACGTACGTGTTGAACTGTGCTACAATCAACGACGCAGAGAGATGTTTTTTCTACCAAAAGGCTTCGTGATGTGATAGTAATTATAAAAGTAATGCTGACAGTGTTCAATTCAATAAAGAGGAGAAACTTCTGGATGCTCTCTTTCTTCTTTTAAGATAGCGACGTGAAAGCTGATGTGATCACTTCAGGAACATCTGCTCAGTCTCATTATTCACCAGCGATTCCTTTAGTTATCCATCTTGTGTTTTTTTTTATCATTATTATTATTTGAAACCGTTTTTATTGAGTGCATCTGGACTTTCTCGTCACAGAAAAATCGCAGTGAATCTTCCAGAAGTGACTTATAGTATTTTATTTTTTTATCCTGGGATATAAATCTTCCTCTTTAAGCTATTTGCGCAGGAACTACTGCAGCAGCCGAGAGCAGACGAGTGATGGATTGCTGGACCGGGGTCGAAGATACTGGGTCGCTTGCTGTTAGTGAGTCTGAAGGGGTTTTTAGGAGTTTCACTTAGGCTACCAATCACATGCTGAGCTGCTGCTGAGAAAGAGAGAGACGCACCTTGAATCTCGCAACTGAAACAGGAGAAAACACACTCCGACTCATGCTCCTGTTATTACTCATCACAGATTCTGGCAGGCAGTTTTCCCCTCAGAGGGGCTCCGGTCACTGCTACATGTTTCTAATAACTTTCCACTGTTTCAGTGGAACATGTTGAGACCGCTCTCTCAGAGATTCGTTTTTTTTTGTTGTTTTTTTTTAAGAAAAAAACAGCTTCGAACAGGTTGCAGATTCATATGATTCATTCTCCAGGACACTGCGCAGAAACAACAGGGAGCATGTGAGCTATTATTGTGGCCTCTGACCACTTCTGCCCTGCTGTGATACAGTCAAACAACCCCAGAAAGAGTTTCTGTTCACAGTTTCTGTCGGTTACAGATGATATCCTCTCCTCTCTACCCACACAGCTGTCTCTATTTTTATGAACTAATACTTTTCAAACACTTTTCCACTGAGCGCTGCACTTTAAAGATGAGCTCTCTTGTCTTATGTTAAAAAAAACAGGCTCCGAGTTCCATCGAGTGTGCTTGTGATATAAAATCTGTCAGATGAAGCTTCTTGGCCGCCGCTCTCGCTCGTCACTGTTTCACCAAGTTGACGTTTACATAAGTGTGACATTTATGACATCGTGTGGAGTTTAACGGCCTCGGTTTATAGTTTCTACAGGTTTGTCTTGACATTTTGTGAGCTGGAATGTCCTCGTTTTTTTTTTTCTTTTTCCTGCTTTGCTGTATCGATGGAGAGGTGTTTGTTCGGTGGTTACAGCTGCTCCAAAACCAACCAGTTCATCATCTACTTGCACCAAAACGAACCCCCGTTTTTTTTTAGGAAGCGTACCACACAGCATGTTCTGCACCAGATAATTATCTCCCAAGATAGACAGGACCTGTACACAAGCTGAATTACAGCTGTGGAAGGTAGCAAACATGTTATGTGGGTCAGGGTCATGGTGACACCAGAGCAAGCAGGGACATCATAGTAACAGTGCTACAGTGTTGACTTATATTCCCTTACAGCTCCAAAAACACATTATTCATTATGAAGCTGACTGACTATAATAGCATTATAATATTGAGCGAGATGAAGAGGAGGGACTTCGCCTCTCTTTTGCTCGACCCTTCGTTCCTGATTAACATCCACATCTTACTTTATAGCAATAAATCTCTTTCTGTGATTTGAATACCTCATCCATTCTACTTCACGCTTGGCAGGTTTGTTGTTGACAACTGACAGAAGTGCAGCGTCGAATTTGGTGCGATTTGGACACACAACGCGTTCAATATGAATACATTTTGAATAAAGCAGCAGTCAGCGTCATGTGCAGCGGCGCGGGGGGGGGAGGGGGCGTGGCTTCAGCGCTCTGGTTTACTTGCTGTTAGAGAAACAAACAAAAGCAGAGGGTTAAATGAGTCGGGTCGAGTGGGGAGACGCTTTTCTGTTCTTCAGTGAGAACTGGAGGTGAGAGTTTTAAGTTTCTGTGGACAGAAGTATGCTCGCTAACATTAGCTACAAGGAACAGAATACAGACTGGAGTCCAGAGAACCGGAGGAGAGATTTTAACTTTCTTTAAACAGGTTTTAAAATGTACGTTGAATTAAATGGATGCATTTAGATCGGAGCTTGTGTGTCATGTTTCTTCCTCTCTGCATCATGTACAAGAACTTGTGAAATCTCTCACATTTATAAAGAGCAGTCACTTGTGACCGATGAAATAACCCCACGGCGCCTCCAGAGTAAGACCCAGAAAACTACAAGAGCCGAGCCAAAGCTGCAGTGGAATCTGGGTCAGAGCTAGTTAACAGATTTGTCTTTTAGCCACGGCTCCTCCATTTACAAAAGGAAAAACTACAGCGTGGCAGTCTGGAATCAGGTCGCTGCAGTGCTGGAAAAGCGCAAGGTCCTCCAAAAGAGGGGGGGGGGAGAACATACACCCACACAGCCCGACAGTGGCATCCAAGTATTGTGGCGTCTGAACAGAGGTCCATTCTTGTGGCAGGTCACACGAACATAACCTCGAACAGAACCCTGAAAAGGCTGCAGGAGGAGTCGTGCGTGAGTTAATATCTCGCGGAGCCAGGAGGAGTGTGATCACACCCTTCACACTGAATAAACACTGCAGCTCGTGTTAGTACATCTGGACAATATTTCCATTTTAACGTCCATAAACTCGCCATTACCGTCTGATCATAAAAGCTGAGAAGCCTTCGATCTATAAAAACAAAACAGCACCAGCGTGTTGTTACATCTAGTTTGCAGATAAACACTTCTGACTTTTTCTTTTCTTGTGTTGTTTGTGTCTTCGAAATGATTGTGTCAGCAGAATTAGTCAACAGACCACCCAAGAGGCCACCCAGTGGACGTTCCAGCAAAGACAGATTTATTTAGTAGAAATCTTCGTACAGTAATGGTGACACTGCGGGAACATGAAAAACATTTCTATCTCGTTGGCCAAAAACCTTAAGAGCAAAATGCAAGTCTGAGACGAGGAGGCACTTAGACTGTTGTGTCCATGATTGTGGAAAAATTACATCAATCTGCTCTACTCAAAACATTTCCAGACACACTCAAAGAATGATTTCATTAGCGACAGACTGGGGAAGATTATTTAAAAAAAAAAAAAAAAAAACTGGACATGTGGTGAATTAGCGGGGAGTACCTGTCTCGACTCCAGCGTACTGACGGCGTTATCATGCGAGGGACTTGATTAGAGAATTAATTATCTGTCCGTCTATTCTTATGCTCCAGCTATATTAGCAGGGATGCTGACTAATCCCCGGGTCAGTCAGTGAGGGTGCTAGTAGGAAAAGTGGTTCAGTCCAGAGCGGTTTCACATTAATCTGAAACCAGACTTGGTGTTAAATTCTTCTACTCAGCGTTCAATCGTGTCGTTAGAGCGAGCGCCGACGTCTCGTCTACAGCTTGGCCTTCCCCGGCTGCAGCTGCAGGCTCTGAAGCTTCATGGCGAGGCCCATGTTCCCTGTGATCTTCAGTTTGCCCTGGAAAAACGCCTGTGAAAAAAAAAAAAAAAAAGTCATCCAGACAGTCCTGAATCTGGAGTACAGCTCGCTCTGTATCGGGGGGGAAGAGAACTACATGCTGCTGGTTTTAAGAGTTACCGTGAGAGATTAACTCAACCCAGGGGGAAAGTGGGGCAACGGCAACAACAGCTTATAAACTGTCAGGAAACTGCGTGGCACAGAGACGCGGAGGGGGCAGAGTCAGAGATATGTGACCGTATGTGGAGATAAACAAGAGAAACTGTAATTCAGATCAGCAGGCAACAATTTGAGCTCTTATTATATTAACTAAGTTCCCGGAAGGAAAATTAAACGTCTTTCATGTGAGTTTACGTGAGACAGAGAAGAAAACTGAAACTGAAATCAAGTTTGACTTTTTAGTAAAAACATTACGCGGAAAGATGATCGAGTCGGGTCCGAGTGTGTGAATGATGAGGGGGATAAAGAAGTGGAAACACTCGGCTATCCATCGTGGCACCAGCGCTGCACGGCGACAGCTTCTCTGGGGACTCGTGAAACATGTAATCACTGCGAACGCTCTGATGGCTGAGAGGTGTGTCATCGCAGCACTCCCCCACCACACAACACAAACGACCTCGGTGGCCTTGTGATTCACTGCTTTTTGTCCATAATCACTCAGAGTTGGAAAAAAAAAAAAAACATGATGTGAAAAACACAGAAACACCATGTGGAAAACAACATTTCATTATAAAGACACAATCAGCCTCGAGCGTCGAATAATGACAAACTTGAATGCTGAAGCTTATATCAACATACGGTGCTTCGTTTTAACTCTGTGTGACATATGTATATGACATTTTACGTTGGTGTTTTAAGTAAATTATGTACAGGTAGGAGAAAATATCGTTCAGCTATTCATCAGATTGCTTCCTCTTGTAATGTGAGTATCAGCACACTGGATCCATATATTGATATTTTTAATAAAACATGCAGATGCTTTTAACAGATTCACCAACAATCTGTCCTACCAGAGTTCCTACTTCATGACGTGTTGTGGAGTGAACTTATGTAATCTTAATTTACACAGATTGAAAACAACGTGTTGACTTTAAATGTTTAAACTACAGCGTCTCATCTCAATTCATGTTGAATTCTTTGAACAGACATCGTGGCGAATCGTTAGATGATCGTCTGGCAACACATTCCCACGCCTCATATCAAGCGATAGTGCAGCCGGTGCCAAAAGGTAAAACATCCATTGAAGTCCAGTGATGTTGTATAAATTGTCGTCACTTTCTAACCTCATGTTGCCACCTTCCTCTGGTGAGCATTCTCCCGCTGGTCCACTCTCAAAACAAACCCTGGTCGTTGTCGTCCGTCTACTTAACCTAACAACCTCGACAAAACCACAGATGCAGCTTTTCAGAATTATCGTTGCTCATCATTATGTTAAACAAGGCTGATCTATTGTGCCGGCTCTCTGGAGAAGTACACTCATCTTGTATGCTTGGATTAATCAAAACATGGGAATGAATTCAATAAACTAAACTCTGGCACTTGCAGATAAGTACACTTTTTGTGTGTGTGTGTGTGTGTGTGTGTGTGTGTGCAAAGCCAACACGTTCCAGCTGGAGGGCCTCATCAGTGTGTGACTGCAGGAGTTGTGTTTATATTTAATCTTCCTGACGGTACAACCAATTTATTATTTTACATTTGGGAGCAGTGCTGACTTTTAATTAATTAATCAAAATATGGGAACGACTTGTATCTCCTGCGCACACAGTTGTATTTCAGGCGCTCAAATGTGAAAACACGACGTAAATCTTTATATTAATACTTTCCACTTCTGGTGTCCTAGTGAGTATCTGGGACAGCATGATGGTGTGTGTGTGTCTGTGTGTGTGCCTGTGTGTGTGTGTGTGTGTGTGTGTGTGTGTGTGTGGGGTAGAGTCAACAAAAACTACAATGTGTGTGTTTTCATGGAAATGAAGGGAAGCGTCACCCAATACAACAGTGCGGCTCGCTGACGTGTGTCGGACTAACTTCTGTTTCCACTGACATGTTTGAGAATATCTGACGCCGACTGCAGCTTTATGCTCTGCAGGGAAATTAAACGAACCTCTGCCATGTGTCGTGTTTCTCTCCCGTTAAAACTGCATGCAGGAGAACTGAATCATGACTTCACCGCAACGCAGCAACGGCTTTATGGCCTCTGGTCTAAAGGGCGGTTGAATTGGCAAGATCGGCAAATAATGAGGCAGCGCAGTGTTTCCTCTTCGTGTTCGTACCGCATCCAACTGGCGAGCGAAGCTGTTCCACTTTTTCAGGAGAGCCTCTGGAACGAACACGCTCCGGCTGAGGTGGGGGTGAAAGAAAAGAAGCCAGGATGACACACCACGAGGAAAAAGGCCTCGGCATGTTAGTCAATTCCCGACGTGGAGCGCGCCTTATTTTCTTCTTCAAATCAATTTTCTTTTGTTCAGTGTTGGAAGTTTGTTCTCAACAGCATTCAAGACTACATGTATAACAATATAGACTTTTTTTTTTTTTTTTTATTTGCCCCCAAAGCAGACATGAATTTCTCTGCTTGGCTACAAACTTGTTTTTCTTGCTCAGAAAACATACATAAAAACATATTTTCACTTATTTTTTCTGCGTCTACCTACTAAAAAGAAAAACACCTTTAGCTGTGTATTTGTCAAAGGTCAGCTTAATGGTAAATACATGTTTTTTTTAACATTCATAAACAGCGAGCAGATAATGAAGTGCGACTCCCTCCGTGTGTGTTGTAACTTGGGTTTTCTCTCTTTAGATACCATAGTTGGCCCACAAGCGTTTCAGCGCCTGTGAGCGAGCGAGCGTCGGTGTTTGGCGACCTTGAAATGAGACGGAACAATCAACTCTCGACTTACTGCACATTCAACATTTCTTACTGCCCTAAAAAATGGCTGTCAAGTGGTCCCTTCCTAATACGATTCACCACAAGTGTTCGACTCAACACTTCAGGACGAACTCTAAGTGGAACGACTTCTTGTATTTTAATTTCTCATGTACTAGTGATCCCTCTTCTTGGATTCTTAAATACAGAAACACAGAAATTAATAAATGATTTTTTTCCTCTTTCTTACAATTCAGCTGATTCTAATAAGAGGGCTTCAACTGTTTGAGTCCAACTCATCATCATGCAAAGTTTTGTATCCCCTCGTTGTGTTACCGTCCTTTCACAGCAGCTCAGCAGGGAAACACACAGACGGGGGGATCTTCATACTTCACCCACTTTAGTTTGACAAACTCAGACTGGCTGAACTTTAGAGTTTATGTTTGCACTTTGTGGAAAATTTGTGGAATTTTGTGACCCTTCAGCTGCATTCAGATTCCTTTATGATGTGAGGGGAGGTAGATAAACATGAACCAATATCGATGTTAGATCATTATTGAGTCATGAGACTTTATATCGTCGTAGATTTTGGATAAGTGTTGTCTTTTCCTGATCTTAAAGGATCAATTACAGTAACTTGTAACTACTTGTTCTCATACTTGTAACTAACTTAGTCATTATATCCACATTTAAAAAATGTCACTGTGTTCCAAAGTTAGAGAGTACTTTAGAAATATTGATCTTGAGGTAACTGGTTGAAAATATGGAGGTTTTGGATTTATTTTCACCCAGTTCCAGGATTTATGAAGTTCTTTTGAAATTTTGAAAATATCAACATGTACTTACTATTTTAACATCGTATCGCCGTGCCCTATCCAAATGGTAACGAAAAAACAAGCATCTGTATTAATCCCAAGTCCCATAATTACTGTTATTCATAACCTGTATATTCATTGCCGATACTGCTCTTGAAAAAGTAGATCTGTTCCGTACTGATAAGGGAAAATAAATCCTCTCAAACTGCCCTCGAGATTGAGTACTCACAGTTTGCGGATTCATCTTCCCCGTCATCAAGGCCAACAAGTCTGTATCCGACATGGCAATGGTGCAGTCTGCTTTCTTATCTGCAGGTAAACGAAACACAAACATACATCTCAGCAATATTCATGACCTGCAGGCAGGACACAACATTAGTGACCAGCCACCTGCCAAATGCTGATTACTTCATTCAGTAGCCAACAAAAAAGAAAATGGTAATCTACTGAGTTGCTGTGAAAATCTGAACATTCATTTCAGCGTTTGTCTGGTGGACCGTACATGAAGGTATATCTGCATGACAACAACACTGCGTGCAGGCCTCGAACTTCAAACTGCATTTCCATCCGTAGTAGAATATTAACATGACGACACGTCACTGGATGTCACCGCTGCCAGTCGAGACAACAGAAAGCCCTCCGGGCAGCTGAGGCTCTCACCCGTGTCATTGTGAACACAGCCGTTGCCGTTCTTCACGTCCACAAACCACGTCGCCTCCTGTCCATTCGGGCCGTCCTTTACTTTGAAGGCAAACACTCCCCCGATCTTCTTCACAAACTGCGCTCCTTCCTGCTCAAAGTACACAAAGGTTTGACATACATTAGACTGAAACACCACAGGATTGTCAAAGATCAGAGGCAAACAATTTTTTAACAAAGTCTGGCCCTGATCATGGCACTATAATGACAATCGGATCCATGTCAGTGGGTGAGCCACATTCATTTCTATGAAAGCTTCTCAGTGGTGCATGAAGCCAAAAAAAGTTCAATTTCCAGAGTACAGAATTACCCAGATCTTCCGTATTGTGCGGCCCAGTGATCGCCTGAACTTGAGAGAGAGACGTGCAGGCCGGCTAACTTCAGGTTTGCCTCTGGCTAACTCAAAAGGGCATACAATTATTTAATTGTGCAGCTCTTTCATACTTTCCAAATGTTATCGGACTGAATGGATCAAATTATTACCGTGAAATAAAGGACTTCACAGGAGTTGCGACACTCAAAAAATGTTTATCCACCCCTTTACAGCACTTCTTTTACAATATAAGCTCATGGGAAAACATCTTTATGGGCCCCAGTGCATCATGGACGATGTAATCACACAGTTTTGGCCACTATGTCAACGTAGCTTCAAAGCCTGGTGCTCGTCCTGGGGGATAATGGTTAATGTGTTTCAGGTACTTAGATTTTGATTCCTTTTTTCCAGCTCTACAATTCTTAATCTCCACTTTAACTATCTATAAAGTTCACCATATGTTAGTAATACGAGGGCGTGTGAATGCAAAACTAAATGTCTGAACGTCACGATTTGACCCCTAGTTATGCTGAGGAGAAATGTTTTTAATCAGTGTATCCTCGCTTTGCAATGGTTTATGAGCTGGGAAATGTAGTCAACATGTTTGTTAGACCTCGGAGTCACACACAATGTGAGGGAAGTTTGTTGACAACATCTTTGTGCAGACTGCAGAGGTAACTGGTTTAAAGCTAAAGCTCTTCCTCAGGTGACTACAACTCATTCTTGTTAGACTATGAAGTGTTTATGGAGATCACACTACAGCTGAACGTACATCAATCGACAAAAAAAGGTAGAGAGTCCAACCCTGATGCTGCCGAACAAACTGGGATCAAAATAGAAACAGAAAAATCCAGTTCCCTCTCCACATTCAAATAGTATGGAAACAAAAATAAACAGACTCTCTCACTGAAGATAAGCTCCACATCGAAAACTTTAAATCTGTCTGTTTGATCAGTTGCATGAGATATTACACTAAACCCCTGTTGCCATTTTCTCACTGATGACAAATCCCATTCATTACACAGACAGCACAGCCTGCGAGTTTGAGATGAATCTCATATGATTGAGGTCACGCAAAGAAAAAACAAAAAAAAAAACAAACAAAAACGACATTTGGAGGAAACCATTTGTCTGATTGGGTCAACATAAGCTTGAAATGTGCAATAAAATGAATGTTTGGAAATGGATCCCAATGTGCCACCGCGAGGCTCACAGACCCAGAAACACTGTGCATGTCAGGGTGGGTTGATAGAGCCTTGAGTAAAGCAGACAAGTAAAAAAGTGAGAACGATTTAAAGTCACACCGGACTGCGACTGACAACATTATCTTGTGTTATGTTATGTTATGTAATCACCTCCTGGAGCTTCTTGTTGATTTCCTGGAACACAGCATGAGCCTTGAACCCCTCCAGTCCGTCACTGGCACTGGTGTTCATGGCTTGAATCCTGCTCATGGTGAAAACAGGAGAAAGTAAGGTTAGCTGTCCACTGACATCACACTGACCAATCATTCACTCTTACACTAAATATGTATATTTTTCCCAGCCTCATCAATGTCAAACGAAAAGAGAAAGAATAAATACATTATTTTATTTCCGTTATATTGATAATCATACTCGGAAAATAGTTTTATTTTGATAAACGGATGCTCTTTCAATAACATACGTCTGTTCCTCTTGGCGCGCTTGACACGTACCAGTTTCAGTCATGGTACACCCTAAAAAACAAGCCCTCAAGCTAGCTGATATTAGTGGAAAACAATCTTCAGTGAGCTACTTTGCAAAGAAAAAAGAAAAAGGCCCAATGATGAGACGGAAGAAGACGGAGATGCACAACTGTATTCAAGTTGTCTGATAAAATGGCTGAACTGCAGCTGCAGGGTCAATCAGTCCCAAATATTGGCTTTCAGTCTCCATGATTTCTAATAATCAATATCAATACTGGCCCTGACAGTAATATCGCTTGACCCCTAATGTGAATACCACTGAATATTCACTGCAGCTGCAACCATTAATCAATTAATCAGTTACTTATCATCTACTGAATCAGTCACCAACTATTTTGATAACCGATAACTCGATGATCTCCGATGCCACGATTTTAAATGTGAATACTTTCTGGTTTTCTTCACTTCTGTGTGACATTAAACTCTTTGATTGTGGACAAATCTAATCCTTTGGGGACGTCGTCTTGACACTTTTCTTTCTTCGAGAACCAAACGAGAGAGAATAATCGACACATCAGCTGACAAATTAAAAACACTAGGTAGCTGCAGCTCTTCTCAGATGACACACATCACAAAGCCCAACCCAACCGTGTGAATGTCCCACTTTTACTGCCTCCTTCATAATCCTTGTATCTCAGCATCAACACATCCAGCTAACTCCAGGATGTCACCATCTCTGAGCACCTGTCTGAGCCTCTCGTCCACGCAGACCTGTTGAGGAGGACAGCGGTACCTCTTCGCGAATGCCCTGCCGCAGTTTACGACTCTTTAACTACATAATTACATGCTAATTATGTTGTGAGTTAGCATAATAGCTGAAGCGTTGTAGCAGTGTATCAAATAGCTAACGCTACAGGGGTTCAACGTTTGTTATTACAGCTCGTTTGTTTGACATTTCTTAGCTAACTAGGTGAAATGTTAAACGACGGTCACCTCGATGAATTATTCAATAACTCGTCGCCAAACGCGCCGCAGTTATAATTAACTGTAACAAGGCTTAAGTTGGTATTCTTACCTTGGTTTCAGTATTTCGGGCATTTTGCTTTAACGCTATGTGAACACAGTGCCTCAGGTTTTTACAGTCCCTCTGATGTAGCTTCGCCTGCTGCTCGCTAGCTGCACTTCCTGGTTTCTTCCTGGTGCTCTGGGATCATCGTCAGACTCGACGTGTCGATGTCAGATAGTCGATCGTCGATGATCCAGATGTGGACTGAAGCCTGTCAACATAACCCAGAAAATATTCAGAGCAGCCTTCTGACAAAGTTCAACGGAAAAGGGAATATAAATATATTTTAGATAGATAGATAGATAGATAGATAGATAGATAGATAGATAGATAGATAGATAGATAGATAGATAGATAGATAGATAGATCCGAGATTATATATTTTGCTCACTAACTATTTAATATATAGTATTTACACTACTCATTAAACAAATAAAATAAAACTAGTTTATTAAAGGCCTCACTAAATAAATAAATAAATAAAACATAAATAAAGGCCTTTATATAAGCAATAAGAAACAATAAAGCAATAATGATATCTATTGGTATCTATTAATATATTCTTAGTAATAATAATAATAATAATAATAATAATAATAATAATAAAATCAGTGTTTGGCAAGTTACTTTCTAAATGCTATATATTTCATATTTTTAAATACCTTCATATTTTATTTATTTATTTTTATTTGACCTTTGTATGGCCTTTTATTGACAGATGACAGAAAACAGGATGAGAGAGATTTTAAAATAATATATTACCGTGATGTACTGTGATACGTTACTCTTTTATTATGTTTATTCATTCATGAATTATTTGGAGAAACGCAGCCCGGCTGCCAAACATGTAAAAGTGGCATAAATCTTAGTTTACCACCTCGCTTTGTAGCTTTTTTGTTCAACATGACGGTAAGGAAACTGGATCCAAAGTTAATCAAGCCTTAGAAGAATGAATACTTCCTGTGCATTCTAATACAACATAATGTATTGAGAGTGCTGCACCAAAAAATGTTTGCGTAGCTATCCTTGGTTTAACTTTGCACATAGTCTTCTTCTCCAGTGAATGAGTCAGGGAAAAACAATTTCATGAACAAGGAAAAACAATTTCATGACCCACTTCATATGTTCCAGGGCTGTACAGACAGTAGAATATGTGCTACAGTGGCAGAGTTCAATCGTTAGTCTGTGTTGGACTTTTGTCAGTACAGATAAGACATGTATACTGTGTCATCCTGTATATGGGTTATCCTACAGGTACACCTAATGAGTGATCCAGTGCTTGACGAAATAAGTGAAGCCTAATCTCAGCAGGTCACACCATGACAAACACACCAAGCAATAATAATATCCATAGCAGTGACACTCTCAGACACATACTGATATAAGTACACACGATATTAGAAAGCACACTGGAAGTGGGATCAGCTGGAACAGACAGACAACAAGAGGATTTCATTTAAAGCAACGTTGTGTAGAAATTGACATTTTGTGCAAACTCCTCAGGTCGACACTCACATCTGGAGGAGAAGAATCATTCCTCTGAGGACAACAATGTAAACATCTTGGCCAGAGGAGACAGATGGTTTGAAAGAGGAGTAAAAGAACTCATGTATCTCAAACCATAATGCACAGAGGAGGTGGCCAGAGACATTTTGCATTTATCTTAACGCTTTTTGTCCAAAATGACTTACAATAATTCATTCATACATACATACACTGATGGTGGTGGCTGCCATGCAAGGTGCCAACCAGCACATCAGGAGCACACTGGGGTTCAGCATCTCGCCCAAGGACACTTTGACATGGGGAATCGAACCAGTGACCTTCAAGACGCTGGCTCTATCCCTGTTCTACAGCTACAGTGCAGTACTGAGTTCTTTCCCCAGGCAGCTCAACAAGCATTCACACCTGTGCTCACCTAGTCCTACTACCTCACATGAGGGCAGGTTGGGTCAATGACCCACAAGTGGCCCTAACGACTCTGCAAGGACACTCCCACACAGAGTCTTAAAGCCTGCAACTCCCCTCCAGTTAGTTAGAACTGAAGAGGCCTCTTGGATGAGAAATGAAACATCTTCAAGACACTGAAACAGGTCCAGTTGCCTATGATACAGAACCTAGAATTACTATCAGCTGGATGACTGAGAACCCTCATCAACATTATGTCAACAGCTGATTTAAGGATCAGTTATAATTTTGTTTAAATTGTTGTACACGTCCTTGCACTCAAAGCTTTTATTTTCCATCAGAATGTTGTACATTTTTGCATACAGATGATGCAGACAAGTCTTGACAGGAATGGAGGACAATCCTCATCCTGTGGCCTTTCTCAGCAAAGCACAAGAGGATGCTGTTTTTTTTGTTTGTTTGTTTTTTTATCCCTGTTTCTGCACGTTTCTACTCCAAGCACACATTCACACACTGATGCTCCGGGCTTACTGCCAAAGCTACTGTAACTTTAAGAAACATGGTGGTGTCAGAGAGGGAGATAAGTAGACATATCAACATGTGCATTCAGCCACTCTCATATTTTAACATCACTATTTGAAGATACAGTCAGTTTTTACAATAACTGCAGGATATCAACAATCAAGACAGCCGGAGAAGAAAGAGTTGTGAAATGTGTGAAATCAGAATCAGAAAAGCTTTATTGCCAAGTACGATGCTCTTGTCTATGCAGCGCAAAGAGGACAGGTCAACAGATGAAACTGCATCGTATGTGCAGCATGAGTGGAAAATCTCATCAGTCTAATGGAAGCAGTGAACTCTCACCCTCAGTGCCTCTGCAGAGGGAGGTCCGGGGGGGGAGGATGCCTCAGATTGTGTCAGGCAGAGGCTGGTGAGTGGGGGAGGGCTCGAGGCCAAGTGCCCGACTGACACCGGCTTGATCGGCTCAGTGATCGCCAAGCCACAGGAAGCCAGGCGGTGCTGCTCTGTTACAAGATTCCCACTGGTGTGTTTGTCTGTGCTCGATGTGTGTGGAGGGTTTGAGCTCAGACAAACACTATTTTGGTGGACTAAAGGCCGGATGATAATCAGGAAAACACTGCCGTCTGCTGGCCAGAAGACCTCATCATAACACGCTGGGAATGAATGTTTGACAGGACGCGGGGTTTCATCGAGCATGTTTGAGATCTGATATGAGCCACGTGAGCATTGAATGACCTCTCGGATACGGTCCAATGATTTTTACCTGTGAAGAAATAACCCACTGTGTAAATCACTTCACATCCAAGGAGTCATTATCTTGACTGTCAAAGTGACGATGGGTTTTTGTGGCTTGTGTTTTGAGCGGTAGAGAATTTAAAGTCAGTCAGAGGCCTTTGAAACTGGGAGGAGCTCCTGTATACTGAGGACTGATAGTGACAAAATAAAAATAAATGATGAAGATATCATTAAATGTAAGAACGTGATATTAGAAAGAGATATAGGCATTAATTGATTTATAAAATGTATTTATTTACGCTTGTAATAATTCCTTCTACAGCGATGTGGGGAACATTGTTTGTTACTCGGGATACATACAGTGATCTGCATGAGGCACTCGTCATCGTAATTTAGTTGTAATGATCAGAGACAGAACAATCAGGGCTTATGCTGTCGTTGTTGTTGTTATTCTGAATGTGCCATCTTGGTTATCTGGCGTCCTCTGTTACCGTGGTTACAAGAGAGATGAGGGCACACTGGAAACAGGTGTGTCAGTGTCACAGTCGTGGCTGTAACATAAAGTACACCTTCAATAAAGTGCAAAGTTAATTAAATTGTACTATGACTCAGGGCTCACTTGTCGGTATGAGCAAAGAGAATGAAACAAGTAAACTGAAAGCATGTTTGTAAGGGACGACAGACAGATGGGTGGCTGTGGGTTTCATTTACATGGAAATTCAAGTCAGGATGACTTATGAGAGAATCCCTGACTGTCACACATTTGGTAAACCAAATATAAAGTAAAGATGTGTAATTTCACTTCGACCTTCTGACGTGATCGGATTTAGTTTCCCAGGTACAGCTGAATGTCTTCAGAGTTACAAACATAAAAGAAATCACATAAATTGTTGGAGAAACAAAGCAGGATTTTTGCTTTTGAATGTGCAGTTTGCTAGTTTGCCAGCTAAATAACAGCTCCTCCCCTGTTGGGTTGCTTTTATTTCTTTTGGGCATTATCATAATATCTTCTGTCTGAAACTTGCTTCACTGTAATCTTTGGAGTATTGATGAATGAAACTCCCTCATCAATCATGTTAAGATATGTCTTATAACCTGAATATTATCACCATATGCAACTGATTGTATTCACAGAAAGTTTGTTAATCTGTGTCCCAGCAGTGAAAAATATGAATGCTAATAAACAAACATTATTTGCACTTAGAAACCTTGTTTTGTTTGCCGCCAACGCTGAACATTTGAGAGAGTCCCGATGAGGCTTTTTTTTCAGAATCATTTTCTAATGAGTTTGTTTGAAATAATTTATACAGGAGCATATTACCTTGAAAGAAAAAGTGATTTAAACCAAAGTGGTTCAACATCTAAAATAGAAATCACTTGCAAAATAAGCCAGAAACCAAATCAAGAAAGACCGGGAGGAACCTGCATCTCTTTCACAAGTCCTGGCGGTGGCACTAAAACGATGAGTCTGTGCCACAGAGATGAGGAAGTCTGGTTATTGATTATCAGAGATCTTCCCCTGTAGGACAGCAGAGGGAGCAACCAGTTCAATTTAGACAACTCGGCTCTCACCTTGTTTAGCACTCCCTCCCAGTTCTGCCTCTGAAAGTCCTCAGCTCCTCAGTATAGTCCGAGGATTGTAGTTCCCCTTTTTCCCCAGTTAAGAGTTGAATCCTGTGGACGACCAGGACAGATGCTACAGATACTAACCCTATTTTTCTCAGTAAAAAAGCTAGTCTTGCAAATCCCAGTGAAATACTGTCTAAACGTGAATCATCAATATAAGTCTTCAAACTGTGAGCAGTCACACATACACTCACGACTCATAAACACATGCTTTAAGCGTCACGTGCGTCATGTTTACTGAATGTTGTCAAACTTGCCATCATCCATACATTCTGTTCACTGATCAGCGTGCGCTACAGACAGACAATAATTCTTATGGCGGCATCCCAACGGTCTCTTGCCATTCATTTTTACAATGTAAGTGCATATTCCTGTGATATCTATTCAATACACCACATGCACACAGTCTTTAAAAACAGTTTGTTTAGATTGTTTAGATTAGAACAATAAACCCTTTTGTTAATTGAAATCTTGGTGTGGTCTCCCATACTTTGTCCAAACCCCGAGCTGGGGGATTGAACTATTTCTATTTTTATTTATCTGTCTTTTTCTTTTTTTTATGTGGCCTTTAGACCCGTCAGTTTTCTGCAGATCAAGACTGAGAGGTCAGTGAACAAAACTCCCTCCTTTAACTAAAGAAACAGACCAGAGTCAGATGAGAAGACGGTTTCAGGTTCAATACAGAGGACGAGTTTAGCTAAGAACAAAGACTGGAAGTAGGTGGAAAACTGTTAGCCTAGCTCTGCCAACAGAGAAAACATACATTTTCTCAAAGCCTCTGATTTTTTTTCTTTAAAGAGTCACTTTATTTTGTTAAGTTCGGGGGTTCAGATTTCAAAAAGTCTTTGCAGCAGGTTTGGATGCTAAGTAAAGTACTTGTGTCTGTCAGGTTTGTCTACTTTAATGACCGCAGACTGAATATATAATATATGTGATGCTGAACAACAGATGATTGTTTGTCTGACTCGTCACAGGATTTTAAATCCTAAGAGCTAAGTTGGACCATGCACTGTGGACTGTCCTCTACACACACACACCCATACACTTCATACACTACTGATAATGCTGACTTACACACTTTATCTCATTTTTGTATATAGTTGTTTAGATTATATCAATAAACTCTTTTGTTATTTGAAATCTTGGTGTATCTTCCCCCTTGAATGTTGTTGAGTTTGATGTTGTGAGGGAAACACCCACTGTGTAAAGGAGTGACTTTGAATAACCTTTCATTACGTAACAATTTCCCTCTCGCGTGCTTTTTGCTTTTCAGGATTTTCATGAATGTTGTAATGCTGGCAGTGACAACGATCTGTGCACATGATCATAGCATAGACCTAACAGGTTACGATACATGTTGTTTTTCCGCTTTTACCCGTGTCAGTCGAGGTCATGAACGTCACCTCGACGAGAATGTGATGGCCTTGGGGGAATTTTTCAAAATTTAGCACAAATGCCAGTTTGTTTAAACTGAATTTACAAACTAACCTTAAAAGGACAACACTATTTCATAATGTCTAACTGTGGCGGACCCTCCCACCTTTCTAGCTTCGAACACTGTCGTAGGGAAGTTATTTTCCTCTGAGAACATCCTCTTTATTCACTTGTGGAAAAAAAATACATGATTTTGTATCATTACATCAAAATATTGTGAATATAGGAATAGTTTGAATTTCTTCTCCAAAACACCATAGTGCCCCTTTTAAGACAAAGACAAAAATTAAGACAACATGTCACATAAATGTCTCACACTATGAAATGATGAAGTGATAATTCCTTTATCCTGTTTTAGTCTTTCACATCTTGTGTTACATTCAGTTTGAGGCTATACAACAAAAATGTAAAAAATGTACTTCCTGACTGTAAAATTAGCTTCTGTTAGCTAATTAGCTGAGTTAGCTGTGCTTATAAACAACACAATTCTTATCTCTTATCCCTGCCAATACTAAAGGAAACAACAATGTGAACAGTTAATGTAGCGCCTGGTCCTAAGACTACATTTAAAAATGCCTGACAATGCCACCTCCTGCTTAAGGGGCAGGAGGAACCCATAAACCTTTAATGTCTACAACGGAATTTGTGACCCACTCTGACTTCCCTGAACAGAAACCATTTACCAGATGTGTGTCCTGTGTAAAAGTTTAGTTGGCTTTATTACAATATATTGATCAGATCTCACTAAAACACCAGCATGAGGCAATAAACAAAACAACAATCTCATTGGATGGTTAAAGTCAATCAGTTCTCCTCACAATAAGGGCCGGTCAGCAACAACAAAATGACTGTGGGAGACAGCAATTGTACCACCACACGCATGCACTACACATGCAATAGCACTACACACTTGACCTCTATTTACATATGATTTATTGCAATGAAATACATGCAGTGTCACGACCAAATATACACACCACTAGAGAGCGTCATCCGTGCAGTCCCACCACAGAAGAAGGCTGAATGTCCGTGCAGACCCGGCCTTTCACAGGATCAAGCTGTAGGTACAAAAGAGAACAGAAACATTAAATGACATCATCATCCAAATGACTACTACCCAGTACATCAAGTATAGTAGAAAAATATACACAAATTTCCTCAGATCTACAAATCAAATAAACAGCAAAAAGTAAATTAACAATAGAAAACAGTGGCTGGCCTGGTCCTTTAAAGAAAGCACAAAAAGGCATTAGTTCCCAGTCCAAAGTTCAAGATATTGCACATAAGTAAAACCCAAAAAACGGTAATAAAAATATAAGCCTACTTTGCAAGGATACACAAACTCCCATAATTAATAATGTGGGAGCAGAGGGAGCAATCCATTGCATCAACTATTAAAAAGGAAACAAATTTATATATACCATCCATCCATCTATTTTCCATTTTCGTCCGCTTATCCAGGACTGGGTCGCAGGGGCAGCTGCCTGAGCAGGGACACCCAGACTTCCCTCTCCCCGGATACTTCCTCCAGCACTTCCTGGAAGATCCCAAGGTGTTCTCAGGCCAGCTGGGCGAGATAGTCACTCCAGTGTGAAACTTATTTCAGCCGCTTGTATCCGGGATCTTACTCTTTCGGTCATGACCCAAAGTATGACCACAGGTGAAGGTAGGAACATAGATTGACCGGTAAATCGAGAGTTTCACCTTTTGACTCAGCTCTCTCTTCACCATGACAGACCGATACAACCGCCGCATTACTGCGGCCGCTGCACCGATCCACCAGTCATTTTCACGCTCCATCCTTCCCTCACTCGTGACCAAGACCCAAGATACTTAAACTCCTCCACTTGAGGCAGTAACTCTCCCCCAACCCGGAAGGAGCAAGCCACCTTTTTCCAGGTTGAGAACCATGGCCTTGGACTTGGAGGTGCTGATTTTCATCCCAGTCACTTCACACTCAGCTGCAAACCGCCCCAGGACATGCTGGGGGTCCTGGCTCGAAGGAGCCAACAAGACCACATCATCCGCGAAAAGCAGAGATGAAATCTTGTGGCTCCTGAACCAGACCCCCTCCAGCCCATGGCTGCACCTAGAAATTCTGTCCATAAAAATAATGAACAGAATCGATGACAAAGGGCAGCCCTGCCGGAGTCCAACATGCACCAGGAACAGGTCTGATTTACTGCCAGCAATGCGAACCAAGCTCCTGCTCCGGTCGTACAGGGACCATACAGTGTCATGACTCTTCTTTCTGTTTGTTCTTGTATCTGGTTTTTGGTTTTGGGTTTTGATGTCTTGTCTTGTGTTGTGTTTTTTCCATGCCCTCATGTGTCCTTTAAGTTTCTCCTATGTTCTCCCCTCTGGCTCCCTCTGTCTGTTGTCTTGTTCCCTCCTGGTCTGTTCCTCTGTGCTCCTCCCCCTCATTATCACACCTGGCTTCCTTCCTCCTCTCTCTCCTCACCTGTGCCTCGTCTTGTCATTAGTGTCTGTGTATTTAGTCTCTGTGTTCCCCTCACTCTTTGTCTGGTCATTGTATTCTGTTTGCTGTTTTCTGTCTTCTGATTGCTCTTGTTCCTGCTCCTCGCTCCCGTCCATGCTCCCGTCCATGCTCCTGTCACGTTTGGTATGTTTTTGGTTTTGAGTTTTCCATGTTTGATTTGTACTTTGCCTTTTTCTTTTGTACTTTGTTGAACTGATTTATTTTGCTACTTTGTCTTGTTGGTTTTGTTTGCTACTTTGCCTTTTGATCTTTTTGTCTGCTTTTGTTTTTTTGTAACAGCTTTAAATAAAGCTCGCCTTTTGTTCTCCTTATCTTGCCTCCATTTAACTGCATTTAGGTCCACCTCCCTTTTCATAGTTTTCCCTTTTTGCCCCGACGCGACATACAGCCCTTAACAGAGGGCCTCCAACCCCGTACTCCCGGAGCACCTCCCACAGAATGCCATGAGGGACACGGTCAAATGCTTTCTCCAAGTCCACAAAACACATGTGGACTGGTTGGGCAAACTCCCATGAACCCTCGAGCACCCTGCGGAGGGTA
Source organism: Acanthopagrus latus (assembly GCF_904848185.1). Classification (NCBI taxonomy): domain Eukaryota; kingdom Metazoa; phylum Chordata; class Actinopteri; order Spariformes; family Sparidae; genus Acanthopagrus; species Acanthopagrus latus. The sequence goes on from NC_051049.1 coordinate 3,582,328, forward strand.
TGGAGCTGGTCCAGTGTTCTGCAGCCCAGACGAAATCTGCATTGTTCCTCCTGATTCAGAGGTTTGGCTATTGGCCGAATTGTCCTCTCCAGTACTCTGGAATAGAATTTCCCAGGGCGGCTGAGGAGTGTGATCCCCCGATAGTTGGAACACACCCTCCAGTCCCCCTTTTTAAATAGGGGGACCACCACCCTGGTCTGCCAGTCCAGAGGCGCTGTCCCCGACTGCCATGCGATGCTGCAGAGACGTGTCAACCAAGACAGCCCTACAACATCCAGAGACTTGAGGTGCTCAGGGCGGATCTCATCCACCCACGGTGCCACCGAGGAGCTTCCTGACTACCTCAGTGACTTCGGCTTGGGTGATGAATGAGTCAACCTCTGAGTCCCCAGCCTCTGCTTCCTCTATGGAAGACATGTCAGTGGGATTGAGGAGATCCTTGAAGTATTCCTTCCACCGCCCGACAATATCCCCAGTCGAGGTCAACAGCTACCCACCTCCACTGTAAACAGTGTTGGTGGAGGACTGCTTCCCCCTCCTGAGGCGCCGGACGGTTTGCCAGAAGTTCGTCAAGGCTGACCAATAGTCCTAATCCATGGCCTCCCCAAACTTTTCCCAGACCCGAGTTTTTGCTTCCGTGACTGCCCGTGCTGCCGCTCACTTGGCCTGCCGGTACCTGTCAGCTGCCTCAGGAGTCCCCCGGGCCAACCAGGCTTGATAGGACTCCTTCAGCTTGACAGCATCCAGGGCGTCCTGGTGCCACGTGCACATATGGACACCCTTATGCTTGAACATGGTGTTCGTTATGGACAAACTGTGACTAGCACAGAAGTCCAATAACAAAACACCACTCTGGTTCATTTTGCCTCCACACACTGCTCACCTGCTGCTGTGGAAAGTGAATCATTGGGCATTTTTACAAAAACATTTTAACTGCTGACAAAGACAATCCACAGAGTTGACACATACAGGCAGTGTGAGAGACAGAAAGATGCTAGAAGCGCTTCGGTGTAGCCACAAGAGTTATTTTCAATCTGTAGTCAGTACTGATTAGTTCATGGAATGTACAGATCGTGGCCAGTTTGACAACATTCAGCAAACGTGACACAGATGATGCTTAAAGCACATGTTAATTAGTCATGTGTGAGCGTGTGACTGTTAACAGTTTGGAGACTTTTATTGACGTTTCACATTTAGACAATATTTCACTGGGATTTGCAAGACTGGCTTTTAACTGAGAACACTTCTGATGTGATTTCTTTGAGTCAGGCTTCAAGATGACCAGATGTTCCTATTTGCACATTAGAAATGATAAAGGCTGTTTTTTTTTTAAAGCAATAAGAAATATATGAATAGGATCAGAACTACTAATCTTCCAAGTGAGAGACCATTACTTAATCTGTTGGTGGGACTTTTATATTTGGATTACTAACTTTTGTTGATATTTGTGGACTGGAACCATTCTGCTTCTCCTACACCACCTGGCACCCTGGGCCAGTTCTAGCCAGTTTGGTGCCTTAGGCAACATTAGGACGCCAACATGTTGCAGAGCAGGTTCAGAGTTTAGAATCAGTTAAAAAAGCAAAGCTGTTTCACTTATAAACTTTGTTGGAATTGGTGTCACCATTTTTGCAGGATCCAGGACTCACCACTGGACTGTTAGGGGTGATTTTAACTGGAAGTCCTTTCACAGCATCAGTTTTGCTGACTCATATACACATATTCATAGTGCCGCAAAATAAACTTTGCACATATGTAAGAAATATTCGAATACAGCAAAGACTTAAGAAGTGTAGTGGTCTCTTGTTCAAAGCCTTGATAACTGACTTGACTACCCCATTTTTAGTCTATACCAGTTTGAGCATGGTATGATAAATATACACTATTTTCATTTTAACAAATAAAGTATTTTCTCTCCCTTTATGGACCGGGCTCTGGTTACTTGATGTTCCCCTGTCCTGATCCAATGACAACACCAGAAAGCTGCTTTAAGGTTAATGCAGGGTCAGGATAGAGATGACCTTCGAGGTCATCAAGTCCCATTGCAACTTCCTCCGTGGCTCAAGGGTCTCCCCAGAGAGGGCTTGCCATAACCTGGGCATGTGTGTTGCTCTACAACAATGCCACAATTAGAAAAGAAAGAGCACCTCGTGCAAATAGCAGCACCTGACATCACACTGTTACACTTATCAGCAATCAGATAGGCTGATCACTGAACAGTTTTCATCGAACTTGAAAAAAAAAAAGAAAAAAAGAAATACGTGACTCGAACATCCAGAGTGTCCGTCCTGCTGTCACCAACTTGGACCATCTGCCCACTCCTGCTCCAAACTGGACCATCTCCACCCAAACCACTCATGATCGCAGATTTAACAGTATATATGGACAGTGAACTATCCCCACTATTCTGCAGAGCCTTCACAGTATGACACAAGAACAAAAACACTGGTGTCATAAGTTAAAGATTCCCTGGACTACATTTTATTCTGGGCACTGACACTCGTAAACTGATTTTTGGCTAATTTAATCATTAATTTTGACAAAAAAATACTGAATAAAAACTTTGACTGGTATTTTTTTGCTGTGATACGCCTTCAGGTTAAGAATTTGACAGATTTGAATGCTGTTCAGGAGAGATTTTGTCATCTCTTTTGGCAAAATTGTTCCAGGCCCTTCATCTTTTTGCCACTTGATTAATTCAAAAAAATATCACCCTGTATGTTGCCAACCATTAAAATACTGAAATACTAACATGTAGTGGGTGAACACTGCATACTGCTTGATGTGGTGTTTTTCAGTTTTTGGATTTCTTCTGAAGAATTGCTGACCAAAGATTTATTTTGACTGTGAAATTGTATTGTTAAGGAATGGAAGGAGAAAATGAAATCGTGAAGAGGGCTGAGTATTTACTGTAGGTCTCCCTGTGTTTAGTTTCCGGCGGGTACCTCTGGTTTCAACAGTATCAGCTGGCTGGCTGGCACCACCATCTCTGAAAGCAAACAAAGGTTGCTCAGCAAAGTCTCTACTCTGTTTTGGCACCTCAGTGGTGTAACGAACTCCCGACCAATTTCAGGACAGCAGAATCATGCGCCATCTTCTGCAAAAGACTTAAGAGTCTGCGTTATCAGTGTTGATATGTTGTAGTTGTCTTTCTTTCAAAATCTTCTTATTGTAAGTTGCTTTTGACAAAAGCATCTGAATGTACCAAATGTAAATGTAAATGCAATGAGAAGCAGTGTCCGTGTTACTGAGGACCAGAATTAATAATTATTAAAGAACAACTTGCTGAAGTGTACTGCCGTGAACGTGCTCATGCTTAAAAGCCGACGGTCTCGCTAAACAGCAAAAACATTATTTTTTGTGTTTGCTGTTGGGTTAGGGTTTTCCTGTACTATGCTGAGCCAACTGCAACAACATTTTGTTGCACTGTTTTGTTTGAATGACAAATAAAGAAAGTCTTTAAGTGTTGGGTATGTGTTGTTGTTGTCGTTGTTTGTTTGGTATGTGTATCATCTGTGTGTCTTTGATGGTATTTGATGGCTGCACCCAGGCACACACCTTTCTCCAAAACCACATGAATGCCTTGCTGAATGTTATGCCAGCTTGTTTCACAACAATACATTATTCTTTAGCAACAGCACTCATCACTCGCTGTCACTCACTCATGATTTGTATCGCTGAGGACGTGATACTCGTTCACGTACTGTGCTGAAAGCGACGCTGTGTCACTCACTCACTCAGGGCAGATAAGGTGAACCTGTTTTTCGTTTCATCCCGTTCCCATGTCTGGGCACTAAATGATTTTTCGTTCTTCAAAAAGATATATTGGTTTTGACCGAGAAAAAAAAAGTTCTCCTCTGCAGTATTTTTTATTTCTTGCTTAGTGGAACAATATATTCGTTCCGAGTGGTGACGTTTTTGTCACATGCTTCACATTCGACCAATCAGTATCAGAAAAAATACTTGTCTCAAGTGTTAGGTATATGTACAAATGTCAATTTGTGAGAGAGATTTTGTTTCAAAATTCAAAAATTCAAAAATGAATGTAAATAAAAGTACAAGCAAAAGCTGCTACATAAGATTTTCGGTTTTTTGTAATTCACATTGTTATACATTTATGGCTCTTAAAAAAAACTGCAGGATATTTTTAGGAGAACTTTTAACCCAATGTCCAAAACGGTTTTGTCTACACAAAAATGCAAAAAAAAAAAAAAAAAGTAGTGCCCAGACATGGGAACAAAAATCACTTTCTAGCCACTTTTTCCTAGTTCACCTTATGGCCTAAGAGGAGTTGATTCACATTCAGTAACCGTACTGCTAAAATTAGCGCTGTGTTGCTAACATCCGTGTAGCATAATGTTAAATGATTTTACTGTACACAGAAGACACTTTCACCGTGTAATAATTTCAGTGCATGTATACCACTCAAAGCAGCGCTGTGTCTCCCGCAAATGATTGTGTACTATAGTCCGTGAACGCACCGTCCCTCAGTAAGTGAGCGTGAACCTCAGGGCTGAGGAGAGTTGAAGAGCACTGAACGATTTGGTGAGTGAATCTTTTGAACGAAACATTTTAATGAACGGATTCTAGAGATTCAGTACAGTAAAAAGAACTGCCGTTCCCATCACTAGAAGCTACCGCCCCCTTTTGTGTTTGAATTTCTGGCGTGGCCGATCACCTGACTGGAGGAACCTGGCTGACAGATGGTCTGGCAGACTTGGGGTTGTTTTAGATTTTTAAAGGTATGTGGTGGGAGAAGGGAGTTAGGTAAGTCGTGGTGCCCTTTAAGTATCATCACGTTGTAAACTCTGTCTAAAAACACTAGTTTAGCGGTGAATGGTGATCACTTGTGTATCGTTTTGACAGCTGTTTTGTCCACTTTTAGAGAAGACAGAATTTTTTGTTTGTGTTTTGACTAAGAATTAGTATAGGCCTTGTTTTGTTTTATTGGTTTCATTGCTTTGGCACTCCACCTCCTTCTTCTCCTCTGTCCTTGAGCGAGATACTGAACCCCACATTGCTCATCAGTGAGGGCCCTGTAATGAGCTGGCGACTTGTCCTGGGAGTACCCTGCCCTCGCCCTGAGACAAGGCTGAGATTGGCTCCAGCAGCAACACACCGCAACCCGTTGGAAAGGGTTAAGCGGCTATGGACAATGACATGACATGACATGACATTTTTGTTGTACCCTCTGCGGGTTAAAAATCACAAAAGTATTAATTCAGAGTAATGTAAACTTTTCAAATGTTTCTCTGTTCCCTCATTTCCCCACCTCTTACCTCCTTTGTGTAACGTTATCGTATGTTTATTATTTAAGTTTGTCTTTTTGTCTGTGGATGAATTTGTCTCCTCCTCACCCTCTGCCATCTTTCCATCAAGTAACGTATCTCACTCAAGCTCATCTGCCTGGAAAACCCTGCAGCAGAGAACAGCGATGCTACCACCACGTTACTAAGAAATGTAGTTACTGGTGTAAAAATTGTAGTATCTGTGTGTTTCTTACACATACTGGTTTCTAAGACAATAGTGAATAGGGGGACGATAGGATGAGACAGGACCAGATGCTCGCCGTTAGACTGGGAATGTGACAGTGTGAGGGTCCCCATAACCAGCAGCCCTGATCAGCCCTGAGGTGGGCATCAGAGATAAGCTACAGGAAGGAGCCAACACCAGAGGTTTAGAGCTGACTCAACGTACACATTGTCACCTAAGTATAGAGAGACCATCCTGTCCACTTTAGCTGACAACAGCAAAGTTAAGTAACACACATAAGAGTTATTTCATAGAGGATGTGAGGCAGATCCACCCTTCTCTTCTTTCCCATTGGATAGATGTACCTTTAATCCACCAAAGTCACCAATTAGGAGAAGTAGGCGGTTATGGAAAATAGACTTTAAGAAAGGCCCACACACTAGAGAAAGGCGAGTGGCCTTTGGTAGAATTCCTAAGATCGAAGGCGGTAGGAGCTCTGATAGGGCAGAGGGCAAAGCGTTTGGCATTACTTTGCCATAGATTTGAGAACACCAGATGTGTGGCCACACTCTGCTCAGATGCTGGGCTACCTGAAGTCTGTTTCAATAAAGATTCATTCCACCCAGCCTTGCCACTGCAGAATTCTTTTTTCAACATACTACACGCCGACACCTTTGAGGAAGACAGCCCAGAAACCACAAAACACTGGTGCACATTATGTTTATTTATTAGTGTTCATATTTTGCACATGACGCCTGGAAAGTTCTGCCTCTAAATCGGGTAATGCCGATATCCCTGTTTTATCAACCCGCAGATTTTCAGCCATTAACTTGAACAATCTCTGTCACGACCTCAACATGCCTCTCACACCAGCCTTCTGATGTTACCTTCGTTTTCCCACTTCAAACACATTTTTTAAAGAACCAATTTGTAAGAAAAATAGACTTTTGAGTCTAGTTCACAACTCGTCAAGCACTGATGCACTGAGATGGTCGTTTGGGCTGGCAGCCATCCCACTGCGTCAGTTTGTGGTCAACCCATAACAAGTTCACCTTGCTGTAATTAAAGGTGAGGAAAGATGTGTTGACGTGATTACAGATTCCAAGTGTCAAGTGCCAACACAAGTTGATGAGAGCTTGGCATGCCTTATCTCTGAGGTTATATGCCTGTTGTGAATTTCTGCGGAGCTGTACAGTATAAGAAGAGCAGGTGTTCTGATAAGGTGTAGTATCACCATCCAGGGAAACTAACTCCAGCACTGACCTGTTCAACGTGATGAAGCTCATCTTTTCTCTGAGTCTCATCTGGGCTCTCTCCAGCACAGGTAACTCTACTTAATCTTACTTCAGACTTTCTGCAGGTACTAGACAGTATAATGCAGATCTTTAGACAAGTTTGACTATAATTCATTAAACAAATTTAAGTCTTACACTTCATATCAGTTTTGTAGTTTTATGTCCTTGTAGATAAAACTTGGGGGGTACATTTGAATGTTACGGTATAGCAGTAATAGACGGAGTCTGTTAAAATAACTCTTAATTATTAATAATTTAGAACTGGAGGAAGGAGATCGGAGCCAGCTCAAAGTTAACAAAGTTTAATCTCGTACAAGAGGAGCAATCACAGAGCAACACAGGTTTCTCTTAAAAATATTTCTGCGACTGCTACTGAGTCTGCATAGTCCAGTGGCGTAGTGAAAATACCATTACAGAGGTGATAAAAGCACCAAATTTTGCGTGGTGTTTCCTAAGGGTCTATAGTGCAATTTTGGCCTAGGAGCCCTCAGAAAAAAACTTTGTATTGGTATATCACACAAGTATACCATTATCAATGAAATACGCTTAAAAACACAGCGATTTTCAAGTTCCTGCACAAGATAAAGTGTTCAAATGAATCCCAAAGATAACATTTTATATGTTTATGAACTTTTACATAACTAAAGCTTCAATACATGCCAAAGTATTAAACAAGTATGATCTTTATTGGCCCTGTAATTGATAATTATGTGTTGTTACAGTTGCTTTTGCAAAGAGGTGAGCAGCCTAGACTTGCTTTGCCAGGTGGAACAATCCCCCTTACAGCAGCAATTAATAAGTTCTCTGCAGGCTGTGGGGACTTCTGGAAGTGTCAACCAAACTAGTTCCCATGACCCCGATTACTTGGTCCATCCATAGTCCCTTGGAGAAGGAATACCTTGCCGTGAGAATGTGCTGGTCGCCCAGATTTGAGTCTGATAAACTGCCTGTCTGATGTGCTGCAGCAGAGTATTTTGGGTGGTGTCAGTTGAAGGACTGGACTTGTCATACAAGATGACAGTCAGTCTCTCAAGCTTTTGGAACTGCCATGAAGCAGCATCTCATTTTTGGAATGGATTTCTGGCAAGGGAAGCAAATACTGTACTTCAGTGGCTTCATCATAGGCTTGCCAGGCCAGCCAAACTGACTTCTTACCCTTCCCACTGAAAGCAGATGTTGTATCACACCCTGAATAGGCATGGAACATCAACAGTGCCCGAGACTTGTCCTTACCCAGACTTTTACATATGCTATTGATATGGCAAAATCTGTACTTTTTGCCCATGCCAAAAGCCACCCAGATGTCAGTCAAAGGTTGAATCACAAGTAAATCATGGAATAAACCTGCAAGAATCACAATAACATAAGTGTCCAAAGTACGCACATGGACAGTTTTTGTTCCTTGCTCCAGGGCATGCTGTATGAACCACAATCCAGGTGTCTGCCTGTTCATGATTACTACTACTCATGGTGCTGCTGGAACCAAAGGAAGCTACAGATTGTCCTGATTTGATATAGAGATACAGAGATTTGTCTGGGGGCCAGTTGAACTCTTCAGTCTCAGATGTCAGAAAGGCAAAAGGCTCTTACTTATTCATTGGATCACGTAGGAAATCCATCCGATTGCCTGGCAGCTTTGTTTGGCCAGACACTTTCCTGTGTACACCTTGACCTCTCTTTTGACGTGTGGACTCCTTCAAACTGTCTTAGATGTATAACAAACCTCAACTCAACACATTTCTCAATGTAGTCCTGAGGTTCAATGAATGCTCGAGACTTATTCATTTTTTCATCTATGTTTTCTGGACATTGGTCTCTCTTACTAGCAAGTCCATGGTAGCGATTTCTCAGCTTTACAAGGCATGGTAAATGGTATTTTGCCTCAATTGCAATTAAATCTCCTCCAATTATCCTTGTCATGAGCCTTGTGTCCCTAAGTTCAGTGATCATGGTTTGGATAGTCAGCATCAAATGTTGATACTTCATGGAGAGCACCTTGATCTATGCCACCCTCACAGAAGAAGAACATCCATTTGAACATCCATTCATTGGCGTTTCATTGGCTTTCCCCCTCCAGATTTAACAGCATTCTGCATGTTCTTCTTTGTCGCTTTCATAAGCTTTGAATTGTTAAACTTTAAGTAGTAAGATTTGTGCCAAGAAGCAGAATGTGAATTCAAAATTGCTAGCAGTATCATCATTTCCAAAACAGAGTTTAGTTGGACGATTGTCAATCGTCCTGAATTGTTCGACATTGGCAAGAAATGCTCTATAGGCATCAAATTTATCACCACTTGTCCCAGCCTAGTTCAGCGTCATGTTGAAGTCTCAGAAACTAATCTTATGCAATTATAAAAGAACAAATAAAGACATTCTGACCTGCAACACATCTATAATAGGAAACCAAAATAACTGAAAGTACGTCTAGCTATATACTGTCACACACAAATAGGATTTAATGTGATGTGATGCAGCGTAACATAAAACTAATGGCCAAACTATGAACTCAGTAGATAGCTATATGAATGAACTAAAGTTGAATTGAAAAATAAAAGAGAAAACCAAGATCTCTTAACATTTAAGCAATTTTGCTGCCTTTTTTAAAATAATTCTGCCTATATTATACAGGGCTTTTTGATGTTTTGGGGGTCTAAGGTGTCTTGGTACTCTATTTTACACTTATAATTTGGAAGATCCACTGGCTGAAGAAGCTGCATGTAAAGTTTGGTGCTTTTATCACCTCTGTAATGGTATTATTTAATTTGTGCATACCCCACTGGACTAGCATGCAAAGAGGAAGTCATGTAAACACAGAAAGTTCGGACAGGGTGAGTGAGTGGCACATATGACAGCTAACAGAGGGGTGAATACTCATTTCCTTAAACTTGAGTAGAAAAACAAGTTATATTAAGAGGTACAAGACTTCAATTCAAATATCCCTATATATCAGTACAGAATTTCCATCGCAGAGTCTAAAAAGGTGATAAATAATGACAACTTAGATTAATGTCCTACAAACTAGACACCATGTACACAGCCTGGTGTAATTTAAAAACCTGTTGCACAAGAGGAAGAAAAGTTTTTGGCCACCACAGGCGATCAAAGAATTGAGATGTGATCATCATTCATAACTGTTTTTCTCTTTATTGCAGCTGGAGCCCTTATGTGTCTAAATTGTGTAGATGAGCAGTGTTCAAACCCACAGACTGTGACATGTCCTGACTCACAGACGATGTGTGTAACAGCTACTTCTCTAGGTATTCATTCCTTTACATCATCTATTCTATTTCTCTTAAATATACTGTGTGTAGTGTTGTGAGTCCAACATTAACAAACTAACCTTTGATTTTGTAGAAACCCGTGCCGGAGGGGTAGAGACACATGTTTTCAAGAGGTGTGCATCGTCCTCAGTGTGTCCAGCCACAGGCCCTCGTTCATTTTCAACCAGCTTTAGGGGTGATGGTGTAGTTACATCTGCTGAGTGCTGCAACACAGATAACTGCAACACAGCAACTTTGCCTGGTAAGTATAGACAGAATATAAAATTAAATATATTAACAAATAGAACACTGACGTCTTCTAACGTGTTTGATTTTCATCATGAAAAACTTTAATGTTCTCTTTTTTTGAGTAAATTATCTTGCTTTTTTCTGTTTCAGCTCCAGTGTCTCCGACAGCTAACAGCCTGCAGTGTTTCACTTGTTCGGGCGGACCATGTACCACTCTGCAAAGATGCAGGGGAGACGAGGACCAATGCTTTCAATCGACAGGTGAGTCTTTATGACAGTACAACACAGATTGTCCAGTAAATGTTGCTGTCTTGAAGTTTTTGGAAGAAGTCACTACATGTGAACTCTAGAAAATAAACCATTTGAAGAACATTATTAGATATAGTAACTAAAGAGCTGAACGTATGTACTGTATAATGTTGAGGTACTTGAATATACTCATCTGAGAGGCAAATGAACATTTCACTGCACTGAAGTTATATGAAGGTTATCGTGAGTTGTTAACTGAAAGATCTGATTACTATACAACGAGTAGTTTCGACCAAGCAATCTGATTGGTCAACAAGAAATTTAGACTGTGCTCAAATCAGCATGACAGCACGCCTGACTCATTACTCAAAATATTACTCCACCAAGTCTGTAACAACATTGTAACTGTCAGAGCTGGAGCAAAAAAATAAAAAGTGCAACTTGAAATTCAAACTTAATGCTGTAAAATATGCAGAGGAAAACTCGGGAGAAGCAGCCACTAGACGTTTCTCTCATTTAAACCTTGCACTGGACTAAAATTAAATCGCTCAGTAGATTTGGACTTTCTTGCCGGACATTTGACAGCACCTCTGCTCACACAACTGAGCCACATTTGCCCTGATGGAGGTCACAGTTGAACCCCCAAGAACAGCTTCAAGATGGCGTCAGTAAGTCTGGACCTGTACTTGCATTTATTAAAGGGAAGGAAAAGTGTCTCACATAGATGTGTGCTTCCAAAAAGTCGACTCGACACTTTGGACAGCTCTGGGTGTGATAGAAGGAGTTCTCTCAGAAATTGTCAAGTCACGTCTGCTTTTCCTTTCACCTCACAAACTCAGCTGCTCTTCTGTCACTTCGAACTTTTCATTAATGTCCCCAATGAAACTATCTTCAGGCATTGTCCTGTAACTGTTCATAGAAGTCACTTGATAACTCGTTCATCCGTTCAGACACTGTGTTTGCCGACAGAGAGATATTGTGGAACAAGCTCTTCTATTCTGGACATAGAAAATCAGCCCCTTGCAACATGCAATAGTTCAGAAACAGAAAAGATGTTGTTGAGACGAGCCCCTCTCACATGAATATTTTTTAAGATACATTTGCATTTATTTCATTTGCATAGCGTGACGCCCCTTGTGGACCGTAGCGCAAAGACTCTTGGGTATTCTGTTGTTGTTGGTGTAATGTATGGTTTGTGAATATGTTGTGAATAAGATGATGTGTAAGAAGGTTGCAGGTTAATTCACATCCTTTGTTCTGTGGTTAAATTGTGTCAAGTTAACAAAGATGATATAAAATGTTGGCACCGTGAGTGAAGGGGTGTTTGCTGGGAGAGACATCCTGTCTGTAAAGCTACTGGTGTGAATTGAAATAAGTTACTAATCTCTGGCTGGAGTTTGTAAAGCTATAATCTGCGTACTCCTTATTGCTGAACTGTCACAATTTGAAGGTGTAGTCTCAGTATCAGTTGGTGTTAAACCTTTAAAATAACTTCACAGACTGTATAAAATTATATTAAGGGATGGGTAGAAAAAGGGAGGCAGTTTGAGACCCCTGGTTTAGAATTTCAACTAAGCTCCCCCTACTAACAATAATTCCATAAAAACAAATTAAAACAACAGATAAGAATGATATTAATGAATAAAGTTAAATTTCTTAAGTTTAAGTTGGTTTTTTTTCATGGAAGGCCTTCATTTGTAATAATATTTGGACATCATGGTGCCACTTATTTCAAACAAATGAAGAATCTGAATATTTCTTCCTGACATCATTAAGAAACACCATCATAGTTCATGTGTTAAAACTATAATTATTTTTATTGTTTTGTGTCAACAGCTGAGTCTCTTGGCTCCCCTTTTCCACTCTGGGGCTGTGCAACTTCAAGCTCATGTACAACTGCTACCAGCCTACGTACGATACCTTTCCAGATAGTGCCAATTACGCTTGCCAATGGGCCGAACTGCTGTGGGACCAGCAGGTGTAATGGCCCCACGACAACAACTACTGCCCCAACGACAACAACTACTGCCCCAACGACGACAACAACTACTGCCCCAACGACTACAACAACTACTGCCCCAACGACTACAACAACTACTGCCCCAACGACTACAACAACTACTGCCCCAACGACGACAACAACTACTGCCCCAACGACTACAACAACTACTGCCCCAACGACGACAACAACTACTGCCCCAACGACAACAACTACTGCCCCAACGACGACAACAACTACTGCCCCAACGACTACAACAACTACTGCCCCAACGACTACAACAACTACTGCCCCAACGACGACAACAACTACTGCCCCGACAACAACAACTACTGCCCCATTGACAACAACTACTGCCCCAGTGACAACAACTACTGCCCCAACGACGACAACAACTACTGCCCCGACAACAACAACTACTGCCCCATTGACAACAACTACTGCCCCAGTGACAACAACTACTGCCCCAGTGACAACAACTACTGTAGGTAAGTCGTGGTGCCCTTTAAGTATCATCACGTTGTAAACTCTGTCTAAAAACACTAGTTTAGCGGTGAATGGTGATCACCTGTGTATCGTTTTGACAGCTGTTTTGTACACTTTTAGAGAAGACAGAATGTTTTGTTTGTGTTTTGACTAAGAATTAGTATAGGCGATCAAAGAATTGAGATGTGATCATCATTCATAACTGTTTTTCTCTTTATTGCAGCTGGAGCCCTTATGTGTCTAAATTGTGTAGATGAGCAGTGTTCAAACCCACAGACTGTGACATGTCCTGACTCACAGACGATGTGTGTAACAGCTACTTCTCTAGGTATTCATTCCTTTACATCATCTATTCTATTTCTCTTAAATATACTGTGTGTAGTGTTGTGAGTCCAACATTAACAAACTAACCTTTGATTTTGTAGAAACCCGTGCCGGAGGGGTAGAGACACATGTTTTCAAGAGGTGTGCATCGTCCTCAGTGTGTCCAGCCACAGGCCCTCGTTCATTTTCAACCAGCTTTAGGGGTGATGGTGTAGTTACATCTGCTGAGTGCTGCAACACAGATAACTGCAACACAGCAACTTTGCCTGGTAAGTATAGACAGAATATAAAATTAAATATATTAACAAATAGAACACTGACGTCTTCTAACGTGTTTGATTTTCATCATGAAAAACTTTAATGTTCTCTTTTTTTGAGTAAATTATCTTGCTTTTTTCTGTTTCAGCTCCAGTGTCTCCGACAGCTAACAGCCTGCAGTGTTTCACTTGTTCGGGCGAACCATGTACCACTCTGCAAAGATGCAGGGGAGACGAGGACCAATGCTTTCAATCGACAGGTGAGTCTTTATGACAGTACAACACAGATTGTCCAGTAAATGTTGCTGTCTTGAAGTTTTTGGAAGAAGTCACTACATGTGAACTCTAGAAAATAAACCATTTGAAGAACATTATTAGATATAGTAACTAAAGAGCTGAACGTATGTACTGTATAATGTTGAGGTACTTGAATATACTCATCTGAGAGGCAAATGAACATTTCACTGCACTGAAGTTATATGAAGGTTATCGTGAGTTGTTAACTGAAAGATCTGATTACTATACAACGAGTAGTTTCGACCAAGCAATCTGATTGGTCAACAAGAAATTTAGACTGTGCTCAAATCAGCATGACAGCACGCCTGACTCATTACTCAAAATATTACTCCACCAAGTCTGTAACAACATTGTAACTGTCAGAGCTGGAGCAAAAAAATAAAAAGTGCAACTTGAAATTCAAACTTAATGCTGTAAAATATGCAGAGGAAAACTCGGGAGAAGCAGCCACTAGACGTTTCTCTCATTTAAACCTTGCACTGGACTAAAATTAAATCGCTCAGTAGATTTGGACTTTCTTGCCGGACATTTGACAGCACCTCTGCTCACACAACTGAGCCACATTTGCCCTGATGGAGGTCACAGTTGAACCCCCAAGAACAGCTTCAAGATGGCGTCAGTAAGTCTGGACCTGTACTTGCATTTATTAAAGGGAAGGAAAAGTGTCTCACATAGATGTGTGCTTCCAAAAAGTCGACTCGACACTTTGGACAGCTCTGGGTGTGATAGAAGGAGTTCTCTCAGAAATTGTCAAGTCACGTCTGCTTTTCCTTTCACCTCACAAACTCAGCTGCTCTTCTGTCACTTCGAACTTTTCATTAATGTCCCCAATGAAACTATCTTCAGGCATTGTCCTGTAACTGTTCATAGAAGTCACTTGATAACTCGTTCATCCGTTCAGACACTGTGTTTGCCGACAGAGAGATATTGTGGAACAAGCTCTTCTATTCTGGACATAGAAAATCAGCCCCTTGCAACATGCAATAGTTCAGAAACAGAAAAGATGTTGTTGAGACGAGCCCCTCTCACATGAATATTTTTTAAGATACATTTGCATTTATTTCATTTGCATAGCGTAACGCCCCTTGTGGACCGTAGCGCAAAGACTCTTGGGTATTCTGTTGTTGTTGGTGTAATGTATGGTTTGTGAATATGTTGTGAATAAGATGATGTGTAAGAAGGTTGCAGGTTAATCTCTGGCTGGAGTTTGTAAAGCTATAATCTGTGTACTCCTTATTGCTGAACTGTCACAATTTGAAGGTGTAGTCTCAGTATCAGTTGGTGTTAAACCTTTAAAATAACTTCACAGACTGTATAAAATTATATTAAGGGATGGGTAGAAAAAGGGAGGCAGTTTGAGACCCCTGGTTTAGAATTTCAACTAAGCTCCCCCTACTAACAATAATTCCATAAAAACAAATTAAAACAACAGATAAGAATGATATTAATGAATAAAGTTAAATTTCTTAAGTTTAAGTTGTTTTTTTTCATGGAAGGCCTTCATTTGTAATAATATTTGGACATCATGGTGCCACTTATTTCAAACAAATGAAGAATCTGAATATTTCTTCCTGACATCATTAAGAAACACCATCATAGTTCATGTGTTAAAACTATAATTATTTTTATTGTTTTGTGTCAACAGCTGAGTCTCTTGGCTCCCCTTTTCCACTCTGGGGCTGTGCAACTTCAAGCTCATGTACAACTGCTACCAGCCTACGTACGATACCTTTCCAGATAGTGCCAATTACGCTCGCCAATGGGCCGAACTGCTGTGGGACCAGCAGGTGTAATGGCCCCACGACAACAACTACTGCCCCAACGACAACAACTACTGCCCCAACGACAACAACTACTGCCCCAACGACGACAACAACTACTGCCCCAACGACTACAACAACTACTGCCCCAACGACTACAACAACTACTGCCCCAACGACGACAACAACTACTGCCCCAACGACTACAACAACTACTGCCCCAGTGACAACAACTACTGCCCCAGTGACAACAACTACTGCCCCAGTGACAACAACTACTGTAGGTAAGTCGTGGTGCCCTTTAAGTATCATCACGTTGTAAACTCTGTCTAAAAACACTAGTTTAGCGGTGAATGGTGATCACCTGTGTATCGTTTTGACAGCTGTCTTGTACACTTTTAGAGAAGACAGAATGTTTTGTTTGTGTTTTGACTAAGAATTAGTATAGGCGATCAAAGAATTGAGATGTGATCATCATTCATAACTGTTTTTCTCTTTATTGCAGCTGGAGCCCTTATGTGTCTAAATTGTGTAGATGAGCAGTGTTCAAACCCACAGACTGTGACATGTCCTGACTCACAGACGATGTGTGTAACAGCTACTTCTCTAGGTATTCATTCCTTTACATCATCTATTCTATTTCTCTTAAATATACTGTGTGTAGTGTTGTGAGTCCAACATTAACAAACTAACCTTTGATTTTGTAGAAACCCGTGCCGGAGGGGTAGAGACACATGTTTTCAAGAGGTGTGCATCGTCCTCAGTGTGTCCAGCCACAGGCCCTCGTTCATTTTCAACCAGCTTTAGGGGTGATGGTGTAGTTACATCTGCTGAGTGCTGCAACACAGATAACTGCAACACAGCAACTTTGCCTGGTAAGTATAGACAGAATATAAAATTAAATATATTAACAAATAGAACACTGACGTCTTCTAACGTGTTTGATTTTCATCATGAAAAACTTTAATGTTCTCTTTTTTTGAGTAAATTATCTTGCTTTTTTCTGTTTCAGCTCCAGTGTCTCCGACAGCTAACAGCCTGCAGTGTTTCACTTGTTCGGGCGAACCATGTACCACTCTGCAAAGATGCAGGGGAGACGAGGACCAATGCTTTCAATCGACAGGTGAGTCTTTATGACAGTACAACACAGATTGTCCAGTAAATGTTGCTGTCTTGAAGTTTTTGGAAGAAGTCACTACATGTGAACTCTAGAAAATAAACCATTTGAAGAACATTATTAGATATAGTAACTAAAGAGCTGAACGTATGTACTGTATAATGTTGAGGTACTTGAATATACTCATCTGAGAGGCAAATGAACATTTCACTGCACTGAAGTTATATGAAGGTTATCGTGAGTTGTTAACTGAAAGATCTGATTACTATACAACGAGTAGTTTCGACCAAGCAATCTGATTGGTCAACAAGAAATTTAGACTGTGCTCAAATCAGCATGACAGCACGCCTGACTCATTACTCAAAATATTACTCCACCAAGTCTGTAACAACATTGTAACTGTCAGAGCTGGAGCAAAAAAATAAAAAGTGCAACTTGAAATTCAAACTTAATGCTGTAAAATATGCAGAGGAAAACTCGGGAGAAGCAGCCACTAGACGTTTCTCTCATTTAAACCTTGCACTGGACTAAAATTAAATCGCTCAGTAGATTTGGACTTTCTTGCCGGACATTTGACAGCACCTCTGCTCACACAACTGAGCCACATTTGCCCTGATGGAGGTCACAGTTGAACCCCCAAGAACAGCTTCAAGATGGCGTCAGTAAGTCTGGACCTGTACTTGCATTTATTAAAGGGAAGGAAAAGTGTCTCACATAGATGTGTGCTTCCAAAAAGTCGACTCGACACTTTGGACAGCTCTGGGTGTGATAGAAGGAGTTCTCTCAGAAATTGTCAAGTCACGTCTGCTTTTCCTTTCACCTCACAAACTCAGCTGCTCTTCTGTCACTTCGAACTTTTCATTAATGTCCCCAATGAAACTATCTTCAGGCATTGTCCTGTAACTGTTCATAGAAGTCACTTGATAACTCGTTCATCCGTTCAGACACTGTGTTTGCCGACAGAGAGATATTGTGGAACAAGCTCTTCTATTCTGGACATAGAAAATCAGCCCCTTGCAACATGCAATAGTTCAGAAACAGAAAAGATGTTGTTGAGACGAGCCCCTCTCACATGAATATTTTTTAAGATACATTTGCATTTATTTCATTTGCATAGCGTGACGCCCCTTGTGGACCGTAGCGCAAAGACTCTTGGGTATTCTGTTGTTGTTGGTGTAATGTATGGTTTGTGAATATGTTGTGAATAAGATGATGTGTAAGAAGGTTGCAGGTTAATTCACATCCTTTGTTCTGTGGTTAAATTGTGTCAAGTTAACAAAGATGATATAAAATGCTGGCACCGTGAGTGAAGGGGTGTTTGCTGGGAGAGACATCCTGTCTGTAAAGCTACTGGTGTGAATTGAAATAAGTTACTAATCTCTGGCTGGAGTTTGTAAAGCTATAATCTGTGTACTCCTTATTGCTGAACTGTCACAATTTGAAGGTGTAGTCTCAGTATCAGTTGGTGTTAAACCTTTAAAATAACTTCACAGACTGTATAAAATTATATTAAGGGATGGGTAGAAAAAGGGAGGCAGTTTGAGACCCCTGGTTTAGAATTTCAACTAAGCTCCCCCTACTAACAATAATTCCATAAAAACAAATTAAAACAACAGATAAGAATGATATTAATGAATAAAGTTAAATTTCTTAAGTTTAAGTTGTTTTTTTTTCATGGAAGGCCTTCATTTGTAATAATATTTGGACATCATGGTGCCACTTATTTCAAACAAATGAAGAATCTGAATATTTCTTCCTGACATCATTAAGAAACACCATCATAGTTCATGTGTTAAAACTATAATTATTTTTATTGTTTTGTGTCAACAGCTGAGTCTCTTGGCTCCCCTTTTCCACTCTGGGGCTGTGCAACTTCAAGCTCATGTACAACTGCTACCAGCCTACGTACGATACCTTTCCAGATAGTGCCAATTACGCTCGCCAATGGGCCGAACTGCTGTGGGACCAGCAGGTGTAATGGCCCCACGACAACAACTACTGCCCCAACGACAACAACTACTGCCCCAACGACAACAACTACTGCCCCAACGACTACAACAACTACTGCCCCAACGACAACAACTACTGCCCCAACGACTACAACAACTACTGCCCCAACGACTACAACAACTACTGCCCCAACGACAACAACAACTACTGCCCCAACGACAACAACTACTGCCCCAACGACAACAACTACTGCCCCAACGACAACAACTACTGCCCCAACGACAACAACTACTGCCCCAACGACTACAACAACTACTGCCCCAACGACTACAACAACTACTGCCCCAACGACGACAACAACTACTGCCCCAACGACTACAACAACTACTGCCCCAGTGACAACAACTACTGCCCCAGTGACAACAACTACTGCCCCAGTGACAACAACTACTGTAGGTAAGTCGTGGTGCCCTTTAAGTATCATCACGTTGTAAACTCTGTCTAAAAACACTAGTTTAGCGGTGAATGGTGATCACCTGTGTATCGTTTTGACAGCTGTTTTGTACACTTTTAGAGAAGACAGAATGTTTTGTTTGTGTTTTGACTAAGAATTAGTATAGGCGATCAAAGAATTGAGATGTGATCATCATTCATAACTGTTTTTCTCTTTATTGCAGCTGGAGCCCTTATGTGTCTAAATTGTGTAGATGCACAGTGTTCAAACCCACAGACTGTGACATGTCCTGACTCACAGACGATGTGTGTAACAGCTACTTCTCTAGGTATTCATTCCTTTACATCATCTATTCTATTTCTCTTAAATATACTGTGTGTAGTGTTGTGAGTCCAACATTAACAAACTAACCTTTGATTTTGTAGAAACCCGTGCCGGAGGGGTAGAGACACATGTTTTCAAGAGGTGTGCATCGTCCTCAGTGTGTCCAGCCACAGGCCCTCGTTCATTTTCAACCAGCTTTAGGGGTGATGGTGTAGTTACATCTGCTGAGTGCTGCAACACAGATAACTGCAACACAGCAACTTTGCCTGGTAAGTATAGACAGAATATAAAATTAAATATATTAACAAATAGAACACTGACGTCTTCTAACGTGTTTGATTTTCATCATGAAAAACTTTAATGTTCTCTTTTTTTGAGTAAATTATCTTGCTTTTTTCTGTTTCAGCTCCAGTGTCTCCGACAGCTAACAGCCTGCAGTGTTTCACTTGTGCGGGCGAACCATGTACCACTCTGCTAAGATGCAGGGGAGACGAGGACCAATGCTTTCAATCGACAGGTGAGTCTTTATGACAGTACAACACAGATTGTCCAGTAAATGTTGCTGTCTTGAAGTTTTTGGAAGAAGTCACTACATGTGAACTCTAGAAAATAAACCATTTGAAGAACATTATTAGATATAGTAACTAAAGAGCTGAACGTATGTACTGTATAATGTTGAGGTACTTGAATATACTCATCTGAGAGGCAAATGAACATTTCACTGCACTGAAGTTATATGAAGGTTATCGTGAGTTGTTAACTGAAAGATCTGATTACTATACAACGAGTAGTTTCGACCAAGCAATCTGATTGGTCAACAAGAAATTTAGACTGTGCTCAAATCAGCATGACAGCACGCCTGACTCATTACTCAAAATATTACTCCACCAAGTCTGTAACAACATTGTAACTGTCAGAGCTGGAGCAAAAAAATAAAAAGTGCAACTTGAAATTCAAACTTAATGCTGTAAAATATGCAGAGGAAAACTCGGGAGAAGCAGCCACTAGACGTTTCTCTCATTTAAACCTTGCACTGGACTAAAATTAAATCGCTCAGTAGATTTGGACTTTCTTGCCGGACATTTGACAGCACCTCTGCTCACACAACTGAGCCACATTTGCCCTGATGGAGGTCACAGTTGAACCCCCAAAAACAGCTTCAAGATGGCGTCAGTAAGTCTGGACCTGTACTTGCATTTATTAAAGGGAAGGAAAAGTGTCTCACATAGATGTGTGCTTCCAAAAAGTCGACTCGACACTTTGGACAGCTCTGGGTGTGATAGAAGGAGTTCTCTCAGAAATTGTCAAGTCACGTCTGCTTTTCCTTTCACCTCACAAACTCAGCTGCTCTTCTGTCACTTCGAACTTTTCATTAATGTCCCCAATGAAACTATCTTCAGGCATTGTCCTGTAACTGTTCATAGAAGTCACTTGATAACTCGTTCATCCGTTCAGACACTGTGTTTGCCGACAGAGAGATATTGTGGAACAAGCTCTTCTATTCTGGACATAGAAAATCAGCCCCTTGCAACATGCAATAGTTCAGAAACAGAAAAGATGTTGTTGAGACGAGCCCCTCTCACATGAATATTTTTTAAGATACATTTGCATTTATTTCATTTGCATAGCGTAACGCCCCTTGTGGACCGTAGCGCAAAGACTCTTGGGTATTCTGTTGTTGTTGGTGTAATGTATGGTTTGTGAATATGTTGTGAATAAGATGATGTGTAAGAAGGTTGCAGGTTAATCTCTGGCTGGAGTTTGTAAAGCTATAATCTGTGTACTCCTTATTGCTGAACTGTCACAATTTGAAGGTGTAGTCTCAGTATCAGTTGGTGTTAAACCTTTAAAATAACTTCACAGACTGTATAAAATTATATTAAGGGATGGGTAGAAAAAGGGAGGCAGTTTGAGACCCCTGGTTTAGAATTTCAACTAAGCTCCCCCTACTAACAATAATTCCATAAAAACAAATTAAAACAACAGATAAGAATGATATTAATGAATAAAGTTAAATTTCTTAAGTTTAAGTTGGTTTTTTTTCATGGAAGGCCTTCATTTGTAATAATATTTGGACATCATGGTGCCACTTATTTCAAACAAATGAAGAATCTGAATATTTCTTCCTGACATCATTAAGAAACACCATCATAGTTCATGTGTTAAAACTATAATTATTTTTATTGTTTTGTGTCAACAGCTGAGTCTCTTGGCTCCCCTTTTCCACTCTGGGGCTGTGCAACTTCAAGCTCATGTACAACTGCTACCAGCCTACGTACGATACCTTTCCAGATAGTGCCAATTACGCTCGCCAATGGGCCGAACTGCTGTGGGACCAGCAGGTGTAATGGCCCCACGACAACAACTACTGCCCCAACGACAACAACTACTGCCCCAACGACAACAACTACTGCCCCAACGACGACAACAACTACTGCCCCAACGACAACAACTACTGCCCCAACGACGACAACAACTACTGCCCCAACTACAACAACTACTGCCCCTGTGACAACAACTACTGCCCCGGCAACAACAACTACTGCCCCAACTACAACAACTACTGCCCCTGTGACAACAACTACTGCCCCTGTGACAACAACGACTGCCCCTGTGACAACAACTACTGCCCCGGCAACAACAACTACTGCCCCTGTGACAACAACTACTGCCCCTGTGACAACAACGACTGCCCCTGTGACAACAACTACTGCCCCAATGACAACAACTACTGCCCCCGTGACAACAACTACTGCCCCAATGACAACAACTACTGCCCCCGTGACAACAACTACTGCCCCACTGACAACAACTACTGCCCCTGTGACAACAACTACTGCCCCTGTGACAACAACTACTGCCCCAATGACAACAACTACTGCCCCCGTGACAACAACTACTGCCCCTGTGACAACAACTACTGCCCCAACGACAACAACTACTGCCCCTGTGACAACATCTACTGCCCCTGTGACAACAACTACTGCCCCAATGACAACAACTACTGCCCCCGTGACAACAACTACTGCCCCCGTGACAACAACTACTGCCCCGGCAACAACAACTACTGCCCCTGTGACAACAACTACTGCCCCTGTGACAACAACTACTGCCCCTGTGACAACAACAACAACCCCTGACGCTGTTACTTACGTCGTATCAGGAAGCTTGTTGAATGAAGTTTTTACAGATGACTTGCTCTCCACCTCCAGCCCTCGATTCATACAACTTTCACAAAGAGTTTCCGCTCGTGTGAGTAATTAAATACAAGTTACTTAATAATCATTAAAAATTATTTCAGTGAAGTTGTTAAATTCCTTTTGAAGCATAACGTGCTTATCAGGCTAAATCAATCTTGTTGTCTTTCTGCAGTGTAATCAAATATATCGAGCAAGATTTGGTTCTGTCTTTGACCGGTGCATTGTGAGACAGTTCAGGTAAAAACATTTTCTCCTGAATTTAATTCTTACCAACTGCTGTGTGCAGCTTTATGGTCCTAAAAAGTGTGTCTCCTGATGTAAGTTGTGTGACAGACATTGCAAATGACACATAGATAGAAAGTCGTCTTATATCATTATTTGACATTTGTCTTCTGTTTTATGATACAGGGCTGCTCAAGCTCAACAAACACGAGTGGTTGGAACTGAAGTAGAGCTTTCAGTTGTGTTCAATCGGTCTGCTCCTGCTTCAGCACTCCCAATGAATTCTGCTGTTGCTCAAACCTTAGTTGATGCTGCAAATGATTCCAATGCCTCCAATGTGACCTTTGATGCCTCTTCAGTTCTGCTAGTATGTAAGTAAACTGTTAAACTCTGTCTAAGGCTGTTACACTGGTGCTCAGTGATGTCAGTTTCACAGCAAACGAGGAAATGCTTTTGGATCAGGCACAAGAACATTTTTAGTTTTTAAACCTATTTCTTTAAAAATGCTTTCACAGCGGGTCCAGTTCCTGCAGCTACTACTGCCACACCTGAAACAGCTGTTACCACATCTGCTGCAACATCGACTGCCCCAGTGACAACAACTACTGCCCCTGTGACAACAACTACTGTCCCAATGACAACAACTACTGCCCCTGTGACAACAACTACTGTCCCAATGACAACAACTACTGCCCCTGTGACAACAACTACTGCCCCTGTGACAACAACTACTGCCCCTGTGACAACAACTACTGCCCCTGTGACAACAACTACTGCCCCTGTGACAACAACTACTGTCCCAATGACAACAACTACTGCCCCCGTGACAACAACTACTGCCCCTGTGACAACAACTACTGTCCCAATGACAACAACTACTGCCCCTGTGACAACAACTACTGCCCCTGTGACAACAACTACTGTCCCAATGACAACAACTACTGCCCCAACAACAACAACAACCCCTGACGCTGTTACTTACGTCGTATCAGGAAGCTTGTTGAATGAAGTTTTTACAGATGACTTGCTCTCCACCTCCAGCCCTCGATTCATACAACTTTCACAAAGAGTTTCCGCTCGTGTGAGTAATTATATCCTTTTACATTTTTCATTCATTTTGTCAGTACTGAGCATAATTATCTGGACAGAATGTTTTAGTTGAAATACAAGTTACTTAATAATCATCAAAGATTAATTCAGTGAAGTTGTTAAATTCCTTTTGAAGCATAACGTGCTTATCAGGCTAATTCAATCTTGTTGTCTTTCTGCAGTGTAATCAAATATATCGAGCAAGATTTGGTTCTGACTTTGACCGGTGCATTGTGAGACAGTTCAGGTAAAAACATTTTCTCCTGAAATTCTTCGAAAAAGTGTGTCTCCTGATGTTAGTTGTGTGACAGACATTGCAAATGACACATAGATAGAAAGTCGTCTTATATCATTATTTGACATTTGTCTTCTGTTTTATGATACAGGGCTGCTCAAGCTCAACAAACACGAATGGCTGGAACTGAAGTAGAGCTTTCAGTTGTGTTCAATCGGTCTGCTCCTGCTTCAGCACTCCCAATGAATTCTGCTGTTGCTCAAACCTTAGTTGATGCTGCAAATGATTCCAATGCCTCCAATGTGACCTTTGATGCCTCTTCAGTTCAACTAGTATGTAAGTAAACTGTTAAACTCTGTCTAAGTCTGTTACACTGGTGCTCAGTGATGTCAGTTTCACAGCAAACGAGGAAATGCTTTTGGATCAGGCACAAGAACATTTTTAGTTTTTAAACCTATTTCTTTAAAAATGCTTTCACAGCGGGTCCAGTTCCTGCAACTACTACTGCCACACCTGAAACAGCTGTAACCACATCTGCTGCAACATCGACTGCCCCAGTGACAACAACTACTGCCCCAGTGACAACAACTACTGCCCCTGTGACAACAACTACTGCCCCAGTGACAACAACTACTGCCCCTGTGACAACAACTACTGCCCCTGTGACAACAACTACTGCCCCTGTGACAACAACTACTGTCCCAATGACAACAACTACTGCCCCAATGACAACAACTACTGTCCCTGTGACAACAACAACTGCCCCAGTGACAACAACTACTGTCCCAATGACAACAACTACTGTCCCAATGACAACAACTACTGCCCCCATGACAACAACAACTGCCCCTGTGACAACAACTACTGTCCCAATGACAACAACTACTGCCCCTGTGACAACAACTACTGCCCCTGTGACAACAACTACTGCCCCAACAACAACAACAACCCCTGACGCTGTTACTTACGTCGTATCAGGAAGCTTGTTGAATGAAGTTTTTACAGATGACTTGCTCTCCACCTCCAGCCCTCGATTCATACAACTTTCACAAAGAGTTTCCGCTCGTGTGAGTAATTATATCCTTTTGCATTTTTCATTCATTTTGTCGGTACTGAGCATAATTATCTGGACAGAATGTTTTAGTTGAAATACAAGTTACTTAATAATCATTAAAAATTATTTCAGTGAAGTTGTTAAATTCCTTTTGAAGCATAACGTGCTTATCAGGCTAATTCAATCTTGTTGTCTTTCTGCAGTGTAATCAAATATATCGAGCAAGATTTGGTTCTGTCTTTGACCGGTGCATTGTGAGACAGTTCAGGTAAAAACATTTTCTCCTGAATTTAATTCTTACCAACTGCTGTGTGCAGCTTTATGGTCCTAAAAAGTGTGTCTCCTGATGTTAGTTGTGTGACAGACATTGCAAATGACACATAGATAGAAAGTCGTCTTATATCATTATTTGACATTTGTCTTCTGTTTTATGATACAGGGCTGCTCAAGCTCAACAAACACGAGTGGTTGGAACTGAAGTAGAGCTTTCAGTTGTGTTCAATCGGTCTGCTCCTGCTTCAGCACTCCCAATGAATTCTGCTGTTGCTCAAACCTTAGTTGATGCTGCAAATGATTCCAATGCCTCCAATGTGACCTTTGATGCCTCTTCAGTTCTGCTAGTATGTAAGTAAACTGTTAAACTCTGTCTAAGTCTGTTACACTGGTGCTCAGTGATGTCAGTTTCACAGCAAACGAGGAAATGCTTTTGGATCAGGCACAAGAACGTTTTTAATTTTTTAAACCTATTTCTTTAAAAAT
Source organism: Acanthopagrus latus (assembly GCF_904848185.1). Lineage (NCBI taxonomy): Eukaryota > Metazoa > Chordata > Actinopteri > Spariformes > Sparidae > Acanthopagrus > Acanthopagrus latus. The sequence continues at coordinate 3,608,380 of NC_051049.1, forward strand.
GCTTTCACAGCGGGTCCAGTTCCTGCAGCTACAACTGCCACACCTGAAACAGCTGTAACCACAAATGCTGCAACTTCTTCTTCTGCACCTGAAACAGCTGTAACCACAACTGCGGCAACGACAAACAGCAACATGTCCTTCCGATCTGTTAATCCATGCATTTATTTAATGCTGCTTTTCTTGGCCCATATCATGCTAATTTAATGAATAATTAACAACAACAGTTACTCTATACTGCTGGGATATACGCCGATCAGCCACAACATTAAAATCACTGACAGGTGACGTGAATAACATTGATCATCTCATCACAATGCAACGCTCTGATGGGAAACCTTGGGTGCTGGCATTCATGTGAATACCTCTTGACACACACTTCCTGTCCAAACACTGTTGTTGACCAAGTACACCCCCTCATCACAACAACAATACCTGACGGCAGCGGCACCCCAACAGGACAATGTGCCCTGACACACACAAACACTGCTCGAGGAACAGCTCGAGGAACACAATAAAGGGCACAAGGTGTTGACCGGGTCTCCAAATTCCCCAGATCCCAATCAGATCGAGCAACTGTAAGATGTGCTGAGCAGGTCTGGTCCATGTCTTGACAGGTCAGAACTTCTTTGACTGCACAAGGGGAACCTTCACATTATTAGGCAGGTGGTCATAATGCTATGCCTGATCGGTGTATATATTGTGGTATTGTTGTATAAAGATTTGGGTAAGTTATATATACTATGGTGTATTTAAAACAGGTTTAAATTTAAATGGATGAACCCCACAGAAACCCTGTACCCCATGTTCATTGTACTTTTACTGCCACACAAACAAACAGCCACCTCAATGACATGAAGGCTATAACTGGAAATTCATTTTGTGGGTACAAATCTAAGATTCATAGTAATCAAAAGTGTTGTATGTTTCAAATAAACGTACACATTTAACTTTGCACCGACTGGACGCATTGATGAAATGATATGTAATATTGATAGTAAGTTGTTCTAAAACTAAATGTTACATTTTGTGGGTGTTTTTAGTGGGTCTGTTCAGAACATGTTGGCTTAAGTTACACTGGTAATTGACATTGTTGTGCTGGTTTATAGTTTAAGCATTAGTGAGGTAGCTGTTACATTTCCGAGCTGTTTTATTCCCCGTTTAAACGCACCCTGCAGGAGAGACTTTCGCATTCTGTATTTGTAGTTTTTAAATGTAAGGGTTTCATAGCGGACAATATATACACTCATACCGATACATCCATGATAGGCTAATATTGGCCGATAAAATCAGCCAACAAATCAGTCGGTCGGGGTCTACTATTTGGCACAATGTTCATTGTTTGTCCTTCAAGGAATTTAGATGATAAAAAATTCCAAGGGGTCATGTAACTTAAAATAACCCTGCTTAAAGTGTATTGTGAGAAACATGAGAAAACCCTGCCTGAATAAACTCATTCCACTGCATACAATTTAAAGGTGTGTTTACGCAATACTTTAATGCAGTTATAAAAAGACGAGAAGTGAGAGGTGAATAGGAGCAGAAATCGCAAGACAGCCACGAGGAGGATGAGGCAGATGTAACAGTGTAGATTGGAGCACAATTAACACCACAGTATGGCCTTAAGACTCTTGCTGGGATGCTAATGGGGCGTTATAGTGCGGCAGATGTAGCACTACAAGGTTGACATGAGGAAAACACAAGAAAATGTGTAAAAGTAAGACAAACAAGTGTTTTTTCTTTTCTCTTTCCTTTTCCCTTTTTATTTGGCTACTGATTATGAGCACGACAATATGTCCATTATTGACACCTGATTGTGCTTCCAGTTAGAATTCCTAACCCCCTGTGTATTTTCTGTGCCGTGGTCCATTTCTACATTGTGGAAAATCAGAACTTAGTCCCCACAAAGAAATCCGCAGTCCAGCAGCATCAAACAACAGAAGCAAATCCTCCACAGGCTTGGATACGCAACAGAGAGGGGAAGTTCTCATGTTTCATGTCGTGTTACAATCCACTCGCACGTGGTCAATAAAAAAGTGATTAGTACATGTGAATTGCTACAAATTGTTTCATCGAGTCCCTTTGAAATAAAACAATTTATCAGTATATTTAATGTGACATCATTTTGTGTGAACATGCCATCATGCAGTTTACTTTTTGCACCAGGAGATGGGAGTGTAATGCATTCTGTGCCTTGTCACTAGTTTCTGCCAAAAACTTTGTCTCTGGCTGGTAACTTGATTTGAACTTTCCACCTGTACTGTAACTGTAACAAAAAAAAGTCACCTGATGACATCAGGTCCACTTGAAGTATGAAAAAAGTCATCAATCTCCTCTCCCACTGAGTCTCAAACTAATTTCACAGATTATTATTACATTTTGTTTAAAATGTGTATTTGTAATATTCCAACAAAACAATTAAGTATCCAATTTGTATTTAATTTGAATGATTTTAATAATAATTATCTGGGGGAAATAAGTCATTTAAAGCAGTCCCCTGGTCTAACACTGCTGGACTCTTTATGAGCGGTTTTAAAACAAGTGATTCAGCTTCATACTACTGGTTTGTTAAAAAAAAACAAAAAAAAAAACACACACACACACACACACACACACACACACACACACACACACACTTTAATGTGAACAGCTGGTGGAGTTAGGAACCTGGTGACACCAGAAGGTGGCAGCAGATCGTAACAATGCAGGTGTGCCCAGGTAACCACTCACCCAGCTCCTCATACCAACCAGGGCCGTTTATGTCTTTTTGGGGGCCCTATGCAAGATGCTGTTTGGGGGCCCCTATTTTGTCAAACTACGATGGATAGATTCCTAACCCTTTCAGGTGATCCACAAAGATGCAACAATGTTTTACATTTTAAGAGGAAAACAGGCTAGAGTTGTGAAAACCTCTCAAATTAAAATCAAACATCTTAAGTTGATCCACCCGAGTAAGTTGAACTGATAGGAAATGATAATACAAGGTAAACAATGGGGATCCTCTATAGGTCAATAAATGAAACTGATGCAGTGTCCTTCAAATTATTAATATTTTAAATTGGAAAACATTTTGAAACTTAAAGGGATAGTTTGTGTTTTTTGAAGTGGGGTCATATAAAGTACATATCTATAGTCGATCTGTTCCCTACTGTAATCACCGATCAGCGCAGCCTCAGTTTGGAGAAGCAGAGAGCCGCTCCAGCCCAGACGCTTTGTGCTGCAGTGAACGGGGTCCAGAGAAAAAGCGAAATAAACCACCTAAAACAAGGCTCCCCTTAAAAAATCTAAAACAGTTCAAGTGTACGTTGTCTACGGAAAATTCACACCGCCTTCCATCGCCATCAGACCTGCCTTTCTTTTGGCACTACATTTTCGCAACGGTAGCTGAGCTGAGCGTCTGGGCTGGAGTGGCTCTCTGCACCTCCAAACTGAGGCTGCGCTGATCGATGATTACCGTAGGGAACAGATCGACTATAGATATGTACTTTTTATGACCCCACTTCAAATACCCGAACTTTCCCTTTAAGAGTTGAATCCTGTGGACGACCAGGACAGATACTGGTCAGCCCTCAATTTAAACCAGACTCAAATTCAGTTTTCAGTGTATCCAGTATTATTTTAAGATTTTATCTCTGGTTGATTTTATTTTTTGATGTTGCTAAAGAATAAAGTATCCTTGTGAAAGAAGCCGACATAACATTCCAGCAGGCATTCATGTGGTTTTGGAGATAGGTGTGTGCCTGGGTGCAACCGTCAAATGATGGTTACAGACATATAGCAAAGCTGATACACATACCAAACACACCAAACACACAACTAACACACACCAGACACACACCAAACACACACCAGACACACACCAAACACCTGCCAAACACAAACATCGCCAGCTGAGCCACTTTGCCCACTTCATCCACAAAAAATCCTGATAATGTGTAATAACCGATTTTTTGGTGATATAAGTTAATGTTTCCTCATTATGTTAGTTGAAAAATAATATCACAATTAACACCTATCTGTCTGTGCAGGAGCCTGTTCAGCGAGGCTTTTAAGCATGAGCCCAGTGCCTGCACCTCGGTCGGAGGCCCGGCCGAGTCTCACGCCAAGTCCAGTGTCTGGTCCTCGGTCGGAGACCCGGCCGAGTCCAGTGCCTGCTCCTCGGTCAGGGGTCCGGCCGAGGTTGTTTATTGCCAGAGACCCTTCATCGGCTCCCAGGCCACCAGCTCCCGGCAAAACTCCGTCGGTGGTCCGGCCAAGACCCTGGAGGGTTTCCCAGCCAGTGGTCTGGCCACCGGCCTCCAGTGGGTCTCAGCCCACGCCTTCGTCGCCAGCCTCCAGGGGGTTCCAGCCCGCACCTTCTCCTTCGCCTTCGTCACCAGCCTCCAGGAGGATCCAGCCCGCACCTACACCTTCGCCACCAGCCTCCAGGGGGTTCTAGCCCGCACCTTTACCTTTGCCTTCGCCTTCGTCGCCGGCCACCAGCAAGTTCCAGGCCGTGCCTACGCCTTCGTCGCTGGCCTCCAGCAAGTTCCATGCCGCGCCTACGCCTTCGTCGCTGTCCTCCAGCAAGTTCCAGGCCGCGCCTACGCCTTCGTCGCTGGCCTCCAGCAAGTTCCAGGCCGCGCCTACGCCTTCGTCGCTGGCCTCCAGCAAGTTCCAGGCCGCGCCTACGCCTTCGTCGCTGGCCTCCAGCAAGTTCCAGGCCGCGCCTACGCCTTCGTCGCCGGCCTCCAGCAAGTTCCAGGCCGCGCCTACGCCTTCGTCGCCGGCCTCCAGCAAGTTCCAGGCCGTGCCTACGCCTTCATCGCTGGCCTCCAGCGAGTTCGAGGCCGCGCCTACGCCTTGGTCACCGGTCTCCAGCAGGTTCCAGCCTGTGCCTTTGCCTATGTCGCCGGCCTTCCGTGGGTTCCAGCCTGCGACAACGCCTTCGTCGCCAGTCTCCCATGCACCTCAGCCCACGTCCCTGGTATTCAGTGCGTTTCAGACCATGCCCCTTCTGCCAGTATCCAGAGCCCCTTCGCCTTCGTCCTCGCCACAGACCTCCAGAGCGCCTTCGTCTTCAGCCCCCAGAACGCCTACGTCTTTGTCTTTGTCACCGGCCTCTAGAACGCCTTCATGTTCATTGTCGGCCTCTAGTGGGCTCCAGTCCACGTCCCTGGTCTCCAGTGGGCCCCAGTCCTCGCCTCCACCATTCTGTTTGTTTGGACCTTGGCCCTCCCCCTGACCCCCTCCACATCACACCTGGCTTCCTTCCTCCTCTCTTTCCTCACCTGTTCCTCGTCATGTCATTAGTGTCTGTATATTTAGTCTCTGTGTTCCCCTCACTCTTTGCCCAGTCATTGTTTTCTGTTTTCTGTTTACGCTCTTGTCCACGCTCTTGTCCACGCTCTTGTCCACGCTCTTGTTCTTGTTCTTGTTCTTGTTCATGTTCTTGTCCATGTTCTTGTCCCTGCTCCTCCTGAATGGTATGTGTTCTTTGGATTTTGATTTCTGGTTTCTGATGTTTGATTTGAACTTTGAATTTTTTCTTTGTACTTTGTCTTGCCTTTAAGTTGTTACTTTGCCATGCTGTTTTGGTTGTCACTTTGTTTCTTGTCCCCGTTTTGTCTGCCTTGGTGTTTTTGCATTTGGCTTTAGCTAAATTAAAGCTCGCCTTTTGTTCCTCCTTATCTTTGCCTCCCGTGTGTACTGCGTTTGGGTCCACCTTTCCCTTCCATAGTTTTCCCTTTAAACCCCAACCTGACAGATGCCAAATTGACCTGGGACATAGAGGAGAGGGTGAGAGCAGCCACAGAAGGACAGCCAGGTCCCAGCTCCTGCCCATCTAACTGCCTTTTCGTACCTCCAGCCTTGAGGACAGATGTGCTACTATGGCCCACTCCTCCAAGCTCTCCTGCCACCCTTGTGTTCAACGGACACGGCATGCCCTTCTCCAACGTTTCTGGTGGCCCACCTTGAAGGAGGACATCCAGGAATTCGTCAAAGCCTGTCCAACTTGCAATCAACACAAATCATCCCGCTGGCCACCTGCTGGGCTGCTTCAACCTCTTCCTGTTCCTTATCGCCCATGGTCCCACATATCTTTGGACTTTGTTACTGTTCTTCCCACCTCTGACGGCCACACTGTTATCCTGACCATCGTGGACTGCTTCAGCAAGATGGTCCACTTTGTACCTCTCTCCAAGCTCCCCACTGCTAAAGAGACTGCTCAGTTGGTCCTGTTCCATGTATGTTGTTCGTTTTATGGTATTACATCCTTTCTGTAAAACTGTTGTGCAACCTTTCCACATTAATATTGGTGTACTTTTGCCACTGTTTTGTAAAAACTTGTAGGTGCACCTGGTTCAACTGAAATCTGAATCGTGGGGTGTTATTATAAAAATATTTCAACCGGTTACAAAGACAGACTGACTGACTATAAAGACTGCTAACACTGATCAATGAATGGAATGTATAGATTGTGGCCAGTTTGACAACATTCTGCAAAAGTGACGCTTGTGATACTTAAAGCACATGTTTATAGTCGTGAGTGAGCGTGTGACTGACTGTAACTCACTGTAACTTTAACTGACATTTCACATTTAGACGATATTTCACTGGGATTTGCAATACTGGCTTTTAACTGAGAAAAAATCTGATGTGATTTCTTTACAATAAGGGCTGTTTTAAAAGCAATAACAAATATGAGGACAGGATGAGAACTTCCAGTCTACCGAGTGAGAGATCAATACTTAATCTGTTCAGCTACCTGGATAGCTACAATTTTGGGGGGACTTTTACATTTGGATTACTAACTTTTGTTGATATTTGTGGACTGGAACCATTCTGCTTCTCCTACACCACCTGGCACCCTGGGCCAGTTCTAGCCAGTTTGGTGCCTTAGGCAACATTAGGACGCCAACATGTTGCAGAGCAGGTTCAGAGTTTAGAATCAGCTAGAAAAGCAAAGCTGTTTCACTTATAAACTTGCTGTTAGGAAAGTCCTTTCACAGCATCAGTTTTCTGGTACACCATTTGTTATTTATTTTTTGTTTTTTTATTGATTAGTGCTGACTCATATACACACACTCACGCTGCAAAATAAACTTTGCACATATGTAAGATATATTTGCACAGACAGGTAGGTGTTAATTGTGATATTATTTTTCAACTCACATAACGAGGAAAACATTAATTTGTATCAACAAAAAATGTGCACATTATCATTATCAATATTTTTCGTGGATGAAGCAGCTTGCCAGTTTCGGGCCAAGTGGCTCAGCTGCCCGTGTTTGGGTTCGGCAGGTGTTTCTTGTGTGTTTGTTGTGTGCATCCCTGTCTGGTCAGGATCCTGCAGTGCCTCTGACCAAAAGTCCCTGCAGAGGGTGGTGAGGACAGCGAAGAAAATCACTAGGATTTCATTTCCTCCCATCCAGGACGTTGCAAAAAAACACTGCCTGACCAGGGCTGATGACATCAGGAGTGACACCTCACACCCCCACCATGGACTTTTACACTTTCATTTACATTGTGAACTTTTTTTTTAAATTCTTTCTATTGTTTTAGTATCAGTAAAATGTCTTCATCTACTGTGCACTTTATTTACTGTCCGTCTCTATTTGTTGTGCACTGTCTTTATTTGTTGTGCACTTTACTGTTTAATTGAGTGTTAGGTATGTCTTGTCTTGTCTTCACCGTGGGATAGTTAGAAACGTAATTTCGATTCCTTTGTATGTCTGGTACATGTGAAGAATTGACAATAAAGCCAACTTTGACTTGCTTCAGGACTCTGGAAAGAGGCTCTGCAGCCTTCGAAGCAGAACAGCCAGATTCTGTGATGTCATTTGGGGTGGGAAAATACATATGAGGCTATATGGTCGTTGCGATTTAATCTTATGATTTCCAGAAAACATAAACATTTCTCTGATTGTACTGAGAGTTGTATTCAGTCACACAGTCTGCATGCACCCGAAATGTTCTCCTCTGTTCCTACTGCTAAGCAGGAAGGTGAGAGTCCCAAACTACTGACCAAACATTCTATTGTAGTGATAGCTGAATTTGAACTATATTATATATACACATACATATTCTCTTTTTATTTCAGAACTGTTTTTAATACATGGAAATCATTCTGAAATAAATATGGATTATAGGCTATTATTCTGAAAATGACATTACTGTCTGAAGGCTGTCACAGGCTCAGTTTTTAAGATTTAGACAGCCTCCACTATTTTGTTTTAAAAAAAAAAAAAAGTAAAAACAACATATTTATTTCAGGCCTTTCAAGGGCCCCCTCCCCCATAGGGGCCCTGGTAATCAGTCCCACTTTTCCCTACAGTTTGACGCCCCTGCCAGGCACACACCTCTCTCCAAAACCACATGAATGCCTTCCTGAATGTTATGCCGGCTTGTTTCACAAGGATACTTTATTCTTTAGCAACATCAAAAAGTAAAATCAACAAAAATACAATCTGAAAATAATACTGGATACACTGAAAACTGAATTTTGGTCTGTCCTGGGTCAGTTCACAACTCGTCAAGCACTGACGCATTGACATGGCAGTTTGTGTCAGTTTGTGGTGCACAGTCCTTCACCAGTTAATCTTGCTGTAATTCAAGATGTAAAGATGCATTGACAGGACTGCAGATTCCAAGTGTTATGTGCCAACACAAATTGAAGAGCCTGAATGGTTGAGTGACAACAGCAGAACACGCCTGATCTCTGAGGTTATATGCGGGTTGTGTATTTCTGCAGAGCTGTACAGTATAAGAAGAGCAGGTGTTCTGATAAGGTGTAGTATCACCATCCAGGGAAACTAACTCCAGCACTGACCTGTTCAACGTGATGAAGCTCATCTTTTCTCTGAGTCTCATCTGGGCTCTCTCCAGCACAGGTAACTCTACTTAATCTTACTTCAGACTTTCTGCAGGTACTAGACAGTATAATGCAGATCTTTAGACAAGTTTGACTATAATTCATTAAACAAATTTAAGTCTTACACTTCATATCAGTTTTGTAGTTTTATGTCCTTGTAGATAAAACTTGGGGGGTACATTTGAATGTTACGGTATAGCAGTAATAGACGGAGTCTGTTAAAATAACTCTTAATTATTAATAATTTAGAACTGGAGGAAGGAGATCGGAGCCAGCTCAAAGTTAACAAAGTTTATTCTCGTACAAGAGGAGCAATCACAGAGCAACACAGGTTTCTCTTAAAACTATTTCTGCGACTGCTACTGAGTCTGCATAGTCCAGTGGCGTAGTGAAAATACCATTACAGAGGTGATAAAAGCACCAAATTTTGCGTGGTGTTTCCTAAGGGTCTATAGTGTAATTTTGGCCTAGGAGCCCTCAGAAAAAAACTTTGTATTGGTATATCACACAAGTATACCATTATCAATGAAATACGCTTAAAAACACAGCGATTTTCAAGTTCCTGCACAAGATAAAGTGTTCAAATGAATCCCAAAGATAACATTTTATATGTTTATGAACTTTTACATAACTAAAGCTTCAATACATGCCAAAGTATTAAACAAGTATGATCTTTATTGGCCCTGTAATTGATAATTATGTGTTGTTACAGTTGCTTTTGCAAAGAGGTGAGCAGCCTAGACTTGCTTTTCCAGGTGGAACAATCCCCCTTACAGCAGCAATTAATAAGTTCTCTGCAGGCTGTGGGGACTTCTGGAAGTGTCAACCAAACTAGTTCCCATGACCCCGATTCCTTGGTCCATCCATAGTCTCTTGGAGAAGGAATACCAATATGGCAGGAGAGTTCTTTCCTTGCCTGGACAATCGAGCTTGAAGGACTGGACTTGACATGAGTCAGAGTTTAGTTGGACGATTGTCAATCGTCCTGAATTGTTCGACATTGGCAAGAAATGCTCTATAGGCATCAAATTTATCACCACTTGTCCCAGCCTAGTTCAGCGTCATGTTGAAGTCTCAGAAACTAATCTTATGCAATTATAAAAGAACAAATAAAGACATTCTGACCTGCAACACATCTATAATAGGAAACCAAAATAACTGAAAGTACGTCTAGCTATATACTGTCACACACAAATAGGATTTAATGTGATGTGATGCAGCGTAACATAAAACTAATGGCCAAACTATGAACTCAGTAGATAGCTATATGAATGACCTAAAGTTGAATTGAAAAATAAAAGAGAAAACCAAGATCTCTTAACATTTAAGCAATTTTGCTGCCTTTTTTTATAGAATAATTCCACCTATATTATACAGGCCTTTTTGATGTTTTTTGGGTCTAAGGTGTCTTGGTACTCTATTTTACACTTATAATTTGGAAGATCCACTGGCCTGAGCAGAAATTAACAAAAGGAAGCTTATTCAGTGATCTTAAAAGGCCATTACCATGAAAGTTTTACTCAAGAGGAAAAAAAAAAACAAAAAAACATTTTATTGTTTTGTAAGTGATTTGACACTAAATTTCAATATTTCAGCTGGGTTCCTAGGCTGAAATCATTCAGGGGGTCCTAAAGAAGCTGCATGTAAAGTTTGGTGCTTTTATCACCTCTGTAATGGTATTATTTAATTTGTGCATACCCCACTGGACTAGCATGCAAAGAGGAAGTCATGTAAACACAGAAAGTTCGGACAGGGTGAGTGAGTGGCACATATGACAGCTAACAGAGGGGTGAATACTCATTTCCTTAAACTTGAGTAGAAAAACAAGTTATATTAAGAGGTACAAGACTTCAATTCAAATATCCCTATATATCAGTACAGAATTTCCATCGCAGAGTCTAAAAAGGTGATAAATAATGACAACTTAGATTAATGTCCTACAAACTAGACACCATGTACACAGCCTGGTGTAATTTAAAAACCTGTTGCACAAGAGGAAGAAAAGTTTTTGGCCACCACAGGCGATCAAAGAATTGAGATGTGATCATCATTCATAACTGTTTTTCTCTTTATTGCAGCTGGAGCCCTTATGTGTCTAAATTGTGTAGATGAGCAGTGTTCAAACCCACAGACTGTGACATGTCCTGACTCACAGACGATGTGTGTAACAGCTACTTCTCTAGGTATTCATTCCTTTACATCATCTATTCTATTTCTCTTAAATATACTGTGTGTAGTGTTGTGAGTCCAACATTAACAAACTAACCTTTGATTTTGTAGAAACCCGTGCCGGAGGGGTAGAGACACATGTTTTCAAGAGGTGTGCATCGTCCTCAGTGTGTCCAGCCACAGGCCCTCGTTCATTTTCAACCAGCTTTAGGGGTGATGGTGTAGTTACATCTGCTGAGTGCTGCAACACAGATAACTGCAACACAGCAACTTTGCCTGGTAAGTATAGACAGAATATAAAATTAAATATATTAACAAATAGAACACTGACGTCTTCTAACGTGTTTGATTTTCATCATGAAAAACTTTAATGTTCTCTTTTTTTGAGTAAATTATCTTGCTTTTTTCTGTTTCAGCTCCAGTGTCTCCGACAGCTAACAGCCTGCAGTGTTTCACTTGTTCGGGCGAACCATGTACCACTCTGCAAAGATGCAGGGGAGACGAGGACCAATGCTTTCAATCGACAGGTGAGTCTTTATGACAGTACAACACAGATTGTCCAGTAAATGTTGCTGTCTTGAAGTTTTTGGAAGAAGTCACTACATGTGAACTCTAGAAAATAAACCATTTGAAGAACATTATTAGATATAGTAACTAAAGAGCTGAACGTATGTACTGTATAATGTTGAGGTACTTGAATATACTCATCTGAGAGGCAAATGAACATTTCACTGCACTGAAGTTATATGAAGGTTATCGTGAGTTGTTAACTGAAAGATCTGATTACTATACAACGAGTAGTTTCGACCAAGCAATCTGATTGGTCAACAAGAAATTTAGACTGTGCTCAAATCAGCATGACAGCACGCCTGACTCATTACTCAAAATATTACTCCACCAAGTCTGTAACAACATTGTAACTGTCAGAGCTGGAGCAAAAAAATAAAAAGTGCAACTTGAAATTCAAACTTAATGCTGTAAAATATGCAGAGGAAAACTCGGGAGAAGCAGCCACTAGACGTTTCTCTCATTTAAACCTTGCACTGGACTAAAATTAAATCGCTCAGTAGATTTGGACTTTCTTGCCGGACATTTGACAGCACCTCTGCTCACACAACTGAGCCACATTTGCCCTGATGGAGGTCACAGTTGAACCCCCAAGAACAGCTTCAAGATGGCGTCAGTAAGTCTGGACCTGTACTTGCATTTATTAAAGGGAAGGAAAAGTGTCTCACATAGATGTGTGCTTCCAAAAAGTCGACTCGACACTTTGGACAGCTCTGGGTGTGATAGAAGGAGTTCTCTCAGAAATTGTCAAGTCACGTCTGCTTTTCCTTTCACCTCACAAACTCAGCTGCTCTTCTGTCACTTCGAACTTTTCATTAATGTCCCCAATGAAACTATCTTCAGGCATTGTCCTGTAACTGTTCATAGAAGTCACTTGATAACTCGTTCATCCGTTCAGACACTGTGTTTGCCGACAGAGAGATATTGTGGAACAAGCTCTTCTATTCTGGACATAGAAAATCAGCCCCTTGCAACATGCAATAGTTCAGAAACAGAAAAGATGTTGTTGAGACGAGCCCCTCTCACATGAATATTTTTTAAGATACATTTGCATTTATTTCATTTGCATAGCGTAACGCCCCTTGTGGACCGTAGCGCAAAGACTCTTGGGTATTCTGTTGTTGTTGGTGTAATGTATGGTTTGTGAATATGTTGTGAATAAGATGATGTGTAAGAAGGTTGCAGGTTAATTCACATCCTTTGTTCTGTGGTTAAATTGTGTCAAGTTAACAAAGATGATATAAAATGTTGGCACTGTGAGTGAAGGGGTGTTTGCTGGGAGAGACATCCTGTCTGTAAAGCTACTGGTGTGAATTGAAATAAGTTACTAATCTCTGGCTGGAGTTTGTAAAGCTATAATCTGTGTACTCCTTATTGCTGAACTGTCACAATTTGAAGGTGTAGTCTCAGTATCAGTTGGTGTTAAACCTTTAAAATAACTTCACAGACTGTATAAAATTATATTAAGGGATGGGTAGAAAAAGGGAGGCAGTTTGAGACCCCTGGTTTAGAATTTCAACTAAGCTCCCCCTACTAACAATAATTCCATAAAAACAAATTAAAACAACAGATAAGAATGATATTAATGAATAAAGTTAAATTTCTTAAGTTTAAGTTGGTTTTTTTTCATGGAAGGCCTTCATTTGTAATAATATTTGGACATCATGGTGCCACTTATTTCAAACAAATGAAGAATCTGAATATTTCTTCCTGACATCATTAAGAAACACCATCATAGTTCATGTGTTAAAACTATAATTATTTTTATTGTTTTGTGTCAACAGCTGAGTCTCTTGGCTCCCCTTTTCCACTCTGGGGCTGTGCAACTTCAAGCTCATGTACAACTGCTACCAGCCTACGTACGATACCTTTCCAGATAGTGCCAATTACGCTCGCCAATGGGCCGAACTGCTGTGGGACCAGCAGGTGTAATGGCCCCACGACAACAACTACTGCCCCAACGACAACAACTACTGCCCCAACGACAACAACTACTGCCCCAACGACAACAACTACTGCCCCAACGACGACAACAACTACTGCCCCAACGACGACAACAACTACTGCCCCAACGACTACAACAACTACTGCCCCAACGACTACAACAACTACTGCCCCAACGACGACAACAACTACTGCCCCAACGACTACAACAACTACTGCCCCAACGACGACAACAACTACTGCCCCAACGACTACAACAACTACTGCCCCAACGACGACAACAACTACTGCCCCAACGACAACAACTACTGCCCCAACGACGACAACAACTACTGCCCCAACGACTACAACAACTACTGCCCCAACGACGACAACAACTACTGCCCCGACAACAACAACTACTGCCCCATTGACAACAACTACTGCCCCAGTGACAACAACTACTGCCCCAACGACGACAACAACTACTGCCCCGACAACAACAACTACTGCCCCATTGACAACAACTACTGCCCCAGTGACAACAACTACTGCCCCAGTGACAACAACTACTGTAGGTAAGTCGTGGTGCCCTTTAAGTATCATCACGTTGTAAACTCTGTCTAAAAACACTAGTTTAGCGGTGAATGGTGATCACCTGTGTATCGTTTTGACAGCTGTTTTGTACACTTTTAGAGAAGACAGAATGTTTTGTTTGTGTTTTGACTAAGAATTAGTATAGGCGATCAAAGAATTGAGATGTGATCATCATTCATAACTGTTTTTCTCTTTATTGCAGCTGGAGCCCTTATGTGTCTAAATTGTGTAGATGAGCAGTGTTCAAACCCACAGACTGTGACATGTCCTGACTCACAGACGATGTGTGTAACAGCTACTTCTCTAGGTATTCATTCCTTTACATCATCTATTCTATTTCTCTTAAATATACTGTGTGTAGTGTTGTGAGTCCAACATTAACAAACTAACCTTTGATTTTGTAGAAACCCGTGCCGGAGGGGTAGAGACACATGTTTTCAAGAGGTGTGCATCGTCCTCAGTGTGTCCAGCCACAGGCCCTCGTTCATTTTCAACCAGCTTTAGGGGTGATGGTGTAGTTACATCTGCTGAGTGCTGCAACACAGATAACTGCAACACAGCAACTTTGCCTGGTAAGTATAGACAGAATATAAAATTAAATATATTAACAAATAGAACACTGACGTCTTCTAACGTGTTTGATTTTCATCATGAAAAACTTTAATGTTCTCTTTTTTTGAGTAAATTATCTTGCTTTTTTCTGTTTCAGCTCCAGTGTCTCCGACAGCTAACAGCCTGCAGTGTTTCACTTGTGTGGGCGAACCATGTACCACTCTGCAAAGATGCAGGGGAGACGAGGACCAATGCTTTCAATCGACAGGTGAGTCTTTATGACAGTACAACACAGATTGTCCAGTAAATGTTGCTGTCTTGAAGTTTTTGGAAGAAGTCACTACATGTGAACTCTAGAAAATAAACCATTTGAAGAACATTATTAGATATAGTAACTAAAGAGCTGAACGTATGTACTGTATAATGTTGAGGTACTTGAATATACTCATCTGAGAGGCAAATGAACATTTCACTGCACTGAAGTTATATGAAGGTTATCGTGAGTTGTTAACTGAAAGATCTGATTACTATACAACGAGTAGTTTCGACCAAGCAATCTGATTGGTCAACAAGAAATTTAGACTGTGCTCAAATCAGCATGACAGCACGCCTGACTCATTACTCAAAATATTACTCCACCAAGTCTGTAACAACATTGTAACTGTCAGAGCTGGAGCAAAAAAATAAAAAGTGCAACTTGAAATTCAAACTTAATGCTGTAAAATATGCAGAGGAAAACTCGGGAGAAGCAGCCACTAGACGTTTCTCTCATTTAAACCTTGCACTGGACTAAAATTAAATCGCTCAGTAGATTTGGACTTTCTTGCCGGACATTTGACAGCACCTCTGCTCACACAACTGAGCCACATTTGCCCTGATGGAGGTCACAGTTGAACCCCCAAGAACAGCTTCAAGATGGCGTCAGTAAGTCTGGACCTGTACTTGCATTTATTAAAGGGAAGGAAAAGTGTCTCACATAGATGTGTGCTTCCAAAAAGTCGACTCGACACTTTGGACAGCTCTGGGTGTGATAGAAGGAGTTCTCTCAGAAATTGTCAAGTCACGTCTGCTTTTCCTTTCACCTCACAAACTCAGCTGCTCTTCTGTCACTTCGAACTTTTCATTAATGTCCCCAATGAAACTATCTTCAGGCATTGTCCTGTAACTGTTCATAGAAGTCACTTGATAACTCGTTCATCCGTTCAGACACTGTGTTTGCCGACAGAGAGATATTGTGGAACAAGCTCTTCTATTCTGGACATAGAAAATCAGCCCCTTGCAACATGCAATAGTTCAGAAACAGAAAAGATGTTGTTGAGACGAGCCCCTCTCACATGAATATTTTTTAAGATACATTTGCATTTATTTCATTTGCATAGCGTAACGCCCCTTGTGGACCGTAGCGCAAAGACTCTTGGGTATTCTGTTGTTGTTGGTGTAATGTATGGTTTGTGAATATGTTGTGAATAAGATGATGTGTAAGAAGGTTGCAGGTTAATTCACATCCTTTGTTCTGTGGTTAAATTGTGTCAAGTTAACAAAGATGATATAAAATGTTGGCACTGTGAGTGAAGGGGTGTTTGCTGGGAGAGACATCCTGTCTGTAAAGCTACTGGTGTGAATTGAAATAAGTGACTAATCTCTGGCTGGAGTTTGTAAAGCTATAATCTGTGTACTCCTTATTGCTGAACTGTCACAATTTGAAGGTGTAGTCTCAGTATCAGTTGGTGTTAAACCTTTAAAATAACTTCACAGACTGTATAAAATTATATTAAGAGATGGGTAGAAAAAGGGAGGCAGTTTGAGACCCCTGGTTTAGAATTTCAACTAAGCTCCCCCTACTAACAATAATTCCATAAAAACAAATTAAAACAACAGATAAGAATGATATTAATGAATAAAGTTAAATTTCTTAAGTTTAAGTTGTTTTTTTTTTCATGGAAGGCCTTCATTTGTAATAATATTTGGACATCATGGTGCCACTTATTTCAAACAAATGAAGAATCTGAATATTTCTTCCTGACATCATTAAGAAACACCATCATAGTTCATGTGTTAAAACTATAATTATTTTTATTGTTTTGTGTCAACAGCTGAGTCTCTTGGCTCCCCTTTTCCACTCTGGGGCTGTGCAACTTCAAGCTCATGTACAGGTGCTACCAGCCTACGTACGATACCTTTCCGGATAGTGCCAATTACGCTCGCCAATGGGCCGAACTGCTGTGGGACCAGCAGGTGTAATGGCCCCACGACAACAACTACTGCCCCAACGACAACAACTACTGCCCCAACGACAACAACTACTGCCCCAACGACGACAACAACTACTGCCCCAACGACTACAACAACTACTGCCCCAACGACAACAACTACTGCCCCAACGACTACAACAACTACTGCCCCAACTACAACAACTACTGCCCCAACGACTACAACAACTACTGCCCCAACGACAACAACAACTACTGCCCCAACGACTACAACAACTACTGCCCCAGTGACAACAACTACTGCCCCAGTGACAACAACTACTGCCCCAGTGACAACAACTACTGCCCCAGTGACAACAACTACTGTAGGTAAGTCGTGGTGCCCTTTAAGTATCATCACGTTGTAAACTCTGTCTAAAAACACTAGTTTAGCGGTGAATGGTGATCACCTGTGTATCGTTTTGACAGCTGTTTTGTACACTTTTAGAGAAGACAGAATGTTTTGTTTGTGTTTTGACTAAGAATTAGTATAGGCGATCAAAGAATTGAGATGTGATCATCATTCATAACTGTTTTTCTCTTTATTGCAGCTGGAGCCCTTATGTGTCTAAATTGTGTAGATGAGCAGTGTTCAAACCCACAGACTGTGACATGTCCTGACTCACAGACGATGTGTGTAACAGCTACTTCTCTAGGTATTCATTCCTTTACATCATCTATTCTATTTCTCTTAAATATACTGTGTGTAGTGTTGTGAGTCCAACATTAACAAACTAACCTTTGATTTTGTAGAAACCCGTGCCGGAGGGGTAGAGACACATGTTTTCAAGAGGTGTGCATCGTCCTCAGTGTGTCCAGCCACAGGCCCTCGTTCATTTTCAACCAGCTTTAGGGGTGATGGTGTAGTTACATCTGCTGAGTGCTGCAACACAGATAACTGCAACACAGCAACTTTGCCTGGTAAGTATAGACAGAATATAAAATTAAATATATTAACAAATAGAACACTGACGTCTTCTAACGTGTTTGATTTTCATCATGAAAAACTTTAATGTTCTCTTTTTTTGAGTAAATTATCTTGCTTTTTTCTGTTTCAGCTCCAGTGTCTCCGACAGCTAACAGCCTGCAGTGTTTCACTTGTTCGGGCGAACCATGTACCACTCTGCAAAGATGCAGGGGAGACGAGGACCAATGCTTTCAATCGACAGGTGAGTCTTTATGACAGTACAACACAGATTGTCCAGTAAATGTTGCTGTCTTGAAGTTTTTGGAAGAAGTCACTACATGTGAACTCTAGAAAATAAACCATTTGAAGAACATTATTAGATATAGTAACTAAAGAGCTGAACGTATGTACTGTATAATGTTGAGGTACTTGAATATACTCATCTGAGAGGCAAATGAACATTTCACTGCACTGAAGTTATATGAAGGTTATCGTGAGTTGTTAACTGAAAGATCTGATTACTATACAACGAGTAGTTTCGACCAAGCAATCTGATTGGTCAACAAGAAATTTAGACTGTGCTCAAATCAGCATGACAGCACGCCTGACTCATTACTCAAAATATTACTCCACCAAGTCTGTAACAACATTGTAACTGTCAGAGCTGGAGCAAAAAAATAAAAAGTGCAACTTGAAATTCAAACTTAATGCTGTAAAATATGCAGAGGAAAACTCGGGAGAAGCAGCCACTAGACGTTTCTCTCATTTAAACCTTGCACTGGACTAAAATTAAATCGCTCAGTAGATTTGGACTTTCTTGCCGGACATTTGACAGCACCTCTGCTCACACAACTGAGCCACATTTGCCCTGATGGAGGTCACAGTTGAACCCCCAAGAACAGCTTCAAGATGGCGTCAGTAAGTCTGGACCTGTACTTGCATTTATTAAAGGGAAGGAAAAGTGTCTCACATAGATGTGTGCTTCCAAAAAGTCGACTCGACACTTTGGACAGCTCTGGGTGTGATAGAAGGAGTTCTCTCAGAAATTGTCAAGTCACGTCTGCTTTTCCTTTCACCTCACAAACTCAGCTGCTCTTCTGTCACTTCGAACTTTTCATTAATGTCCCCAATGAAACTATCTTCAGGCATTGTCCTGTAACTGTTCATAGAAGTCACTTGATAACTCGTTCATCCGTTCAGACACTGTGTTTGCCGACAGAGAGATATTGTGGAACAAGCTCTTCTATTCTGGACATAGAAAATCAGCCCCTTGCAACATGCAATAGTTCAGAAACAGAAAAGATGTTGTTGAGACGAGCCCCTCTCACATGAATATTTTTTAAGATACATTTGCATTTATTTCATTTGCATAGCGTAACGCCCCTTGTGGACCGTAGCGCAAAGACTCTTGGGTATTCTGTTGTTGTTGGTGTAATGTATGGTTTGTGAATATGTTGTGAATAAGATGATGTGTAAGAAGGTTGCAGGTTAATCTCTGGCTGGAGTTTGTAAAGCTATAATCTGTGTACTCCTTATTGCTGAACTGTCACAATTTGAAGGTGTAGTCTCAGTATCAGTTGGTGTTAAACCTTTAAAATAACTTCACAGACTGTATAAAATTATATTAAGGGATGGGTAGAAAAAGGGAGGCAGTTTGAGACCCCTGGTTTAGAATTTCAACTAAGCTCCCCCTACTAACAATAATTCCATAAAAACAAATTAAAACAACAGATAAGAATGATATTAATGAATAAAGTTAAATTTCTTAAGTTTAAGTTGTTTTTTTTCATGGAAGGCCTTCATTTGTAATAATATTTGGACATCATGGTGCCACTTATTTCAAACAAATGAAGAATCTGAATATTTCTTCCTGACATCATTAAGAAACACCATCATAGTTCATGTGTTAAAACTATAATTATTTTTATTGTTTTGTGTCAACAGCTGAGTCTCTTGGCTCCCCTTTTCCACTCTGGGGCTGTGCAACTTCAAGCTCATGTACAACTGCTACCAGCCTACGTACGATACCTTTCCAGATAGTGCCAATTACGCTCGCCAATGGGCCGAACTGCTGTGGGACCAGCAGGTGTAATGGCCCCACGACAACAACTACTGCCCCAACGACAACAACTACTGCCCCAACGACAACAACTACTGCCCCAACGACGACAACAACTACTGCCCCAACGACTACAACAACTACTGCCCCAACGACTACAACAACTACTGCCCCAACGACGACAACAACTACTGCCCCAACGACTACAACAACTACTGCCCCAGTGACAACAACTACTGCCCCAGTGACAACAACTACTGCCCCAGTGACAACAACTACTGTAGGTAAGTCGTGGTGCCCTTTAAGTATCATCACGTTGTAAACTCTGTCTAAAAACACTAGTTTAGCGGTGAATGGTGATCACCTGTGTATCGTTTTGACAGCTGTTTTGTACACTTTTAGAGAAGACAGAATGTTTTGTTTGTGTTTTGACTAAGAATTAGTATAGGCGATCAAAGAATTGAGATGTGATCATCATTCATAACTGTTTTTCTCTTTATTGCAGCTGGAGCCCTTATGTGTCTAAATTGTGTAGATGAGCAGTGTTCAAACCCACAGACTGTGACATGTCCTGACTCACAGACGATGTGTGTAACAGCTACTTCTCTAGGTATTCATTCCTTTACATCATCTATTCTATTTCTCTTAAATATACTGTGTGTAGTGTTGTGAGTCCAACATTAACAAACTAACCTTTGATTTTGTAGAAACCCGTGCCGGAGGGGTAGAGACACATGTTTTCAAGAGGTGTGCATCGTCCTCAGTGTGTCCAGCCACAGGCCCTCGTTCATTTTCAACCAGCTTTAGGGGTGATGGTGTAGTTACATCTGCTGAGTGCTGCAACACAGATAACTGCAACACAGCAACTTTGCCTGGTAAGTATAGACAGAATATAAAATTAAATATATTAACAAATAGAACACTGACGTCTTCTAACGTGTTTGATTTTCATCATGAAAAACTTTAATGTTCTCTTTTTTTGAGTAAATTATCTTGCTTTTTTCTGTTTCAGCTCCAGTGTCTCCGACAGCTAACAGCCTGCAGTGTTTCACTTGTTCGGGCGAACCATGTACCACTCTGCTAAGATGCAGGGGAGACGAGGACCAATGCTTTCAATCGACAGGTGAGTCTTTATGACAGTACAACACAGATTGTCCAGTAAATGTTGCTGTCTTGAAGTTTTTGGAAGAAGTCACTACATGTGAACTCTAGAAAATAAACCATTTGAAGAACATTATTAGATATAGTAACTAAAGAGCTGAACGTATGTACTGTATAATGTTGAGGTACTTGAATATACTCATCTGAGAGGCAAATGAACATTTCACTGCACTGAAGTTATATGAAGGTTATCGTGAGTTGTTAACTGAAAGATCTGATTACTATACAACGAGTAGTTTCGACCAAGCAATCTGATTGGTCAACAAGAAATTTAGACTGTGCTCAAATCAGCATGACAGCACGCCTGACTCATTACTCAAAATATTACTCCACCAAGTCTGTAACAACATTGTAACTGTCAGAGCTGGAGCAAAAAAATAAAAAGTGCAACTTGAAATTCAAACTTAATGCTGTAAAATATGCAGAGGAAAACTCGGGAGAAGCAGCCACTAGACGTTTCTCTCATTTAAACCTTGCACTGGACTAAAATTAAATCGCTCAGTAGATTTGGACTTTCTTGCCGGACATTTGACAGCACCTCTGCTCACACAACTGAGCCACATTTGCCCTGATGGAGGTCACAGTTGAACCCCCAAGAACAGCTTCAAGATGGCGTCAGTAAGTCTGGACCTGTACTTGCATTTATTAAAGGGAAGGAAAAGTGTCTCACATAGATGTGTGCTTCCAAAAAGTCGACTCGACACTTTGGACAGCTCTGGGTGTGATAGAAGGAGTTCTCTCAGAAATTGTCAAGTCACGTCTGCTTTTCCTTTCACCTCACAAACTCAGCTGCTCTTCTGTCACTTCGAACTTTTCATTAATGTCCCCAATGAAACTATCTTCAGGCATTGTCCTGTAACTGTTCATAGAAGTCACTTGATAACTCGTTCATCCGTTCAGACACTGTGTTTGCCGACAGAGAGATATTGTGGAACAAGCTCTTCTATTCTGGACATAGAAAATCAGCCCCTTGCAACATGCAATAGTTCAGAAACAGAAAAGATGTTGTTGAGACGAGCCCCTCTCACATGAATATTTTTTAAGATACATTTGCATTTATTTCATTTGCATAGCGTAACGCCCCTTGTGGACCGTAGCGCAAAGACTCTTGGGTATTCTGTTGTTGTTGGTGTAATGTATGGTTTGTGAATATGTTGTGAATAAGATGATGTGTAAGAAGGTTGCAGGTTAATTCACATCCTTTGTTCTGTGGTTAAATTGTGTCAAGTTAACAAAGATGATATAAAATGTTGGCACTGTGAGTGAAGGGGTGTTTGCTGGGAGAGACATCCTGTCTGTAAAGCTACTGGTGTGAATTGAAATAAGTTACTAATCTCTGGCTGGAGTTTGTAAAGCTATAATCTGTGTACTCCTTATTGCTTAACTGTCACAATTTGAAGGTGTAGTCTCAGTATCAGTTGGTGTTAAACCTTTAAAATAACTTCACAGACTGTATAAAATTATATTAAGGGATGGGTAGAAAAAGGGAGGCAGTTTGAGACCCCTGGTTTAGAATTTCAACTAAGCTCCCCCTACTAACAATAATTCCATAAAAACAAATTAAAACAACAGATAAGAATGATATTAATGAATAAAGTTAAATTTCTTAAGTTTAAGTTGGTTTTTTTTTCATGGAAGGCCTTCATTTGTAATAATATTTGGACATCATGGTGCCACTTATTTCAAACAAATGAAGAATCTGAATATTTCTTCCTGACATCATTAAGAAACACCATCATAGTTCATGTGTTAAAACTATAATTATTTTTATTGTTTTGTGTCAACAGCTGAGTCTCTTGGCTCCCCTTTTCCACTCTGGGGCTGTGCAACTTCAAGCTCATGTACAACTGCTACCAGCCTACGTACGATACCTTTCCAGATAGTGCCAATTACGCTCGCCAATGGGCCGAACTGCTGTGGGACCAGCAGGTGTAATGGCCCCACGACAACAACTACTGCCCCAACGACAACAACTACTGCCCCAACGACAACAACTACTGCCCCAACGACGACAACAACTACTGCCCCAACGACGACAACAACTACTGCCCCAACTACAACAACTACTGCCCCAACGACTACAACAACTACTGCCCCAACTACAACAACTACTGCCCCTGTGACAACAACTACTGCCCCGGCAACAACAACTACTGCCCCAACTACAACAACTACTGCCCCTGTGACAACAACTACTGCCCCTGTGACAACAACGACTGCCCCTGTGACAACAACTACTGCCCCGGCAACAACAACTACTGCCCCTGTGACAACAACTACTGCCCCTGTGACAACAACGACTGCCCCTGTGACAACAACTACTGCCCCAATGACAACAACTACTGCCCCCGTGACAACAACTACTGCCCCAATGACAACAACTACTGCCCCCGTGACAACAACTACTGCCCCACTGACAACAACTACTGCCCCTGTGACAACAACTACTGCCCCTGTGACAACAACTACTGCCCCAATGACAACAACTACTGCCCCCGTGACAACAACTACTGCCCCTGTGACAACAACTACTGCCCCAATGACAACAACTACTGCCCCAACGACAACAACTACTGCCCCTGTGACAACAACTACTGCCCCCGTGACAACAACTACTGCACCCGTGACAACAACTACTGCCCCGGCAACAACAACTACTGCCCCTGTGACAACAACTACTGCCCCTGTGACAACAACTACTGCCCCTGTGACAACAACAACAACCCCTGACGCTGTTACTTACGTCGTATCAGGAAGCTTGTTGAATGAAGTTTTTACAGATGACTTGCTCTCCACCTCCAGCCCTCGATTCATACAACTTTCACAAAGAGTTTCCGCTCGTGTGAGTAATTATATCCTTTTACATTTTTCATTCATTTTGTCAGTACTGAGCATAATTATCTGGACAGAATGTTTTAGTTGAATTACAAGTTACTTAATAATCATCAAAGATTATTTCAGTGAAGTTGTTAAATTCCTTTTGAAGCATAACGTGCTTATCAGGCTAATTCAATCTTGTTGTCTTTCTGCAGTGTAATCAAATATATCGAGCAAGATTTGGTTCTGACTTTGACCGGTGCATTGTGAGACAGTTCAGGTAAAAACATTTTCTCCTGAAATTCTTCGAAAAAGTGTGTCTCCTGATGTTAGTTGTGTGACAGACATTGCAAATGACACATAGATAGAAAGTCGTCTTATATCATTATTTGACATTTGTCTTCTGTTTTATGATACAGGGCTGCTCAAGCTCAACAAACACGAATGGTTGGAACTGAAGTAGAGCTTTCAGTTGTGTTCAATCGGTCTGCTCCTGCTTCAGCACTCCCAATGAATTCTGCTGTTGCTCAAACCTTAGTTGATGCTGCAAATGATTCCAATGCCTCCAATGTGACCTTTGATGCCTCTTCAGTTCAGCTAGTATGTAAGTAAACTGTTAAACTCTGTCTAAGTCTGTTACACTGGTGCTCAGTGATGTCAGTTTCACAGCAAACGAGGAAATGCTTTTGGATCAGGCACAAGAACATTTTTAGTTTTTAAACCTATTTCTTTAAAAATGCTTTCACAGCGGGTCCAGTTCCTGCAGCTACAACTGCTGCACCTGCAACATCTGTACCTGCAACTACAACTGCCGCACCTGAAACAGCTGTAACCACAACTGCTGCAACGACAAACAGCAACATGTCCTTCCGATCTGTTAATCCATGCATTTATTTAATGCTGCTTTTCTT
Source organism: Acanthopagrus latus (assembly GCF_904848185.1). NCBI lineage: Eukaryota > Metazoa > Chordata > Actinopteri > Spariformes > Sparidae > Acanthopagrus > Acanthopagrus latus. The sequence continues at coordinate 3,633,143 of NC_051049.1, forward strand.
GGCCTATTTCATGCTAATTTAATTAATAATTAACAACAACAATTACTCTATACTGCTGGTGCCATGGTTCAGTGTCTTGCTTTATCCTATGATTTCCATGCCCTCTTGTGTCTTGTCAGTGTCTCCTCTGTGTTTTTCCCCGTTTCTTCCCTTCCCCCCATGTTGGATGTTTGTCTCCCTCTGTCTGCCAGTGTTATTTCTCCTCTGTGCTTCCCCCTCATTATCTCACCTGCCCTCTTCCCTCCTCTCTCTCCTCACCTGCTCCTCGTCTCCTCATCAGTGTCTGTGTATTTAAGCCTTTGTTCCCCATTCACTTGGTCAGTTTGTTGTTTTTTTGTGTGTGTGCTCTGTGTGATGTCCCTGCTGAAGTCTCCTCTCACGTCTCCTGTTTGATATGTTTTTGGATTTTGATTTCTTTGTTGCATTTTGATTTGAACTTTGCTTTTGGGTGTACTTTGCTTTAGCCTTAGTTGCTACTTTGCTTTGTTGCTACTTTGGTTTTTGGTCCTTGGACTCATTTTCTTTTGTGGTCCTTGGTTTTTGTTTGCATTCAGCTTTGGTTTCAATAAAGTCCTCAAAAGTTCAATAAAGCATTTTGGTCCTCCACTTCAACCTCAAACCTTAAAAGCTGGGATATACAGCGATCAGTCACAACATTAAAACCACTGACGGATGACGTGAATAACATTGATCATCTCATCACAATGCAACGTTCTGCTGTGAAACTTTGGGTGCTGGCATTCATGTGAATGCCACTTGACACGCACCTCCTACAAACACTGTCCAAACAGTGCTGAAGGCGGCCATGCTGCTTTCTGGTCCGCCGCTCCAGAATATTTCAGAATTACTCCTGCAAAGACAAAACTCTTCAGGTTACCGAGCAAAATAGATTCTAAGCAAATATTCATACTATATAATTGAGTTATGTTATGCAATGATGTAGAAATTCATAATCTGTGATTATATTAAATATTGCAATATTCAGCACAGTGTCCCTTTAAAGCATGCACTCAGTTTCAAAGTTATTATTTTTGAGCAGTTTTTAACACATTGTATTTGTTAGAGTAATAAACAAAGATAAATGACTGATGAGCACTTACTGAGGGAATATTTTTGTGTATATTTCACAGGTATTACAAAGGGGACTGCTTGTGCCTAACTGATGATATGGTCTTAACCTATATTCTGTGTGAAGAACTAAAGGTCATTTAGTATAGTTGACTTCAAATTGACTTTAACTTGAAAAGGTAATGCATCAAAAACACAACTAAACTGTAGGAATGTAGGCAAAATTGTGCAGTTTCTATTGTCACAATAAATATTCTAAAAATGTGGTAAAGAAAGATGCAACTAGCTCAGAGTTAACAATCCACTGCCACAATAGTCCATAATAATCCACAATATGTATTAGTGTTGTTTAGCAAACTTCACATTAGAGACCTACAAACTGAGGACACACTAAAATAATACCAAAGTAATGTTACATGAAAAATATTTAACAGCAGTGGAGGTCTGTGACAGAACAGCAGCTCCACTGGACGAGGATACAGCAGACATGACAGACTTCTGCCTGACAGCACATCCTCCCTCCCAAATGTAATGCCAACACACTGGACCTGCTATAATTCACCAGAACATGTGTCACTTCAGTCAGTCAGTCTGATGGCATTCACATGTGACACATACATTTTATATTTTCCCTTTCCTAAAGCTAAATCTTAAGCTAGCTACAGATTCGGCATCAGCTCCCCCTCCACCCACATCATGAAAACAAACCTTACCTTTATCCTGTGAGCGTTTTTCTTAATCGAGTTTCTCTTTTTTCTGAACCAGATGAATGGTTTGTTTTGATGCCAATCCCATGAATGTGCGGTACTGGCAGGAAACATGATAGGTTGTGGGCGTGGCCAGGGGACTCATAGGTCTCATCAATATATAGCCCAGAATTAATTGTTGAGGATTAGGAAGTCGGCAATCTTGAATGGTGTGTGTTGATTTTCATTTTGCCGACACAGCTTAGAGGACTTCGGGACGTTCACAGACTTACCAAATTTGGCACTTAGGTTCAAATTTATGAGTACTTTAACTTGATACCACAACCCCCAATGGCTTTTCCCATTTTGTACTTCTGGACAAACTCCTACACACACCAAAGTTACGAACACTGACATCTGCCAGGGTCTGGGCCTTTTCAGTGACAAGATGGCTCCACAGCGCCCCCTGGAAGATTTCAAGCTTGAAGCCCCGCCACCTACATGCACATATATGCACAACATTCAGTATGCATATGTATCATGACCACAAAAAACTCTCTGGGCCAACAGGATGTCTCCCATTTTGATTCACAGTTGAGATTTTGCCGCCAATTGTCGTCATTTCCCCAGCGAACTCCTCCTACAGATTTAACACCACACACCTGAAGATGAAAAGTTATCAAAATCTTCTGCCTTTTGTTATCCCTGGTGGGTGTGACTGTCAATTTTGGAGCCTCACCATGAAGTCCTTATAACTCCAACATACACTTTCCCATCTACACCAAACTGCTCACACATGTAGAGAGCGTCTGCCTGAACCAACACCCACTGGACACAGGAAGTCAGACAAACGTCATCCGATTCACATGACATTTATTGCTTGTTTTCTACACATCATAAACTACAATATGACTTGAAAGTAACAGCTGAGAAACAGGGATTTCAGGGTCACATTAATGGCTGTAACATAAAGTTCACCTTCAGCAAACTACTAGTTAATTGTTTCATAATATCTCAATCAAAAAATAGAGTACAAGTACAAAGCATTAAAGTACATCCAACTATCTATCCACAGATTATAGATGCCCAGAAACAAACGCTGTATATTATGCCTCATAGCCTGCTTGTCAGTATAAACCAAGAAAACGAAACAGATCCATAAAAATTCAGCTGAAAGCATGTTTGTAAGGGATGACAGACAGATGGGTGGCTGTAGGTTTCAGTTACTGGGAAATGAACGTCAGGATGCCTCATGATCCTAATTGGAGGAGGGAAACCACAAGTAACTGTTTAAAAACAAGTCCAAACAGGTTCATCAGTGCAACAACTTCACATAATTTCCTGCTAAACAGAAGTTGGATATCACTCACATCGTGTCAGCAAACCCAAAGAAGCTTCAGGAGCCAAAGTCAGCCTAAAATCAAGTGAAAGAGAACAACTGTGTGGAGAAAACAGCTGAATGATGAGGTGAGTGGCTTCAGCATTTCACAGGCTTGTAAAAAATAATGAGCATAAATATTTAATTATGTTTTTGTTGTTTTGTTTTTTTATTAACATTATAATGATGTTCTTCTTTAGTCTTACTTTCCTCTCATTCGTATCTGCTTGCTCTCTATTTAATGCTCCTTCTTTATCTCCTTCCTTATTTTGTTCCGGTCCATTCGATGCCCCTCGTTCCCTTTTTTCGTCCCTCCCTTTCTCTCCTCCTACATTGTTTCCTGCCGCATTTCCTTGCAGTTTATTTAATTGTAGTCCTAACACCACTTGTTTGTCCTGCCTTCATTCTGTCCACATGACTTGAACAGGAAATCCACACATATTATAGTTGTTTTAATATTTGTTATTTTTATTCTCCATCAGTCAAACATCACTGGAGTCCAAACTGGAGGCCCTGCAGTGCCACTTCACCTGGGATCTGGACCCCAGCAGGTCCGAACTCTTCCGTCTCAGGGACAAGCTGGAGGACATCGGCACCGAGGAGGGAAACAGCTGGCTGGGTCACGTTTACAACCTGCGGGGGTTCGTTCAATACAAGCTGGGGTTCGCTGAAGATGCCCAGAGTTTGTTCAACAAGGCTGCAGAGGCCTTCTGCCAGACAAGAAGAGCAGACTCAGACGAGGGTCCCTGGTTAGTGGTGAACTACGGGAACCTGGCTTGGCTGCACCACCACCTGGGAGAACAAGCAGAGAGTCAGGCTTACCTGTCAAAGGTCGACGCCCTGATGAATAAATACCCATCTCCATCCCAGGACGAGCTCCATCCAGAGATCTACGCTGAGAAAGCCTGGACCCTGATGAAGTTCAGCACAGACAAGAAGCAGCTGGCTGCAGATTACTTCCAGAGAGCCATCAGGATGCAGCCGGACATGGTGGAGTGGAAAACCAGCCACTTCTTAGTGCTGTATAGTATCTTAACGTCAGTGTACACAGGACTGGATGCTGACATGTTGGAGAAAATGAGAATTGCAAAGGAAGAAGATCCAGAGAACTTGTACCTCGCTGTTCGCTACCTTGAGCAGAACGCTAAAACAATGATGAAAGAAGAAGTTGAAGATGAAGCTCGAGAGTTAGCTCAGAAGATTCTGAAGAATCCAGTCAGCAGCTACAGCGGTTTGAAACCTTTGCTGTGGGTTTACTTTGAATATGTTTCTGTTGATGAGGCCATTGATCTGGCAGAAGAGGCTCTGAGACGTCATCCAGATGTGCGTTTTCTCAAGAGCTGTGTTGCACTCTTATACAAATGGATCATTACTTCCAGGGGCAGTTTCCCAAATCAAAGCATGATAGACAGAGCGATCCATCTCCATGAGGAGCTGATTCCTCTTTACACTCAGTCTTCTCTTGTGAAGAGAATAGACCTCGCAAACATACACACAAGGTCAAATCACAGCCAGGGTAAAGCTGAGCAGATTTACCAGGAGCTGCTGGAGAGTGATCTGGAACCGGCAGACAAACAGATGGTTTACAACAGGTTTGCAAACTATCTATACTTTGATCGAAGGGATCGTCCAGGGTCAATACAGTATCACATGATGGCGGCAGAGATACCGTACAAATCAAACTTTAGTGAGAACAGCATCAAAGTTCTGGGAAAGATTAAAGACACATTTAGGAAACGGGCGGATGAATTAGAGGAGTTTCTGGAGAACCTACAAGAGCCATAGGGCAGTGGCTGTAAACCAGAAAATAACAACAGAAAAATCTGTTCAGGCTCATTAATCTGATTACGTTCGTACACATTAGTAAAACTTATAGATTTGTGGAATCCAGCAAGACGTAGAACAGATGATGTTGTTTGCTTCCAGTGCATCTTCATAGACGACCGCATAAATATGGACGATCGTTTTACCCAGAATTTAAATTAACATGGAAAAAGGAAAAGGTGGAAAGAAAACATGTAAATCAAGGCAGCGATAACTTACTCAAAACACGTTCCAACAACAAGCTAGCAAGTTGTTAGAACATAGCTAAGTTAAAGGGAGACAAAGGCTGATTGAAACTTGCACATTTGCGCTGAAGATCTCTCAACAGTTTAATGAAGCAGCTGAATCAGTCAACAACACTGCAATGGTCCTTTAAACAACATCCGCATGTTCACCTGTCATTAATGAAATTCAAATTACACGATTAATTAAATCCATTTTGTCCTTGATGGTGTTCACTGTACTCCTGTGCTGTATCTGAAGTTTGTATAAGAACATGACACCCTTTATGCAACATTTGTTCTGCAGTTATATTTAGAGTATTGATGATGTAACAGTTATTTGATGTATAACCTGAAAATTATTGCCAGATGTAACCAATTGTATTCATATAAAGTTTGTTAAGATGTCTCAGTTGTACAAATTACTAATAAATATGATAAACGTACCTTTAAAAAAAACTTCTTCCGGTTGTTTGTTTTGGATATATATCAGAATAATTTCCTGACAAGTTTGTATTTAATTTGAGTGATTTTAATAATTATTATTAGGGGGAAAATAATTCCTTAAAAGCAGTCCACTGGTCAAACACTGTTGGAATCATTATGAACTGTTTTAAAACAAGTGATACAAAAAACAAAATGATGCAGCAGAACCAGAGATATCACTTTTTTTTTATTCAACACGCTCTTCTTCCTTTTTGAAACTTGCTGCCTACATTACCCACAATGCAACTTAGTCACTGAGCTGTTATTGCTGGACCTAACTTGTCAGATGACACGCAGCTTCCTCTGGAGCCACAGGGAGCTTCATACCACTGGTTTATAAGCACAGTTTAATGTGGACGACTGGTGGAGTCGTTGGTAACCTGGTGACGCCAGCAGGTGGCAGCAGAGCGTCACAATGCAGGTGTGCCCAAGTAACCAGGTAACCAGGTAACCTCTCACACAGCTCTGGACACCAGCCGCTCCTAAGGGTGACTCTACAGACAGCTAAAGACTGCACATCGCTTCCAGGTATCGGCTACCTGATGTCTTCAAAATTACTCACATGACAGCTGCATAAACAAACCATGAACACGTCCAGAGCTCATCGCTGCAAGACAAACACAAAACTGTCACCGATTTTGAGTCAACTCAAGAGAAGAATGAAATCCAAAGTTTAATGAGTCGTGTTTCTGTTTGCTCTCAGATCTGTGGCTGCAGTTTAAAGTTTTCATTCCGAGGAAGCGAAACTCGGGGCTCTAACTAGTTCTTCGTTTGAAAATAAAATGTTTTAAATCTTATGTTCACGTGAATTCATTAAGTTTATTTTTTTTTTTCTTAAGGCTTTTAAACAAATCAATAATATTTATTTTATTGAACAGTTCTGGTGTCCGTGACGTCAGCACAGAGGAACGAGTTCTTCCTGGTCTGCCTCCTACGTCACCGAAGACCACCCTGCTCTGGAACCACAGAAGAAGAGCGTTTGAGTCACGTGACAGGTTTTGCCGGTTGGACTTCCTGTTGTCACTTCGGTCCTTTTTTCTTATTCATTTTGTGCTCAAACGTTTGAGTTAAACTGTGTTTTCGTGACGAGTCGGAGGTCGATCTCTCTGTCCGAGTCACACGTTTGTGTTTGTTCAGTGTCAAAGTGATTCAGGAACGAGCACGTCGGCTAATGCTAGCTGCTAAATGCTAGCCAGCCGCTAACGTTAGCTAGCTGCTGTGTGTACAACAGTGACAGCTGAGACGCGGATGTCTCTCTTTTTTTCGCCTTCCTTCCATCAGCTTTAACCGGTGAGCTTCGGCTTTGCTAGCTCGCACCATGGCCAGTCTGCTCTCAGCGCAGTGCGTCGCCTCTCTGAGGAAATCTGGAAACCTAATCAGTTTAAGCAGCGCTGCTCTGAGCATCGATAAGAGACGCTACAGCAGCCACGGAGGGTCTCCAGGAGAGTATCTGCACCGCAGTGTTGTTCCGTCCATGCACTACCAGAAGAGTTTACCCAGGTAAGGAGCCGAAGCTGGAGTACATCTTTATTAGATTTTTTTCTCTTCAAGCTAACATGTGGTTTAATTCACCCTAACGTTGCGTTAATGTGACTGTAAACTGCCTTACACATGTCAGGTGGGTGCAGTGAGTTAAAGAAGGTGACCCGGTTAGCTTTGAGATGAATGTAGGTGAAAGTGCACCATTGACTTCAGATCAACGACCGCTAGAGGGCCGAGACATGACTGATATCTCCTGGCAATATAACATTTACTGGACTGTTGAGAACCAAAACTTTCTTATTGATTGATTGTATTACTGTTTTTTACATGCTTTAGGCTTCCTGTACCCAAACTGGAGGATACTATCAGAAGGTATTTAGCTGCCCAGAGGCCTCTGTTGGATGATGACCAGTTCAGGCAAGTTTCACAGAAATGTAAACCTTTAAATAACAAATGTACTGTTCTAATTTCAAATTCTGAATTAAGAATATGAAAATGTTCTGAACAGGGAACACTGAAGGCTGGGCTGATTGTCTGAGCCATCAGGTGTTGGCGTTTTTTGTGTCAAACTGCTGATAAAATCAATGAATTTAAAAATACTTTGGCTCTGATGCAGCAATATTTGTCTGTCTGTAGTCACCAATCTGTCCTGCCCACAATAGTACCTGATTGGCTACAAGCTATGCCTAATAGCCTGTCAGCATGGAATAATCTGATTCTGCAAGCTAACTAGTAACTAAAGTCATCCAATAAATGCACTGGAGAGAAAGTGTAATGTTGCTGAAAATAAAATTTTAAAAAAGTATCTCAAAATTGTACTTGAGTAAACTTTAGTAAGTTACATTCCATCTCTGGTTATGCAAACTTTTCTAATCAATTATTTATTATATCAATTAATGCTCTATGTGATTATTAATCTGTATCTGCCCTATAAAGAAAAACAGTCAATCCCTAGATCTAATCATCCTGCCCTTCATTACATTTTTTGAAAGACCACAATTCAACTTCTTATTCAATGTAATTTAATGACTTTTTCAGTATGTATAAAGCCTCACAGATACAAGAGAGACACATCAGAAAAACATTGGCTGGTGGCATCCGTTGATTTGATCTTATTTGCTGATTGGCCGATCGCAGTAAATGTTTGTACTAACTATTTAAATCATCACCTGCAATCCTGTTTATTCTGTATCCAAAGAACTACAGAGAAACTTGCACAGGACTTCCTGAATGGTGTGGGGAAACAGCTGCATGAGGAACTGGTGGCTCAGGACAAAAACAATAAGCACACAAGCTACATCTCAGGTGAGTCTCCCACTCTGACAAACACCCACCTGAGACTGAGCAGCTCAGATGCAAACAAACACTGACGAGTCTGAATAACTTCTTTTCTCTCAGGACCCTGGTTCGACATGTATCTCTCCGCTCGCGACTCTGTGGTGCTGAACTTCAACCCCTTCATGTCCTTCAACCCCGACCCAAAGACAGAGTACAACGACCAGCTGGTGCGGGCCACCAACATTGTGTGTTCGGCAGTGCGCTTCATGAAAACACTGCGAGCTGGACTGCTGGAGCCAGAGGTTTTCCACCTCAACCCTGCAAAGAGCGACACAGACGGCTTCAAAAAGTTCATCCGCTGGGTCCCGTCCTCCCTGTCCTGGTACGGAGCTTACATGGTGAACGCTTACCCCCTCGACATGTCTCAGTACTTCCGCCTCTTCAACTCAACTCGGATTCCCAAGCAAGGGCGAGATGAGCTCTTCACCGATGAGAAAGGGAGGCATCTGCTCGTCATGAAGAGAGGCAACATGTACGTGTTTGATGTTATAGACAAGGATGGGAATCTGGCGCAGCCTGCAGAGATCCAGTCCCACCTGAAGCACATTTTGTCTGACACGACACCGGCACCTGCCCTTCCTCTCGGGGTCCTGACCAGTGAGAACAGGGATGTGTGGGCCGGCCTGAGGGAACGGCTGGTAGCAGCCGGAAACACTGAGGATTTAAGGATTGTTGACAGCGCTCTTTTCTGTCTCTGTCTTGACGACGAAAATATGAAGGACCATATTCACATCTCCCACAACATGCTGCACGGCGACGGCTGCAACAGGTGGTACGACAAGTCCTTCAGCATCATTCTGGCCAAAGACGGACAAGCGGCCATCAATTTCGAGCACTCCTGGGGCGACGGTGTGGCAGTGCTCCGCTTTCAGAATGAGGTGTTCAAAGACACGACAGAGCAGCCGCTGGTCCACCCGGGCTCTGCTGCCGCTGCTGTGGACTCAGCCTCCGCTGTGCGTAGGCTGCAGTTCAACCTGGACGGCGAGCTGGAGAACGGCATCAAAAAAGCCAAGGAGAACTTTGATTCAGCTGTATCCAAACTCACCATCGATGCCATGGAGTTCAAGAAAGGCGGGAAGGAGCAGTTAAAGAAGAGCAAGTTGAGTCCGGATGCCATCGCCCAGCTGGCTTTTCAGATGGGCTACCTGAGGCAGTATGGGCAGACTGTAGCCACGTACGAGTCCTGCAGCACCGCTGCATTCAAGCACGGCCGCACAGAGACCATCCGGCCCGCCACCATACACACACAAAAATGTTCGCAAGCATTTGTTCACCAGCCCGGCCAACACAGCGTGGATGAGCTGAAGGCCATGCTCGCTGAGTGCTCCAAGTATCACGGGCAGCTCACCAGGGAAGCAGCTATGGGTGTGTATACAACATGTCTGCATGATTACAATTAGGGCTGCAAGATACTTTTTTTTCTTTTCAGCCAACAGGATAACTGATAAAACCTGGTCCTTATGGCCAATATTGATAATATAAGATAAAAAGACAACACTTAAGTTAAGACTACATACAGTCTAATATCTCTGATGATATAATCACAACATATGGCCCACACCTACAGATATTTTTGGGGGGTTAGTTTCTGAAAAGATTGTCTACTTTTTTTTCTGTGCAGTCACAGTAAGATTCCCCTCCCCTCTGTTCATCTTCCAACATGCTTTGGTTATTTATTAACATGAGACGATGTCTGTTCCAATTGATGTAAAAGAAGACACATTCAAAACACACTACACCTGCAACCTACTACTGCTGATTATAAGTGTTTATTACATGGGGAACAGTGAGCCTATAAAGTTCTAAATTAAATGTGTTTTAACTTTGTATACACGTGAAAACTATGTTTGTACAAGTTATTACCTGGTATGTAATATAATACTAAGATAATGACTGTCTTGTGTGCACAAGCTTGAAACAACTCCTGTAGCAGGAAGACATGATGAAATGATTGAACTGGTCTCAAACACACACACACACACCCTGACCTGTTGTACTGACCACTCCTTTTATTCCTCCCACCAGGACAAGGTTTCGATCGTCACCTGTTTGCCATGCGATACCTGGCCAACTCAAAGGGCCAGGCTCTGCACAGCCTGTACACAGATCCCGCCTACGCTGCCATCAACCACAACATCCTCTCCACCAGCACCCTCACCAGTCCGGCCGTGAGCCTCGGCGGCTTCGCCCCAGTGGTGCCCGACGGGTTTGGCGTCGGCTACGGCGTCCATGACGACTGGATCGGCTGCAACGTGTCCAGCTACCCGGCTCGCAACGTCCACGAGTTCCTGCAGTGTGTCCACAAGTCTTTAGAGGACATTTTCACCGTCCTGGAGGGAAAACCAGTCAGCTAAGAAACGTGTTTGTCACGAAAGACAAAAAAAAAAAAACGATCCATCATTCTCAGCTTTCAAACTGTTGATTAACTTCTCTTGGTAAACATGCAGAGAGTGAGATGACTAATATATTTTATAAACCTTAGAAGGAAAATAGCGAATCACTGCGATTAAGTATACATGTTTTTTAAGACTGACATGGTTAGGGGAAAGCTATTGGAGATTACTGTACAAATGAAACAAGTCAGTTTTACTGAGGACACATCATGAAAACCACACTGAGCATCAGATACTTGAAACACCGGCCTTCCAGAAATTCTCCAGCCACATCCACTCTGACAGCATTGTACTGTAGCCTAATGTGACTGTTAGCTCTGTTTTAGTTCTACGTAACAGTGACAGCCAAGATCGGGAATGCTGGTCGTGTTATTTATGAAGTCGGGCTTTTCAGAAGGTGTCTGGATTAAAGATCAGACTCTGTGCCTTATCACAATGTGAATTTAAGAGCATTTACTGATCTTCACTGTAATAACCTCACTAATAACTACAAGTTTGTCAATTTACAGCCTTATTGATGTGGTTGAATGTCTTTTGAAATAAAACTTAATTTAAATATTCGCTGCATTATTTCTGAAGTGTTTGTGTTGCAACATCTCCAACTGCTATTGGATGAAAAACTATTTCTAGTCACAAGAATGTTATAAAGAACAGACATTACAGAATCAAAAGTTAACCCTTTGTTGAGCAGCAAAGGATACATGCAATGAAATGTATACAAGTAATGACAGGAAGTTCTTTTTACCCCTTTATTTAAAATAAAAAACAGTTCCACCAAAAGCAAATGTACAAATGCGGTAGTACAACAACAAAAACATCAGCTAAAGCAATTAAAACAAGACAAATCCACTCTTAGATCGGCTTGATCTTGAAGTGTAGGCCGATGAGACTGAAGACGAGACATTTCAGGTCTTGCACCAGGTAGTAGAACACCCGAAGACCTTCAGGGTCCCTGAAACACAATACAAAGTTTCAACAAGGTAAATTTAACAATTCAGGGTGAATTTTAAGATCCATTTCACAGCCATACTGGCAAATAAAGGACACTGGATATGGTCATGCTCCAGATGTGAATAAAGATCACTATTTGTCAGGCATTTTCTTGATGAATTACAAAGTTTCTCATTTCAGCATTATTTTCTGCAAGGGGTTTCAAAAACTGCATGAAGTACTTACTTTGACTGGTTGACGTCAATCAAGGAGCCAATTTTGGAAGTTGTGAATGAAATGTGCTCGTCTCCAATGACAATCTCCAGTTCCTGTGAAAAACAGGACAAAACAGATTCATTGAAAAAAAAAATGTGTCAATGCAGAGATAATAGTAGAGATAAATATTGGTGGACAGAAATATTTTGGGTGTCACAAACCTGTCTGCCGACTCTGTCCGGAGGCGGCCACAGTGCATCATCTTCCTTTGTGATCTCGCTGTCGTCAATGATCCTCTTCAGCTCCTCCATCACACTCTTGTGTACGTACGCCTGGATCAGGACACACAGAGTTACACTTTGTACAAGTTCAGAGCTGTACCTTACATGTATGTTGCTTTTAATACAGCATCCTCTAGATGTATCATCTTAATGTCACAGTATGATGTTAGTGTTATGTACTTTGCTGCAGTGACAAAGAAAATGTCTTTCACTCCTCATTTACAAACAATACTACAGCCATGGACAGTAAAGGCCAAAACACTACTACATTATTTATCTCTTTGAATTTGGATCGATATATTGGTCTTGTGCTATACGTGCCTTCATGTGGTAAAATAACACATTTATCATTGTACCCAAACTACCACAGAGCCCCAGCAAGCATGTGCTGCCATTGATCAGAAGTACATGTCCTCCAACAGTGACGTGTTTTTAATCAATTACCTCTTTCCTGATCATGACGTCATTCTTGTAGTTGCTGTTGTTGGCGTACCTCAGTTTACCTGAAAGAAAACACAACAGTTTTGTTTTCAAGGAAACATCAGAAACTTTTAACACCACCTTCTAACAAAACCTGCGTGAGTTTTGTTCCCATCCCTGCAGGTCACATGGCGCTTAAACACTCGGAAGGAAATTATTCAACACGTGTAAACATTTTATAATAAATGTATCTTGCGGTTCACGGTCTAAACATTCGCTTTTATTGTTTATAAAGACGTTAATAACCCAAAGAGAGGGATTTGGCGCTAGCAGCCCGTTAAGAGTCCGCTGCGGCCTAGCTAGCGCTACTGCCGGGTAGCTAACGACGTTAGCTCAAACTAAGGGAAGCTAACACGACTGCTAATTTACCGCCAAATTCAACTCACCGTCAGGTCTGAATTCAAATTCCAGGAACTCGTGTCCAAACTTTCCTTTGTGGCCCACATAATATCTCAAATAGAAGTCACTTGTTGACATCTTTACTCTCCAGAAAAGTCTCTTTCTGGTGCGGACCGCCGAACAACACTCAGCTAGCAAGAGTAGCCTGGAGCCTCGCCACTCACGTACGCATGCGCAGAGAGGCACTTTGAAATTGGAAAGGATTTGTGCCCCGAGGTTTGTCTGTCAGGTGAGTCCTGCCTGTACTGATGACGTACCTTTCCTGAAACTCATCTGGCTTTCATTTATATACTTTGTACCAGATATGTCCCTCTATTTATTGTAATGCTGTATTTAATCAGTTAAAGTGCAATATTTACTTTTGAGGGATAAATTTCAATCAGACGAGAAACATCTTTATTGACTTTTTCTTCTGGCCAAATAAACTAAATCAACAAACTCTCTCTTTTTTCCATGACTGAATAAATAAACTGACCTTAACGAACACAATTTCATACTGTTTTACTTATGTAAAATGTGTGGCTTCAAACAGTGTTTTAGGGACCACCTTGTTTATTCAGTTATGGAAATAATAAAAACAAAAACAAACATACAGTTTTCTGAGTTCTGAGTGAATATGTTTTCCAAAGCTAAATAGTGCACCTTTGACTTTCGGGCTAATTTTTAATTATTTTTTTATTATTATTAAGAGATAAAATTTTTGTTGCCGATCACAAAAAGTGTCATCTTGTTTTTTAATAAATATTCCATATTAAATAGATACGTGTTATCAGTGAGTAATAGTCACATTGCATTTAATTCCTGTGCATTGATACTTTATTTTAAAATTGGATATTCAAGATTCAAGATTCAAGAAAACTTTATTTATCCCGAGGGAAATTGTCGTGCAACAGTAGTAAAACAAAGTGAAAAAGGAATACAAAAGTAATAAATAATGGTAAAGTAATAAATAAACAAGTTACTATATAAGTAATATATTTAAATGAGTAAGGGTTCTATACATAAAACTTGTATTGCGTTCCCATGAAATAATATATATTATTTAAGATTTATATATGAATCGATCAGTTAGTTATCAGTAAATTTGTATAACATCAACTCCTCATGTGCAGTTTGAGAACAGGTTGTGCCTGAGAGACAGTACTCAGGGAATACATCTGATTGGTCGGATTAAGGTCGTCGCACTTTATTGACGTCATCACTCCCCGCACTGAGGTTCGGTCCCGGCGACAGACGCACACGTGTGGTCGTTGTAAACGTCTCTCCATGGCAGGCTCGTTTTCTCAGGAGCTCGAGGATTTGCTGAATCCTTTACCGAAGTTCGCTGATCCAGAGGACGGTGATGAAGATGAGGCCACGAAAGCGAGAGTGATCGAAGGATTCGAGGAAGAGGAAGAGGAGGAAGATGGGGTCGGCACCAGCGCTCTGCGGAAGCACAACACAGTCCTGCTGTCAGAGACGGACAGACGGTACGTGGGGAAGAAGGTCTCTCGGAAACAGCTCCTGATGGAGATTGAGGGATCTGATGATGATGATGAGGAGGAGGAGGAGGATGGTAGCATGGAAGGTGAAGAGGAGGATGAAGAGGCTGATGATGATGATGAGGAGGAGGAGGAGGAGGAGGAGGAGGGTAGTGATGCAGAGCGAGATGGTGAGCTGCTATCCAAGATGAAAGGTGCTGACCTGACCTTTCCTCAGGGAGTGGACTTCTGCAAGCTGACAGACGGCATGGACGACCTGGGAGTGAGTGAGGACGACGATTATGAAGGTGAGGACAGTGAAGGCAGCGATGAAGATGAGGGCTCTGATGATGATGACGACAACGACGAGGAGATGGAAGCAGATGAGGAAACCGTCCGCACGTTCTCTCAAGACAAAGTAGACGAGGAGGTGGAGAAAGGGAAGTCCGTGAAGAACCAGCTGGCCCTGTACGACCAGCTGCTGGAGGGTCGGATCAAAATCCAGAAAGCCCTGATGATCGCCAACCAGCTCCCACAGCCGCAGACGTTCCCAGAGTTCAAGAGGAGGGGTGGCGCCGAGCTGGCGGGGGAGCTGAAGAACGCCCACAAAGCCCTGAAGGCTCTCCAGCGATCCCTGCTGGAGCTGCACGATCAGCTGCTGTGCCAGAACCCGGACACGAGGACCATCGCTCTGGGAGCGGCGGCGGACGAGGACGAGGAGATAAACAGCGACGAGAATGGGGACGAAGAGGTGTCAGCGAAGGAGTTCGGAGCGCCCAAAAGAAAGCTGGAGATGGCAGAGTATCCGGACTTCATGGCCAAACGGTTCGCTGCCTTCCAGCCGTATCGAGACGCCACGCTGCAGAAGTGGCACGACAAAACCAGACTGACTATGGGGAAAGGAAACAAGGGCTTCGGAGCGTTTGACAGAAACATACTGACACAGGTGGAGCAGGTTCTGATGGACAACGAGAGGCTGGTACGTCGAACCCAGACCAGGCGCTCAGAGTTCAGAGTCCTGGGGAAGAAAGAAGCTCCGGCTGTCGTCTCCGAGACCTTCGCAGACGGAGAGGAGGCGGGACAGCAGCTGAAGGCAAACGCACACCTGAAGGATCTCGACGAGGACATATTCGACGACGACGACTTCTACCACCAGCTCCTCAGGGAGCTGATCGAGCGCAAGACGAGCGCGTCGGACCCCAACGACCAGGTGGCCATGGGCCGGCAGTGGCTGGCCATCCAGAAGCTGCGCAGCAAGATCAAGAAGAAGGTGGACACCAAAGCCAGCAAGGGCCGCAAAGTCCGGTTCCACATCCACAGCAAGCTGGTCAACTTCATGGCCCCCGTCGACCACAGCTCCATGAGCGACGAGGCCCGCAGCGAACTGTACCACGGCCTCTTCGGTCAGAGCTCGGGCGTCAGGGAGTGACGTGGTGCCAAGGTGGCGTCACGTAAACAAGGCAGTGCCTTTTTTTTTTTTACATCCCTCACACTCAGGAGTGTCGTCAGGCTGCCGCTCGGGTGGGACGAGCTCTTCAGACAGTTATGGCGCTCTGACCTGACAGGATGTGGACTCACTGGGCGTCTGTAGCTCCTGTTTATACTGAGTGTCACTGTCAGTATTTGTCGTTTGTTAATGACCAATCTGTGATGAATTATGAGTGTTTCCACCAAAAAAGACTGCAGAGTGTTATTTTCATGTGTGTGCTTTCTATAAGCTGTGTTCCCTAGAAAAATAGTAGCTGCAATCAGTAAACTGTTTGTGGTGGAGATACACAGTCAATCAATATGTTACTGCTTTATAACACCAGGGAATCATGGGTCTTGCACCGTCAAACGTCGACTTAAAGCAACAGTTCATCCAATAATAAAAAAAAAAGTCAGGTGAAGCGTCGGAGTCCACAAAACATTTCTGGACCTTCACAGCAAAGTGGCATCGCAGTGTTCCCCTAAACCACGGACGTAGATGAGGACAGAAAACAAACGTAGAAATAGCTCCATACAACTTGTCTGGTGTAATCCACTTCTCTTGAAGCTCAGAGATCCCAGTCAGATTATTTACACCCCCCTCTTGTCTGTAACGCACATCCAAACTGAAGCGGGTGCAGAAGCTCGGCGGCGTTCGGAGACGTCTCAGTTTGGGATCTCTGGGCTTCATGAGACGAGGATTAAGCGAGACAAGCTGCAGGGAGTTCCCATCTGCTTCAGTGAGGAGATAATGACGGATTGTTCATTAATTTGGGTGAATTGTTCCTTTAAGTCGTCATTTCCACGATGCAAGAACTGTGTCGCTCTTTATTTTTCCCAATTAGCAGCTCCTTCATTTCCTTTGTGCATTTGTGGGAGAATGGTGTCCATCAACAGCACATAGAAAACTCAAGGTTTCTCTCTCATTAGTGCACACACTGACATTTTGATAACTTTATTTCCCCACGTTTCCAGTGTGAACACACTTCAGTACAAACTGCAGTCCTGTTTAGAATCAGCCTGTAGTGTTGTGGATGTGGGACGCAGCTCTGGATCTGTAACATTACATGCACTACATACAGGCTCCATTAGCCCTCTGCAGCCCTGATTGCTACTACACCACTCCACAGTATGTGTAAACTTTAAAAGCAAGTGAGATGCAGAATGTTTTCTACAAATCAAATAAAACAGAACATTGATTAGATGATGACTGAACCAGGAATGCATATGTAGAGATATTTCTTTCTTCAAATCAAACTGCAAGAAGCGACAGATGTGTGAACTCAAACCAAACGAAGAGTACCTGAGAAATTTATCGTAAGAAAAAATGTACACATGAACAAAACTCCATGAAACACTTACAGAACACATTTACATTTGGGGGTTTTGTCTTTGTAATTCAGGACATTTTCAAAGCATTTTAACACTGTTTTCAGTGTGAAGGTTCAACTTTAAAAGAAACCTGCATACATGTGCATCCAAAAAATTCAAGTTTCTGGGTAATCAAATAAAAATAATACTTGGTGGTAATTCAGTATAACAACAAATTAAACTGCTCTCACCTCTAATGAGTTAATGTCAGTTATCACATGAACATAAACAACTTTGACACAATTCGTCCACACAGACGATACAGATTATTATCTTTGGCGATGTCATCATACATCAGACAGGCTGAGGTGGGGATCGGTTGTTTAGTTTGACTAATAACTAATTCAGGTTGGTGGAGTCACACAAGAAAAAGCGAGTGGATGCCGGGGCAAACTTTACACAAACGTCAGAATCTACAAGTCAAAATGGAGCTTGAATAAAAGACGTGGAGTTGCATTGATGAAGGTTAGTCGCCTCGTCGGACGGTTTGCCCTTTTAACTGTGGTGTGATGGGCTAAGGCCTTGCCATTCACAGCGTGTAGCTACACTGCATTTATTGTAAGGTTAAAGGCTCAACAAGTTTTTATTTTTATTTATTTTTTTTTAGACACCATAGCTGCTTTTTTAGCTCATCTCTCCTCCTCGGTGCTGTGGTAAAGGCAAGCAGCAGTTTGAAAAATGAAACTACGAGTGAGCCCCGGTGTATTTCTCCCTGTTCAACCTCATACAGTACATAAGCAAAAAGAGGAAAATATTAACTGAACAGCTTTAAACCAGCTCCACAAACGACTGGTTCCCCCTTCTTATTAAACTTCCTCAGTCCGAGCAGAATCACATCAAAAGTCGGCCTTTTGATTTTCCTGCCTCGTTAGCAGCCGCGTAGAGCACATTCAGCACGACCAGGCGAGCCCGCCGTCCTCTCGTCAGGGCAGCGCTGCGCTCAGTGAGGCCGACTGCTGGACTCCATGTTCGGCTGCTTCTTCGTCGTCCCGTAACCGTTGAACCATCCGTTCAGCCGTTTGGTCAAACCGCCCGTTAGGATATCCTGGATGTGTTGAACTATGAGATTAATGGCAACTGTAGAGAGAGACAAAGAGACTGTGTGGTTAGTGCTAAAAAAAAAAAAAAAAAGGATATATATGACATCTCTTCAAAGACTTGGACTTCACCACATGAGCCTTTGTTTTTATTTATTTATTATACTTTATTTTGCTCCTTCAGTTGTTTAGGAAAATGACGTAATGTTGTTTTGCTGTGAAAATTTTTTAGGCGATTCATTAAAGACTCTTCCAAAAATCTGTGTGAAAAAATACTCCATCTGCTGCATGATAAAGAAAAAAAAACAAAACAATTTTAGACCTATTTTCCCAGCAGCAGTTCTTTTTCCTGACCCAAACAAAGATGGAAGGAAGACACAACATTTTCTGGCTCTGTTTGTGAAATGTGAACCAGAATTTAAAAAACAAAAACTATTCACAGTCTTATGATAACAAAATGATGCAATAATATGTTGCTAGCGTTCTACAAATACAGTAACAACATATATTATTTTCCCCCCACAGCAGACAAAATCCCTCTTCGACCAGACGGTTAGAGGAGTAGGTGGCAAATTTTGTTCTGACGGTCTACCGACTTTGGTTCGGACGGAAATATTTTGAAAAGCTTTTATACATTCATTGTCGTCAAAGAGGGAATCCTGCTGAATCTGTTAATCCTCTCACTTTTCACCGGGTGCTGCTATCGACCCAAATGTGTCCAACACGTTTGTTTAATGACAAAATACCTGCAAAACTATTACGACATTTCCATCTGCCTCTGTGGAACTTTGTGTGCCACTTAGCAAATGCTAGCATGCTAAACTGAGGTAGACTTTGTTAACATGGTTAGCATCGCCACATTCAAGTCATTCGTCGATCGGAAGGTCCTTGTTGCACAATGTGAGAAGTTAACAAGAAATCTGGCTGACCGGAACAAAATGATATTGCTTTGGCAAGAGTACACACGTACACCCTTGGCAGTACAGTCTCCACTGCGTAAACGGAACAGAGGAGGAAATAAGAACCTTTAAAAAAGGAGGTTAAATGAGACTACAGTGGTTGGCGGGGACATTGAACGTCATCACACCGAACACAGAGACTCACGCGACAGATCCAAAATGCTGCTTTACAACTTGTAGTTTGATCAGTTTATGATGAAGTGTGTGTAGTAAAGTGTAATCAGATGCTTGGTGTTGTTGCTGTCTAAGCCTTGAGCTGGTTCAGAGCAGGTGTCCTGCTTCAACATGCTCAGCGACAGCATCTACAGATCAGTTTTCTCTTCAGCAGTTTGTTTTGGACAGTTTAAAGACAATTTCTCAAATCAACAGACAAATCTGTTTCGGTCCCCCAGCAGGAGGCTCTGGCTTCCTCAGTTTGGAGAGAACAATTCCCAGCTCGAGAACAACAACAAACACAGCTGTGTCCTCCATGATAACGCTGTTTAGACTAGCGTTCAATGTTTGTGTTTTTGCAGTTTGGAGACTCGATGTAACTGTGAGATGGTGTTGAAGAAATTGAAAACAAATACTCACCAAGGTTGTCGGCTCCTCTCGGTATGATCACGTCTGCGTATTTCTTCGTCTAAACAGCAGCGATTAAAAAAAGGAGGAAAGATTTGGTGATGAGTCGAGGCTCAGGGACACGAGCATGCAAACTGATCGGAGTAGTGTCACTTGTAGAAAAGCGCTTACCGGCAGACAGAACTCCTCAAACGCAGGCTTGACAAAAGTAATGTACTGTGCTAGGACGCTTTCCAAGTCACGACCACGTTCACTTATGTCACGCAGCACTGCAGGAAGATGACACCAGGGTTCACACGTAAAATAGCACAATGTGTCACTTTTAAAGCTGCGTATTGACCAGCCCTGCTTTCAATCTTTGGACTAAGCTAAGCTAAGCTAAACTAAGCTAAGCACCTGCTGGCAGTAGCCTCACACTTGCCCTTCAGACATGAGTGGTATCAATCTTCTCAAAAATGTCAGACTGCCCTCGTGTGTTTGGGATTTCTCTAGTCACTTGTGCATCTCACCTCTTCGGGAGAGTCGTGTATCTGCGTCGGTGTCCACAAACAGCTTCATTTGGAAAAGGTCTCGGATCTCCTGAGAATAGAACATCAGGATGCCCTCGAAGAGCACCACATCAGCAGGGTACACTGTCACAGACTCCTCCTTCCTACCGTGAAAACAAAGACATTCGATATGAAAACACTTAAAGGAGGCACATGTTACATTTCATGAAGAGCAGCCATTGTGGTCACAACTGACTCAGTAATGTTATTTTTTTTATCTTTCTCAAGTGTCATGACATTCGCTGCCCTTTCGGTGCAATACTGTCAGTGTATTGAATTTTTCCTTTGTATGAGGAAATGTGTTATTTCTTCTTTAAAAAGTTGCAGTTTCACACGAATGAAAAGCTTTAAGTGTCGACATTGTTTCATTGTTCCAGCACTTTTGCATGTTTTAGTCCATTTACTACAATTTACATATACTTTGTATTTCTAATGATCATGTTCCAGAGATTTTCCTGCCATGTAGCCGGCCATCAGTTTCCATTAAGCTATGAAAATCAATTTGCATAAGAAAAAAGGTAGCGTAATTAATCCCACACGGTGGACATTATGTCTGCTTTTAAAAGTTAATGTTGCTGCAGCATCACGATGCACTGCAGACATCTTTAATAGAGCGTGGACTGAAACATGCAAAGACACGCCTTTACTGTCGTCTGTGTGTTCACCTGGAATGGGAAACAAAGTCGTAAACAGGGATGTGCACCGTTTTCCCCTCCTTGATGTCCCACAGAGTTGCGATTATGAGGTCGTTGTCAAATGCATCTGTGCAGAAAGGAAAGAGCACAGATCAGTTCAGATATCATCAGGCAAACCTCACACCAAGATCCTCACACAGCAGGTTTTGAGGCCTGCAGACTTTACGTACCTGGGTGGTCAAAGTTAAACTGGCCCTTGAGCGCCTTGGCCTTCTGCTCCGGCGTGAGGACCCTGTAGAAGCAGTCCTGGCTGAGGATGGCAACTTGGCGCTGGTGGTGGTCGATCTCGTTCTGGCCCAGCAGCTCCATGATCTTGTTGCACACCGACGACTTCAGACGCAAAAGAAGGAGAAGAAAACAAGCAGTGTGTTAAAATACTTTGCTCATCTCTGTTAAAAACAAACCCAGACGTGAGTTTTCATTTACATTCTGATCTGCTGGTTGAAAAAAGTATTGAAAGCTGCGAACTTGGATTCATAACTGAACCCGGCAGAGAGATGCGTTCATGGACAGTCACATGTTAACTCCCTGTTTGGATTATGTGTGAGAGAACAGGTGGTGTTGTGAGCAGTTACTCCTGTGGGAACCAAGTGTAGTAGTACCAGGAAGTCAACACCCACAAAAACAACCGTCTGCTGAACCACAACCTAACTTCTGCTGATGTAATCACCTTTAACACCGACCTGCTATCACCTGCATGACCAGCGAAGACAAACATTTAACCACCTACTTCTCGGTTTAAAACTGTTACATCTTTCTGTCACACACTGCAGCCTGGAGGCAGGACTGCCCGAGTTACTCTGCAGCCTCTGTGACATCTCGAAAACCAAATCTGTCACAAGATATAAAAAGAATAAAAACAGACTTTGATTTCGCCTCGAGGGGCTGTGCATCCTGACGATGACCTTTACCCTGCAGAGAGAAAAACCTAAAACGGATGTGCCGGGTTTCTGATCTAACAACACTTTTTTGACGCCCTGTGAAAACCTGCAGAAACGCTGCAGAACAGAGGGCGATGATGCAGATGTCTTGGTCTCTCGTGGCGCTGATGCCAGTGAGGCAGCCTGAGAAACGAGGTGAAATGGAAAATCAAGAGTGACACGCAGGCAGACGGGGGTTACATCAGCTGTGTGTCACAAAGAACACAAATCCACACATCTGTCACACTAAATATTGTATATTTATAAATACATCTTCTGTTGACAGCATCATACCTTGATATAAGAGCCAGATTCTGATCAGTTGGGGAGTTTATTGAGCTTTAAAAGGTCTGTAAATGTATTTGTTTGTGTGTCTGTCTGGTTTTCAGCATGAGTTTAAAGCAGACCCTGTACAGCTGATGCTGATTAACTGAGGTCTCACTGCCAGCCTTTATGTCCCCTGAACATCAATAACAGTGACATCTTAATATGGATATATGGAAGTCCTTCAGTTTAAATGTACTTTGAAGAGGCTCTCAGAGACAATGCACATGTTATCCTGCTTTAGTATGCACCACAGGGCGGCCTACACCACAACCAAGCAACACAGTCTGTCTGACTAATCAAACTGAGATAAATAAGACTCATAGAAGAATAAAACACGTCATCACTTAATTTCCCTGAAAAAAAAAACCGCATTTTATCCATCTGTGTCGGCTCACACATAAAGACTAATACGTCTAAACGTCGAGAAATAATAATAATAAAAAAAAAATCCTCTGATATAATACTAAATATAGACACCAACCTTTCCGCTGGCTGTCCCTCCAGCCACGCCGATGAGGAATGGCTGCCGGTCATGGCTCTCATTTTCGGCTTGGTCACCTGGCTTTGTCTCGCTGTCGGCCGGCATGCTTCATCTGCAGCGCGGCGCGGCCCTCTGACACACCGGCGCTGTCTGCACTGTGTGTGCGCTCCTCCCATCTGATGATGCTGCTGCTGCTGCTGAGGATGATGAGGATGATGACTAAGACAAAGATTTTTTTACATTTTTTTTTATCATTTTGTTTTTGTTTTTTTTTTTTAAATAAACTTTAGTTGAACTTCATGGCTACATTATAAGATAGTGGTATTTATCTATACCACAGAATACTGATAACATGTTTGATATATGTGCATTTCAAGAGTAGAATTAGCTCAGTTTTTGTTGTCCTTTGAAAAATGAAATAAAACAAAAGACAAAACTAGAAATACGGAATATAAAAGTTCACTTTTTTGGACAAATTAAACAAGACATGGCATATAAATTATTGAGTTTAAGAGGTTTTTATTGGGTCCATTTTGCATTTTGACCAGCCCTGCTTTCAAGTATGAGCTAAACTAAGCTAAGCTAAGCACTTGCTGGCTACTGCTTGATGTTTGTTATTAACTAAGAGGTACATGTTTTTACTTTTATCTGAAGACTTTAGGCTACTAGCTAAAACAACGGACTAGCTTTGCTCTCTCTGAGATGAAATTATTTCACGATATTATTCTGATATTTTCAGGTGAACCTCATGGCTGTATTATAAGATAGTGATATTTTTTATACTACAAAATACTGATAACGTGTTTGTTTAATGAGCAGAATTAGCCTAGTTTTCTTTATCTTTAAAAAAAGTAAGTAATTATTTCTCAGACCACCAAATTTTTTCTCCTCATTTTATTTTAGATATTGAACGAGAAGGTAATAATTAGCAATGCGGAATATAATAAAACACAATACTCGACCTTACACCTCAATCTCGGCATGTAAAAAAAGAATTTCTATGACGCAGTATTAATTATATTAAAATCAGTAGTTTTTAAATGGAAGAGTTGTATTGTGCCGTATGAGTGTCCCAACTTCCTGCTCAGGCCGGTGGTGAACCGGAAGTAGTTCCCACACCTCCTCACGAATGCTGACCTAGCCTTACGAGGCTGAGAGTGATCCGTGTAATGTGCTCGGGGTTTAATCTCTAGCACGAATTAATCATTATATTTTGTCACTGCGGTTCGGGTCAACGGGACGCGACCACCATGAGCACCATGTTCGCCGATACGATTCTGATTGTGTTCATCTCCGTTTGTACAGCGCTGTTAGCCGAAGGTGAGTGAAATCCTGCTGACAGGCTGCTCGAGCAAGGAGGTGTTTTACTATCGGCTGAGAAAATCATTATTACGATTTATTTTCACACATCTCCGGGTTACATTGCGGAGAAACAGTGCCATGTTTATACTGTAATGTTTATTAAATGTTCATTTTGATGCTGTCGAGTACGGGCAGCGAGTGAAATTAGCTAACCAAGCTAATGCTTGCTAATGTCATTCAGCGCAAGAAATACAACTTCCGGTAAAAAATAGTAACTCAATAAAAGTCTTAATGCAAGTTTAAATCATGCTTTGTTCATCCCCTCTGGGAAAAATCGCGCCTCTGCATTGAGCCAGTGTAATTAGAGGAGTAAAGTTGTAGTCATTGTTTTAATTGTTTGATTGTTCAAATAAATTCATATGACTTTGTTAGTTGGGTTTAGACTCTTCTTCTCATTGGTTTGTGCTTCCCAAAGTGATTTTTACACTTGGTTTTGTTGAGTTATGTTGTTTTGAAATTCAGTCAACTTTTTTTAATCCTCCCCCTGCTTGAAAGTCAGTTTAAATTGGGAACTGCATGACCTTTGCATGGCTGAGTAAAACTCCTTGATGCACAGGAATTCCAGATAACAACACTAACAATATGTCTTACAATTTTTAAATTAGATAATTGTCTTGTGCATTTGATGTTTCAAATGCAATTCAGTGCAACTTATTATCTGACTGAGGAAACTGCTTTATGAAACAATGTTAACAATGTTGCTCCAGGAGTGTGTGATACAGTGAATATAACTGTATTTTTTCTTGGAAATATGAATGTATTGATCAGCATGAAAAGTGCTGTTTACTGATCTAATAAGGTCCTGAGAAAAAATAAATCAGACAAATTTATATAATCTCACAATATACAGTATGTTACATCATAGTAGCACTGGTCCAGCAGTTTTTTTTACATTTACAAACAAACCTCTTCTCTCCTGTCTCTGCTCAGGTATTACCTGGGTTTTAGTGTATCGCACTGAAAAGTACAAGAGGCTAAAGGCTGAAGTGGAAAAACAAAGCAAAAAACGTAAGTGGTTCATACTTGAACCTCGACTAGTGCTTCTGTTGAATGTTTGTCTTTGTACTGTTTAATACATTGTGTGTTTTCTTGTTTGATATCAGTTGAGAAGAAAAAGGAAACCATCACAGAATCTGCAGGACGCCAGCAGAAGAAGAAAATTGGTAAGAAGCTCGACACACTCATGAACAGACCTCCTCCTCACACTTGTCACTGTTCACTGATCAGTGATTTATGTTTCTGAATGTATTACAGAAAGACAAGAAGAGAAACTGAAGAACAACAACAGGGACTTGTCGATGGTGAGAGATATTTTGTTAAAGCCTAGATAAAAGTCTGTTAATATACTCTCATGTGAAATTAGGTATTAACAGGCGTAAGTAAACCTTAACATCATTAATATGAAAAAGTACTGTGAGGTTCGACTGTGTGAGTCAAATGTAATCGAATTTCATGTTTAATCCTATTTGTTTGTAGGTGCGCATGAAGTCCATGTTTGCCATCGGCTTCTGCTTTACAGCTTTGATGGGCATGTTCAACTCCATGTAAGTTCACCTTTTCATTGAAAAGTCAAACTACATGAAAGATGACTTGTGTGCTGATGTCTGTGAGACTGAGAACAAAAGTCAGTTTTAGTTTGCGATCAACAAAACTGAATAAGAAGCATCCATCCATCTATCCATTTTCTTCCACTTATCCGGGGCCGGGTCACGGGGGCAGCTGCCTGAGCAGGGACACCCAGACACAATACACAACACACAATAAAAAGCAATACAGATGTATCTGTGTGTATATTTGCTCTCACACTGTTGTCTCATTTTTGTTCAGCTTTGACGGAAGAGTAGTGGCCAAGCTGCCGTTTGTGCCGCTGTCCTACATCCAGGGGCTGTCCCACCGCAACCTGCTGGGCGAGGATTTTACAGACTGCTCCTTTATCTTCCTCTACATCCTCTGCACCATGTCCATCAGACAGGTAACCTCAACACAATGGCTTTACATCTGAAATGGGGGGATTCCTTTTACTGTAGATCACTGGACAGATGTATGGCTTGGGAATCAGAGTGTTTTTGAGAGCTAATACTACAGTTTGTCGGCATGCTAATTTACAATTTTGTCCACACAATGAGCTTCACAGCAACACAGCATTGCAGCATTCTCCTACACAACTGAAGTGGCTGGGGACTTGATTTAAGATGTAAAAAAGGAAAAACATTATGGTTCCATGCGGCTCATCCGGTGTAAGTCTGAGAAGCACTGAGTTCCCAAATTGACTTCAACAGACATTAGTTACACTCTTTTTAAAGCCAAATCCTCATTCTAGATTTTAAGCTAAAAGCATTAGCACACACCTGCAACACTATGGACTACGTAACCTCTCCCAGCTTTCCATCAGCCTGGTGTTGAGTAGATAAAAACAGTGAGGTAGTAAATACTTAAACATTGCACCTTTAATCACATCATTAATATACCCAGTAGTTCACAGCCCTTCTGTTCTTTAGGTCGAGGCACTTTCTATTTCTGTCTTCTTCAAAAAAGATATTCTTCCTGTTTCAAAAAATACCCATGAAAAAGCCAAAACCAAAAAGTGTTTTGTGTCTTTTCTCCAGAACATCCAGAAGATGCTCGGTCTCGCACCCTCCAGAGCTGCAACAAAACAGGCTGGAGGCTTCCTGGGACCTCCTCCACAAGCAGCTAAATTTTCCTAATCATCATCATCACACCAGCTCAACAGTGCTGTTCCTGCGCTGCCCCATCAGAGCACAGACACAACTGCTCCTGCTGCTCTGGAGCCTCGTATTCTCTATCGCAGCTACACTACCCCGTGTTCAATTTCTCATTCGTGTTTTGTTTATTTAACTTTTAGAAATTAGAGGAATAATTTGTTCTCAATTACATTGATTACCAAAGAATACAAATGCCTACCTTGTATTCTGCAGATGCCATGCATTGTTTTGGGATTTTAATGATTTAATTGGCAGTAAGATCTGATTCTTTCATCAGTATTATTGTATGTATCCTCATTTCTTACATATTAATAAAGTTTTATGATAATACTTTTGACGTGATTTTCTTTCTTTTAAGGAACTGAATCAGTTTTGTCCCTGTCTTCCCCACACTTGATAATCAGCAAAAAGTTAAAAAGGGGTATTCCCACCACATGCAGCCTTTAATTTTTGGCTCAGACTCCTCACTTGGAGTAGAATTTTTTTTTTTTTTTCAACTCTGACTTCCTGGAGCTTTATGGTCATCACACACGATCAGAGTGATGTCAGCATAATTTCAGATTTTGAGGTGAGATTTCTCCACACTGCTGCAGTGAAATGTAACCACATATGTACCTGTGATAGAGTAAGACATCAGGAAGAAGATGGGATGATAATGATAAACTAACTTATGAAGGAATTAGTTTGGTGAAAGATTAAAGACAGAATAACATAGATCTTTGGACAGAAAGTCAAAATTCAAGTACAAGCAGTATATTTCTGGATTAAATGCATGATAGGAGGTGATATTTGGAGTTACCACCACAACAGCTATTAACCTTCAGCAAAAAAACAAAAAGCCCTCTAAGAAAACATGAGACACAAACACAGCACACTCTCTACTGAGTGTTTTATTGTGAAATATCAACAAACAGGTACAGTGGGAATAATTGGGTTTGATAAACAATCATTTGGATTCGTCTGATAAACAATCTGTAAAATAAAAGTTACACCTAATAACACATAAGGAAAATGTTCAGTCTTCATAAAGGAAACATAACAGCAAAAAGTACCAAGGCGTAATGTATCTTTAAGGACATTCACTTTGCTCTAGGACCATGCTTACTTTATTTACTGTTGTTCTGGCGCAACGACAATCAGACAGCAGCTCACTTTACCACACTATCGGAGTGCGTTCAAACCAGCCATGGTTCACGTTTGCTTGGTCATATCAGCTGCACCTTTTTTTCAGTGTGCAAATGCACTTAATATTAAATAAACAGATATATCAGCCATGTTTGATCCCCCTCGTAAAAAGTACAGGTGAAAGGTATTCACACTTTTTCAGAGCGGCCTAAATTGCACTAATAAAGCAAAATGCAATAACCCTAATGTCCAGTAGGAGGCGCCTGCTTGACACAGTCCCTCCAGGTTTGACAACTCCCATCTCCCATTGTCGGAGAGCGCACCTGAATGTATCGTCAGTTCTGCAATGACCGGATGAACGAGGAAAATAAGAGCAACTGCGTGATCATAATGACACCTTTACTTTGAAATCCGGAAGGATACTCTCATGATACCTGCAGTTATCGGGAATAATTACTGCAAAAGTATCGTATGTTTCATGGGTCTGATTGTGAGACTGCAGTCTCTGCAATCTTAATGTTAATGTTCTGAAAGAAGTTCCTGAAAAAAAGGTGCGACGGATCTGACAAAGAAAACGCAAACCACGGCTATCTTGACTGCAGTGGTTGAGGGGACGTGATTGATGAGCAGGACTGGCTGTTGACAGTGAGGCGTGTTCTCGTCCGGCCCCAGGGGCGGTGAGTTCATCTACATACGCCCCCCACCATCGGCAGTACATTCAGTCCGTCTGCAGAAGCATTACGGGTAAGTTTGACACCACATTTCCCCTGTCATCCACTGTATATAACTCGATTTATGCTCTTTTGCGCTGCTCTTTTTTCTGCTCATGCTAGTTTAGCTAAGTGCTTTTAAGCTAGCTGCCGTTGAGCCGTTATGTTAGAGGTAACGGTTACCTCTCGTAACGGTCAGCGCGTGCAGTGGAGTCAACGCGTCTGCAAACTGGGTTTAATTCACTTTCTTGTCATTCTTTGTGTCTCTGCAGGTCCACTCCTTCTGTAACAATGGCCCAGTCTATCCTCGACTCCATGCCCGGAGCCTCCACTGGAACACTGGTGGTCACAGATGATCTGAATTACTGGGGAGGGAAGCGAGTCAGATCTCGGCAGCAGAAAGGCGCAGAGCCCGTGTTCGAACCTGCGACTGGTAAATCCAACACACCCAAGTATTTAAAAGCTTATGTTAACTCTTATTGAAGACACACATGATCCAGACCCGTTTAAAGGTTCGTATGAGGACATGTTGTTATGCAACTGAACCCTCCCTTATTTCTTGGCTTCAGTGCGACGTGGAGGAGGAAACTTTGGTATTTGAAGGTGGAATGTTTGCATAAACTTTCCAGTTGCAGTTACTAAACTGGTGTGATTCATATAGTAACCTTTAACATGATGTATGCAGGGTCATAAGAAGTATTGATACATCATAAATGCCTTTTTATCAACTTGTTTTCTATATGTGTATTTATCCAAGTAGATAAAGTTTGCCTGAATTTAATCATTATCTGACTATGAGTTGTTACCAGACATTTGTCTTGCTTTGCTGCCAACCCGCCTATTTAAAAAGATGTTTTATATAGTTGCAATGAGGGCTTAAGATGTATGGAAAGGGTTTTTAAAAGGTGTTAGATTTAACTTTAGGATTCGTGCATATATCCTGATTAATAATACCGTGTCATTGGTGTGTTGTGTCTCAGAGCTCAGCCAGTGTATAACCAGTCTTGTTACCTGCAGGCCGTGTCTTGTGTCAGATGGTACCCTGTGGCTCTGAGGACGTGGATGAGGCCATAAAGAGTGCCCACAGTGCCTACCGTAAATGGAGCAAGATGGCAGGCATGGAGAGGGCTCGGGTGATGCTCGAGGCCGCTCGCATTATCAGGGTGAGACGGTCAAGCTGTTGCGTCAACTCTTCCCTGCATAGCTGGAAACTAGCCAGTCTGATTTCAGTGTTGCACAACATAAATTGGAGCTGACTGTTCTAAGCATTCAGTAAGACACTAGTTACTCATTAAAAGCACAAACTCTCCCCTCACCCCTCCCTCTGCTGCTGGCCTACTTTTGCACAAAAAAAAAGTTTGTGTGTCTCTTCTTTGATGTCATGTGGGCGAGGACCTTTTACCCTCAAATCTTTTGCTATTGTTGCATAATCTAAAATGCATGTAATGGCACTAAATTGCAACACAGTATGATTTTACACGTTCCTATCAAAGGTAAGCATTTGCAACTCTCTGTTTTTCCAATATAAATAGGAAAGAAGGGAGAAGATTGCAAAGCTGGAAGTGATCAACAATGGCAAGTCCATCACAGAAGCACTGGTGGATATTGATGTTGCCTGGCAGTGCATTGAGTACTACGCTGGTCTGGCTGGTACACTTGCAGGTGGGGGCACTAATTGTTTTGTTTATGTCCTAAGAACGTGTGATTGTCCAAAACATTACTAAAAGTTAGTGATGTGTTGTTTAAAAGTTGCATTGTGTTTTGTTCACTGAAGGCCAGCACGTCCAGCTTCCTGGTGGAGCGTTTGCCTACACCAGGAGGGAGGCCCTTGGTGTGTGTGCGGGAATTGGTGCATTCAATTACCCCTTCCAGATCGCTGTGGTGAAGTCTGCTCCCGCTCTGGCATGTGGTGAGTGTATAACCGCCAGACTCCACCAGGCATTTCCCTTCTAGTCAATGCTCATGATTATGCCAGGCGAGGCACGATGTGTTTTAGAAGCATTCCAGAAGCAGCTCTCAGCTCTGATCCAAATATAATACAATGCATCGAGCTGCACAGAGCAGAATGAGCCAGACAGGAAGTCAGACACAGCATAGTGGATCAATCAACTTTCAAAATAAAAGACCCTTTGCGCACTCTGGATTGTGTTCCAGTTCACTACATGAGCATTACTGTGTGTCACAGCTTGTGACACCAGGTCTGAAGTCAGCCGGAGGTCAGAGGATAATTGACAGCATGGACAAAGAGAGGTTCATTTTGAATGTGGAGAAACACAAGGGTTTATATGACACCATGATCCTTTTTTATATGGGAAACATGAGAAATGTGTATTACCGTATTATATCTGTGATAATGGCTCATCAGACAATAACTTGCACTGCTGTGTTCAGGTAATGCCATGGTGTTTAAACCCTCTCCAATGACCCCTGTGACGGCTGTCATTCTGGCTGAGATCTACAAAGAGGCGGGGGTCCCCGATGGGCTCTTCTGTGTGGTGCAAGGCGGAGCAGAGACTGGCACCTTGCTCTGCCAACACCCGATGGTCGCCAAAGTCTCCTTCACTGGCAGCGTGCCAACAGGCAAAAAGGTACAGAGACCAACACAGTGCTATGACTTTTAACATAATGTTAAATTAACTGAAGAGAACATGGGTGTCATACAAGCCCAGACTACCTCCCTTCCAACCACAATATCCAGCATCCCCATGAATTTTGAGCTGATGAGTGGAAACAAGTGAAAACTTGGAAAGAAGGTGAAAGTATAAAATTGTAGCAATAATGTATTTCAGTAGTGTCGAGTAGATCCAGTTTGTAGTAACATTGTATGTAACATGTAACTGCTATACAAGGTTTCAGTTGTCCCTGTGTGTTTCCTGTTTGCACTCAGGTCATGGAAATGTCTGCTAAGGGGGTGAAGCAGGTGACCCTGGAGCTTGGAGGGAAATCTCCTCTCCTCATCTTCAAAGACTGTGAGCTGGAGAACGCAGTGAGGGGCGCACTCATGGCCAACTTCCTGACACAGGGACAGGTGAGACAGTTGAATCACTAGCGTATTGTGTTGTGTGATGTCAGTCTGAACCTGACCCCTGCACATTCTTTGTCAGCTCTGACAGCTTCAAGTTACCCTTTACATTGTTTAGGTTTGCTGCAATGGGACCAGAGTGTTTGTGCAAAGAGAGATTCTGCCTAAGTTCCTGGAAGAGGTGGTGAAGAGGACCAAGGCCATCGCTGTGGGCGACCCTCTGCTGGACGGCACCCGAATGGGGGCGCTTATCAGCAAACCACAGCTGGAGAAGGCATTGAGATATGTCAACCAGGCCAAGACAGAGGTGTGTTTATTAGACATATCTGATCAATAGGTTAGAGAAAACTTTAATGGCCCCTGCAGGATAATGAAGCCACTGTCTCTATCTCACCTCCAGGACTTTTACTACACCTCAAAGCAGTAACATGAAGTAGTCGTGGTTCTGATTTGATAACTATCTCTTTTTTACAGGGAGCCAATGTGCTCTGTGGGGGAGAGCCTTTTGTCCCCAGTGACCCCAAATTGAAAGGGGGGTACTACATGTCACCATGTGTCCTTGGTAAGTGATGATATACCAGCACTTAAAGGA
This sequence comes from Acanthopagrus latus, assembly GCF_904848185.1. Lineage (NCBI taxonomy): Eukaryota > Metazoa > Chordata > Actinopteri > Spariformes > Sparidae > Acanthopagrus > Acanthopagrus latus. Next base: position 3,665,685 of record NC_051049.1, read on the forward strand.
AAAGTTCAGCCAACAATGAAAAGTAGACTCTAGACCCTTTCAACACCCTTGGACTCATTTCATTTCTGGATGAACTGTTTTACGCCACTTGCATGTTTTGTGTATGCACCACATATTACATCCAGTCCTTTCTCCCACAGATAAGTGCAGAGATGACATGACCTGCGTGAAGGAGGAGATTTTCGGCCCCGTCATGTCTGTGCTGCCTTTCGACACAGAGGAAGAAGTGATCCAGAGGGCCAATAACACCACCTATGGATTGGCCTCTGGAGTCTTTACCAGGTCAGCAGAGGACAGGGAGTACACTTGTGATTACTCAGCAGTCTGTTGCAACCACTGATTTATAGTCCTGAAGGTTTTCTCTTGAAGATCATGAGTTTACTGCGTGGCTGCAGTTCAGGGTTTACACAAAGCAGCCAATAAGAAAATGAGGAGTTACAAAATGGAACTCATTACTTGTTTCTGAGGCTGGAGGGAAGATTCACAAGCATTTTAACTGTTTAGCTACATTCAAACTATTGAGATTTTATCTGTGTTTAACTTATGAAATCCTTTCCCCTGCCCACAGGGACATTTCTCGAGCCCATCGTGTGGCTGAAAACCTGGAGGCAGGGACCTGCTTCATCAACAACTACAACATCAGCCCTGTGGAGGTGCCGTTTGGAGGATACAAGAATTCAGGTACGATTTTTTAGGGTTAAAATGGCCAGAATTAATCTTTTTGTCCTCGTGAATGCAAAGGAAACACATTCATAGTATTGCGTGTAATTGCAGTGAATGAGCTGAATTCTCTTTACTGACGTGACCTCTATGGTGCTTTACCAGGCTTTGGCAGAGAGAACGGCCAGGTGACAATCGAGTACTACTCCCAGCTGAAGACTGTGGTTGTTGAAATGGGCGACGTCGATAACTACTTCTGAACTCCTCTCACAAAGTTTACACCACTTGCAGAACTGTGACTAAAACACTTCACTTCTCCCTTTAGTCAGAGATTATGCACCAGGCATGAGTAGATGCAGCACTCTGTTCTGCTCTGTCTGCATCATACCTGGGTACTTAGAAAGACACACCTGCTTCTTCTGTTCTCTCCTTTCTTTGCCCAAGTGAGCCTACTTTAGTACAAAGCAATTCATTGAATACAATGAATATGTGTGTTTGTGTGCAAAACCAGGAGCCTTATTAAGAAACACTGTAGTGGACTGTGAATCATCATTAGAAGAAAATAACCATGATTGCCATCAGATTTTTATACTACATGCCCAACTAGAAGACACTATTGGACAACTAACTCCTTTTTATTGAAATAAAGTCTTTTCGATACAAAGCTTGTGTTCCTGGTTGCTTGTTGTTTCTGAATGAAATAGGTGATAGCTGTGTTACAACCAACAAACACAAGTAATAAGTGCATGTATAGTATCTAATATCACTAACTTATAATCTTCAGATTGTTTGTTGCCAATATGTTAATGTGTCATTTCATTACCACCACATGTTAAACTTCCTGTAGTAATAATACCTGTTTTATTGTAATTGATGAAAAGTACAGATGTTCCAAATTGAGCTGCACATTTGATTGATAAGTTGGTATCATATTCTCCAACTATTTTGGGAAAGTGTTCTTGTGTACTTTTTCGAAGATTTGACTTCCTTAAATGTGAATATTCTCTTGTTACTTACCTCCTCTTTGACAGTAAACTTTGGGTTGTGGACAAAACAAGATATTTGAGGACATTGTCTTGGGTTTAGGAAACACTGATCAACATTTTTCAGCTCAGTATAAAACTTTATTGGCCAACAACTAATTAATTAAATGAGACAAAAATCAAAAGATTAATTGACAAAGAATTGTCGGTTGCAGCCGTAGTTGCTGACACAAGGCATTTAATGCTAAATAAAAATGATTACCTCACTTTTCGTGCCAGATATAAGTGCAAATCGCTTGCTCTCAAAAGAAAATGTGTTCATGCTCAACCTTTATCCAGGCTTAACATTTTTAAGACATCTGTGTTATTAAAATTAAAATATGCACTTGTATTCCTCCGCATCAAATGATACTGGGCATGAATTTGACATCAGTTTAATATTTTTTAACCACTTAATGCCCATTACTAGTCAAGGTAATGTTCACCTCCTGAACAACATTATCATACTTGATTTTAAAGATTACTGTCTTGCTGTATTACTGAACTTCTTTTGGCCATATTTTGTACTTCTGCGAGCTGTCAGTGCTGTCAGCAAAACATCGATGGTCATAAATCTCATTTCATATGCTGAGAGTATTGTTTTTGGATGCATTTTCAAAATAGTTTTACACTTCCGTGAAGTTATAGCGTGCTTTTACTTTGACGACCTGTCGTGAACCGGAAGTGTTTGAGCCTTGACTTATTCGGAGCGTCTTGTTAGCCGTTCAACAATGCAGGTAATGTCATTTATAACACTCACGTATTGCAAACTTTGTTATTAGATCAACTGGTATGTTTTACTTGTATATACGGTGCTTCTTATGTGTAGGACTAGCAGTAACTGTAGCTAATGTTAGCTGGGTAACGCTAACAGCTAGCCTTATTGGTTCGTTTTTAGCTAGCCGGGTTAGCTCTTGTTTAGCTAGCTGGGTGAGCTACTTCAGCACAACAATGAAGTCAGCCTGAGTGTAAAGTGTAAGTGCTGTTCATGTGAAAGTCTTGTGACTCCCACAGACTGTTGTTAAGAGTGTTTGTTTCTAAGACAGTCTTTTCTTTTTGTCCCTCTCAGCAACGGGAGGAGAAGCAGTTGGAGGCTGCGGTGGAGTCTCTCGCCTCTCGGGTGGCGCACGTCAAAAACGCTCTTCACAGCTTCATTTACAAGTTGGAAAATGAATACGAGCGATTAACATGGTGAGCAGACCGTTTTATTCAAGAACACTTGATATTTATATCAACTCTTGGTCATGGCAGCATAACCAAGCAATGCTGTAAAGTGTAAATGAGTAACTAACTACATCCAGACTTAATGTTCCGCCTTTTTGCAGTTATTTGTACATTTTAAATTACAAAAGGTGGAGTAACTTTGGGTCTTCCTGATCGTGCTTTGGACATAACTGATCCATTTTCTGAGAGGCATTTGGGGTTTTCACGCACTGTCCCCTTAGAAAAAGGGATGAACTACATGGATTTGTTTTTAGCTGACCAAGGATATTAACCTCAAACACACCTGAAGCTTTGCAAGAGCGCTGTCACTCCATGCTGGGGTAACATGAGGCAGCAGGGTTTGCACACAAACTTATGGAGTCCGTGCCAGCTCGAGTGCATGCTGTGATTAAAGCAAAAGGGGGAGACACACCAACTACTATGATATTCTGAAGTTTGTCTACACTTTTCAAATAATCGAAAGCTTTACACATGTGACACCAGATGCTCCGTTGTTTAGTTTTTAAAAGTACAGATCTAAGTTTTAAAGATAGTTGTGTCCTCTCAGATGCTGTGATGTGTGTTTGTGTCATTCAGGCCTTCTGTTTTGGACAACTTCGCTCTTCTGTCTGGTCAGCTGAACACTATCAATAAACTGCTCAAGAACGAGAAGACACCGTCCTTTCGCAACCAGGTCATAATACCCCTGCTTCTGTCTCCAGACCGAGATGATGATTTAGCAGTGAGTATCAAAGCCACTGATTGACGTCTCTAGCTTACTGGAAGTGTTCTCTCTGACCTGTTCGTTCATTTCTTTTGCTTGTTCCCCCCCCACAGAAACTCACAGAGCAGCGTGTCCCAGTGTTCAGTCATGAGATTGTGCCAGACTACCTGCGGACCAAGCCTGATCCAGAGGTGGAGGAGCAGGAGAAACAGCTGAGTACAGAGGCAGCGCGCATCGGCCCGGAGGTGGCACAGGTCAGTTAGTTAACGTATGGAGTGGTTTGATATCTTGAATCTTAGATGCAACAGTGAACTGGTGTTAACTTTGGAAGTGATGCTTGTTTGAGCAGGAAGTCATGACATGTCAGTACAAAGCAAAGCCTTAACTTAAAGCCACTGAGAGGCTTTAAAGTTCTGATAATTAACATGCTTCTTGTAGCACCACGTAATAAAGTCTGACATTTCACCAGTAACACAATGCAGCATTCATTTAGCATTGCTGTCTTGAAACTGTAAGTGACTCAAAACACCTACGGGACCAATCTGGTGTCATACACACTGCTCAAGAACTGCATCTTATATGAACATGTATAGATTAATAATGATAAGACTAGTTATTCCAGCTAGTATTTCTGGTGCCCTCTTGCAAGAGTAGCAGTGTTTAATCAATAAGTTGAATACTTGCAAACATCCTTGACTCCTAAACAAAAATACATAATCATTTTGGTGTGCGTGTAATATGGTAAATTCCCTTTCATTGCATGCAGCTCTACTGTATTGTTCAGACCCTCTGGTTTTATTTTCATCAACAGAAACAGATCCAGACGTTGAATAAACTGTGTTCCAATCTGCTGGAGAAGCTCAACAACCCTCGTGACGACAGAGACGCGGAGAGCGCAGGTGTGTTGCGCTCGCACCGACCTGATAGTTCATCTCAAGTTGATTTCTACATTTCAACATCCATCCTCCCGAGTTTTATGAGTTGTATGTTTTTTCAGCGATACGACAGAACAAGCCGTCCTTCAACCCTGCTGACACTAACGCTCTGGTCGGAGCTGTTGCATTTGGAAAGGGGCTCTCTAAATGTAGGCCTCCAGGTCCAGTGGCCCCTGGACATCCAGGACAAGGGCCCATGATGAGTGGAGGCCCGACCTTACAGCAGGTCACCATCGGCGGTGGCTCAGGCCAGCAAGCAGGTATGGGAGGACCTGTGGCTCCACAGCAGCAAGGGCAGCCAGGTAGGAGACCTGGAGAGCTGGGTTAGTATTCCACCTGACTGCTCACAGTGTTTGTTACTGTGCTGATGTTACGCCCTTGCTGCTCTTCATCTCCATGTTCATGTGTTGGAACATTTGTACTACGAATTCATGTTTTTCTTTATTTTAGGATGTGAATGAGTTTGAGGTCAACAAGGTCATTACATTGAATTTCCAGTATTTTCAAACCTAGCCCATGTATTTACATGTGTCGGTGTAGAAATGATTCATATTTACAAAAAGGTTTTTGGAATCTGTTCAGTGGATCGCCTCAGCTGGCAGCTGCACGACTGCCGTGGCTGCAACATGATCCTCTGGGCCAGACGTCAAGGTTGCATCCAGCAACACTTGACAGGCTGAGGTTGTTATTCTAAGTGTCTGACAGCATTAAAGAAACAACATTTTTATATGATATGATATTGATGTCCATGTTGTAACCAGAAACAGACTTGCTCTAGAAGTTTCGCTCCAAAATCTGAAAAAAGAGGCGAGTTGTTGTGGAAAGACAACAGTGGAATCGTGAGTCAGAGTTTGGCCTGAGCGAGTATTTATTTCATAAGTACTAAATACTTAACTGACTTTGACAATGTAGATGAGGCAACGCCTGTAAAAACTGACCCAGAGAGATTTCAGAGTGAGGTTTATATTTTCTGTTAACAAAACGTCTTATTGTATAACAAAAAGGTTTATTCTAATTCCAAAACTTTTGGTACGTATGAACCATTAACAATCTAAAACATGTCAATGTGAGGCCCAGGTTTAAAAATACCCAAAATACTTTAGATCATATTTTCAAACCCTTTCACACATGAATAGACTTGGAGCAAAATATTATCTGTTGGACCCACCAGAGTTCGGGTGAATGTTTATGTGACATCCTGCATGAAGTATTGATGCTGCTTCTGCTGTCTGACATGAACTCAACTTTCACGTGACCCTTCCAGGCAAATCAGAAATTTAAAGTTTAATTTCTCATTTTGTGCGTATCATAAATTGACCCCAGACACACGCTGAGCTATGTTACATATTCATACCAATTTAAATGACATCACTCCTTTGTTTACATTTCATTCACGTATTGTTCTTTGAGACTTTTGCTGCCAATAATCAGGTCATCGTTGTTGATTTCTTGCTGTGTACTGAAACAGCTTGGATTGAGAATCTGTATTTATGTGTTGAGTGATATTTTCTCTCCCTGTTTTTCTCTCTCAGGAAAAATGCCAAGCAGCATCAAGACAAACATCAAGTCTGCGTCAAGTTCAATGCATCCTTACAACCGATGAGCTCTTTTTTTTTTTTTTTTTTTTATTTATTCCATCATTCATCATTTGTTACATTTCAGAGAATCACCTCAGGACACAACATCTACAACCTTTGTGATCTTTTTACATGAAGCCATTCTTTTCATGGAATTGCCCAACTTCTACGAAGTTATTTCTCTGCTCTCAATCTGTTTCACCGACATTCTTGGTTTCCTTTAAATGATCTAAAATAAGTCAAAATATATTTCTGACCATGGGGGTATTCGTTTTCATTTTGCATAAAACATCTGAGCTTCGGTGTTTGAGCCACTAGATGGCAGTGCGTCATCATTCATGGGATTATAACAGCTTCTACTCTGAACTGTTCTCTGATCGTTTTTCAATAAAATATGCGTTAAAAAGAAAACTTAGTTGTCTGTTTCATATACCTAGTTTAGTATTTTAATAATGAACTCTGATATTCTTACAATTAAGACTCTTTGTACTTGAGGAAAGTAAGACTTCTGCTGATTTTGAAAATCATTCTTTGCTCATTTTTTAATCCTAATGAAGTGAACTGTGATGCAGATCTCCCAGCAGCGCCAGTTGTTTTTCTTTTATCTGACAATCAAGTGTTTCCGCCGCTCTGTATTGTCAGGTCTGTAACCTTGGTGTAATTGAACATCCCCAGTATGACAGGACAGCCCATCAAATGACCATCCCAACATCTCAGACGTGCACCATGATCTGATGTGTTCAGTATTTCTGCCGGTTTCTTCTCCTCTTGCTTCTCTTTGCCCATTTGGCTGCAGTAGCAAAGGTGAGAATAATGAGGGTGGACGTTGCTCTGTGTGGCCTGATAATGTCAAAGTGTTTAAGGGGGCAAATGAGAAAGTATCGGTGCTGACGTGTGAGGGGGGCCTCTCTCCACGCCGGCTCTCTCTGTCCACTCCAATCCCTGTCCTGCTGCACCGCACAGTGACCGTGCTGCTGTCACAGCATGCAGGCCCATGGCTGACCTACATACACCCTCTGTCCCCAAACAGGCAGACGTCTCGCTGTGTCAGCCACCACGGTCAGACGCTCTGCTGAGACAGCTCAAAGCTGCACAAGGTCACACTTGTGCCCACCGATGAGCTCTAAATTATAAACAAAGACCGAGCAGGCAACATCCTGCAAACCCTGAAAAAAAGACAGGCTGAAGTGAGTCTTCTGCCAAAATATCACCCAGAAGATTAGGCAGGGTTTGTTTTTTTGCTTCTCACCACACGTCGACATTATTGTTGGACATTTTCCAAGTACAAAAGTGTTTTTCCTGCTTCACAGGCTGTAGTTTCCATTAATTTCACTAAAGCTTTTATTTGTTATCAGACACATAATCAGTTTTTTGGGGTTTTTCTTTTAGCCAAGTGTGCAAGTGTACGACAAACATTTCTTGGCATTTGCTCCACAAATAAAACATAAGGTAATAATACGAGTAATGATGAATAAAATCCAGAATGATAATCACAATTTACAGACAATTTTGATTTTATTAGAATTTTTAATTGGGATCCACAAGTTTGAAGTGAGATGTGGACGGAGCTCCAGAGAAAGAAGTGAGATGTATGTTCATATAAAAGTGACTGAATAACAGTGGAAGTGTTGAATAATGTGCAACGTTATGTCCTCTTATGTTCTATTGTCTCGCTGTGGGACAAGAATAAGTAGATATGATGCTCACAAGTCATAATAAATTATCTTTCAGATCATTTTGAAATAAATCAGAACATGTCTCTGCACCAAAGATGCATTTGAAAATCATGTAATGTAAGAAAAGCGATTAGCAGAAAAGTGACGCACACATCAATGAACTGCTGTGTTATTTTGGTTTGTTCATCTGAAGACGCTGACATTTTATTTACATGTTGCAACAATTGAGATCCAGTTATCGTTAGTTTAGTTTTTTAAAAAGCATCACAGGCGTGAAGCTCAACTGTTGCTGTGGCTGTAACACATGTCAGTAAATAGTTCAGGTATCTCACAGTGTCCTTATCTGAAAATCTGTTGTAATACAAAAGGATATTGACGAGTGATGTGATTGTTTAGTGTTGGTTTGAAGCTTTCTGATACAAGCATTTGTACAATTTATATAATTAATATAAAAGCTCAGGTGTAAATAAAATTGTTTGACTAATGCTTTTTATTCTTAAACTCTTATTTCTGAGGACTATAATGAGTTTTTTTTTATGTTAACATTAATATGTTCTGAGTTTGGACACTATGGACAATTAATGATAAATTATTAAAAAGTAAAGTTAAAAAAAAAAAAAAAAAAGTTGAAGGGCTGTTGGAAGTGCTTCCTGTTCGAAATATAAATGACACATGCAATAAAGAAAACATTGATTTTGTGATCATCTGCTCCTTTAAGAAGAGAAGCAGGCAGTGATTTAAATTACACTCCCTGCAGAGCGAACGCAGTGATGTCACACACACATCCGCGCTCGTGACAGTTAACTTCTCTTCTTTATTATGCAATTAGAATATTAATGTGCTCCTTGTGATTAAAAACAAAAAACAAAAAAAACTAGCGAGTTGCATCTGGATCTGACTGTCTTCTGTTCATGCTGCCGTACGAAGCCAAAACACAGGAACACAGAAACTTTACCATATAGAATGTGTCACTTTTTGGGAAATTTAGCAGCGAGAATTCACATAAAAAGAAGTAGAAAACAGGTAAATACTAAACTTTGCATGATCCAGCAGACTTAATGACAGTTTTTAACCTCCTCTTGTTGTTTTCTTCTTCTCTTTTCTGTCTTTATTTGTTTTAACATTTCGTTAATATCTTCCGGGATTATTAATGGATCTTGATGAAAAAATTCTGGTTGGTTGTTTCCATGAATGAGTACAATTAGATGCAGATCCTAGATTTATTGATCTTAGATTTTGGTGAAGTAGTTGTTGCTGATTTAATGAGTTTGATATTGGATTATGTTGACTGAACTGAATGGTTGTTGGGCCTTGGTGGAGGTATGCGCTCTACTGAGTGCCATTCTAATTTATCTGGTATTAGATGCTTCATGTCTTGAGCGCGTCATAGAGTGCAGTATCTAAATGTTTGGGTTTTTTTTTTTTTAAGGTTTTATAGGTCTGTGACAGTGATTTATAATCAGCTTAAAAATGAGGTTTCACAAACTCTATATATCTCATGTAGTTCGACTAAGAGCCTTCAAACTTTTAAACCCTTTAATCAAAACCTTTCCCGCTCAGCTTCCCTGTTTCTCTGCTCGACGCTGCTTTTCCTTCTCTGCAGTCTCACAGGCCATGAGGGGTCAGCAGTGTTTCACTGTTGGGAGGCAGCAGACCCACCACAGGGGCCCGCTCTGTAAAAACACATATCTTAAACCACCGTCTGTTTTCACCATTAATTTGAATATTAATTTGAATTCATAAATCAAGCTTGTGTGTGTGAGAGAGAGAGAGAGATGGTTTAGTCCCATCCAGTGTATTCAGTCTGGAGTGTGAGACCCGCTGTATATACTGGGTAATGGGAAAACTCAATATGACAGCTGCCTCCTAAATTACAATATACGGTGTATAGCAGGGTACACAGAGCAGGGGGGAACCGGGCAGATTTCTTTTTTTTTTTTTCTTTTTTTTGTTGTCACCTGACACAAATCCATCTTGACAACATAATCAGCATTGCTATCTTTTGGAAAAGACAGGATTTCCCCTCTAAAGCGACACACGGCGGTGACCAAATGTGTCAACTGACTTCATGTCCAGAAATGCAGGGAAAACATTTAAGAAAAAAAAAACAAACAAAACAAAAACACAGACGCAAAACTCAAAACAAATTAGCTCACGGCTGCGTGAGAATCGACAGGAAGCGCTCACACTTTTGTTGTCGGACGTGAGTGCGATAATTATTGCAACAGCAGTGTATCTGAACGTCCGCCATCATCAGCCAGGAAATATTTCATTTTTTTTTGTCTCAGCTTTGATTCATGTTTTGGGGAGATAACTTTCTCATTCCTTTAATAAGACCATCTCTTGGCACAGTTTTAAAGGTTTTTTTTTTCCCCTCTCGTTATAATTGAAGAAGATGATAAGGTCCATATCTTGCTCATTATGGAAGCTTTAGGCAAATATAAAGAAAGAGTTTACAGCCTTAAAAACTCCCACACCCTAAACGCTCAAACATACTGCAGATTCCAGTTCAAAATATTCCACGGTTGAAATAACTTGAAAGGCTCCGGTGACGCACACGCTGATCTGTGAAATCTTTTCCAAATGTCTTCTTTATGAAAGTTGGGATCAGAGGAATTCATTAGAGATCTGTGGGTGGCACAGGCAATACAAGAGTGAAGCTTTCCAGCGGTGAGCCTTTGCCAAACTGAACCGTTTCCAAAATCTGAAATCTGCAACACACCCACAATCGCTAATTACTTCGACCCTATTCCTGCAGAACCACTGGAGTTGTTTTGTGAGATCCATCAGCGGAGAGGAAGACTTGTTTCATCGTATTAATGCTGAGGATTTTTCCTTGAGACAGAGCTGCCTCTCCATTAAGTCGTGCCCTCAGACTTCAGACCTTGCATCGTCTGCTTCAGTAGCCCTCCCCTCAGGCACATGTGTGCAGCCTTGGTGTGTGTGTGTGTGTGTGTGTGTGTGTGTGTATCATGCTGCCAGGCGTTGACATAACTGATGCACATTATGCGTTGTGTATGAGCCCGGCCCTTTTTTTTTTTTTATGAGCCTTGTTATTGTCATTGATATAATGTGAGCCCTGAGCCCGGCTGTACGCGCCACATGCATCGTGGTCTGGTTGAGGATGATTGATATGAAACTCCAGCGATGAGAAGGCTCAGATGGAGGAAAGCGACGAGGATGAGGTCAAAGAGGAGCGAAGTGCTTTTTTTTTTTTTTTTCTCACAACATTGGTTTGATTTCTTTCCCTCACATCAGTGCGAGTGAGACGTCTGATGTTTTTTTTTGCCTGCGCCAAAACTGAATTATTATCACTTTGCAAAACGTTTAACAAATCTACAAACTAGATTTCTAAGTGTGTTTTGATGATGGTGTATTTGTTTCTCGGTAGTTCAAGTTGAATGTACACTGTGTGCTGCCATTCTTATCCCCCACAGCCTGTTGTTGTGTTGTCTGTGTGCTTTGAGTGACTGGCAGGGCCAGAATAACTCAATATGGGGGCCCGGGGCAAAAATGAGCAGTGGGCCCACATCAATTCAAAGTTAACTCCCGAGGCTACATACATGCATAGTTTTCCTCTTACCTGGAGTGATATTTTTGTGCAGTTTTGAAGATATAGGCTGTAGAGATCAACCCTCTGCTGTCTGCTGTCTCTTAGATATAACGGGACGAGGTGGCCAAAAAACATCATATTTAAAAAAAAAACTCAACAGTCTTTTTTCCAGAAATCATGACCTGGTTACTCGAGATAATCCACAGACTTTGTTGTGAGCTGTTTCATGCAGGAACTATTTTATTTCTAGCGGGAAAAAAATCTGTTGTGTCTCAGTTCAGGGTCTGCATCCTCTGAAGGACCCGGCCTTTGCAGTCTTCAAAGGCGAGTCCTTCAAAGACGTTGTTAACCTCGTCAGCCGTTGTTAAATGGGACGGTCTAGTCTTTGGAGCATTTCCTGGTTGCGTCACCAGATGTTTTACCCTTACGTCACAATTTCAGTTGTCCAGGCCTGTGAAAGTGATAATCTGAACCACGTGATGTCACCATTTTCTCTCTTTCTTTGTTCTTTTTCAGGCACACAAAGAATCTTGGAATATGTGAAGCCATGAAGGATAGTAGCAGTGCATCCTCCAAAAACAGGGGAAAGAAGGACACATTTATGTGAGCTTTCGATTTGGGACAGCCTTCGAACAGCGTTGTGTGTTATTGGCCTTCAAATGCTCCTCTGAAGGACGCAGATCATGAACTGAGACACAGAACTCTACTCATAGACGAGAGGCTCGTGCTTACTACAGGACGTTGATGGCGTACTGCTAAGCTGAGAGTAGCTAGCTTAGTTAGCTTAGGTAGCTAGACGTCTGTGTGAATTCTTTAGGGCCAGTATCTCCAAAACTGGCACAAGTTGCACTCAAACAATCTAGATGGATAATTTGTATTTCTGGATTTGGTGGTGAACTGTCCCTTTAAAGGCTGCTAAAAATATACATATTTACTAAACAATGACATTTTGTCACTTTTCACACAACTTTATAGTTGTAAGCATTGTTGACAAATGTCAGTAGGATTGTCTTTGGCTCTCTAAAACTGGATTCTAAGGCCTAAGGTGTCCACACAAACCAAAACAATCTTTTCCCCCCCGTCTTCCATCTTCCTCGGCATCGTTTCAAGAATATTTGCGTTCAAAGATCCATTGAAAACAACTCAACATGCTTGTAGTTCATATTCCAGACCTATTGCTGGCGCTTGAATTTCACCAAAGACAGAGAAGAAGAGACGGAGCATGCACATGAAGCTTGCATGCTGTATACAAACAGACAGTAGAAGGAGAAACCGAACACAACAAGAAGACGACGAAAATTGCTAGTCGGTCGTCCATAATCCTTTTTCGCTCATCGTAGTGAGAGAGCAGCAGAATATTTTGCCCTGATAGGCTCAATATCTTCTGCAGCACGAACACAAGCATGTTGTCCACCATTGTTGTTGTTGTTGTTGTTATGAGAAGTCGCGGGGCTCAGAGGTCGAAGGCCAGATGTCGAGGGGAGGGGTGATGACATCATCACTGTCCAAACGAGAACGCAAGGGCGAAAAAGAGGGAAAAAAGTGCGTTTACAGGATCCATGTGGACGATCAACCAAAACGAAGCAAAACATGCGTTTACACACAGAAGTGTTTCCATGTGGATGGATGGCCCCTAAGGAAGGACCAGGTCTTTACCATTTATATTGTACTTTTGTGTTAGTAAACAAATAACAACTAATCAAATGAGGCCCAGGGCCTTTGGATATTGAACATCTAAATCCCTCCACATCATGTTTGCAGTAGCAGATACAGCTGCTGACCAGCATGAACAACAGCAGGACCTGAGAAACTGAAGCAGCGAAATGGAATTCAGCCATGGATCACTGTTATCATTTACATCTGTGTCGAAATATATTTGGTCATTTCTGTCGCTGTGAAATTATATTTGTCTAAAGAATTCAAATTGTTTTCAGGGAGCTCCAGCTCAGAGTTTTAAAGTTTTGTGTTCTAGTACATTTTGCTGTGTTTTGTGAAATTTTGTGAAATTTTGTTGTAAATTATGTGAAATTTTGTTGTAAATAATGTGAAATTTTGTTGTCTTTTTTAAAACTTTGCAGTGTTTTGAGAAATGTTGTTATTGTAAAATGTGTTATGTCAAATTTTATTGTTTTGTGAAATGTTGCTGTTTTTTTTACGAAATGTTGTGTTTTTTGAGAAGTTTTGAAAGTTTTTAAAATTTCTTTGTTGTAGTGTTTTGTGAAATTTTTATGTCTTTTATGTAGTTTTTCTGTGAAATCTGCTAGTGTTTTTAAATATGTTGTCATGTTTTGTGAACTTTTGTGATTTGTGAATTAGTTTTGTGTTTTGTGAAATGTGTTTTCCAAAAACGTTATTTTGTTTTGAATCTCGGTGACACAATGACTCAGTAACCAAAACTACAAACCATGACAAGCTCAGTGGGGCCGCAGCATAAATATTTCACAGTAGATTTTTCTGTTTGTAGCCTAAACATTGATTTGTTTGAATAGTAGGCTCACAGGTTTTTAGGTCAATATGTCATCTGTAAATAAATAGTAACATTTCCCTACATATATATTTAAGCAGCCACAAAAAAGCTGCTGAATTACAGGTTTACAGTTTGTTACCAGACATCTGAAAAATATTCACCTTCAGCCATTTGTAGCTCGCTTCAAACTGAAACGTCAGGACTGCTTTTGACTTGCAAAGCATCAAATCAGTGATTTCTGCGAAAGGGCTTTCACTTCTTACAGTAGATCAAAATATTAACACCTGACACACTGATTCTAAAGTGTCACGTATCAGACGGCAAGAAGATATACTCTCCTGGTCTTCTTGTGGTTACATTTATTACTCCTCACCAATATTTCAGCCGAGCTGTTTGTTAATGGATGAAGAGACTTCAGAAAGTCGTGATTCCGTTTCTGATTGGATTTGCATCTTTTAGCGGTGTAAAACGGATAATGATCGGCGTGGTCTTCTTAAAAAACCTACACAGCATTTGTCACGGCGTAGCATGTTATCCAGCACATTTGTTAGAGGAATCGGGAATTCAAAAGAACGTACACTGATTTTACTCCGAATGGGATTTACACCTTTTCACCGTGTAATGACTGAATCAGCCTCACAATGCCTTTTGGTTTGTCGGCGCGCATGAATAAATTATACACGTCCAGCACTTCTTGCCTTTCATGCCTCACACAGTGGCTAAAAGGAGCCCTTTGATAGAAACAAGGAGGCTTCTCCATGTAATTACACTTGATCATGTTTGCATATGTCACTCCCACAGTCTCTGTCATGCTCTCTGATTCTGGATGCTCCTGGGAACCTCTTCTTTAATCCACAAGTTAATGTTTCAGCCCCTTCCTCCTTGATTTTCTTTTTTCTCTTTCTCTTTCCCAGGGACGGATGAATCGGAGGAGCAGAATCAGACATCCTGTCTGGTTTATCTGGAGGAGAGAGATAAGTGTGGATTCCGCCTCTTTCAGGGAACGCACATTAACCATGCCTGGGAGGGAGCGCTGGGTGTGGGGAGGAGCGGTGGCGGCGGAGGGGCGGAGGGGGAGGGTGGGGGAGGTGTCTGTCTGCCGGGAGCGCACAGCTTTCACTCACTTCAAAACCTGTGAAAATGTCCCCTTCACACCCTCGGCAGCAGCTCAGCCAAGCTCCGCCGCTATGTTAGCGGTGATAAAATGCCTGCGTGCCGTAGCATAGTTGGAAGTGAGACGTGCGATGTTATTCAGAGGTGTTGGGCTGACAAGCCTGCAACGTGTAAACTTGTGTCCTACAGTGACTCCTGACCCTGACCCTGTTACAAAAGTCTGAAGGAGACACCACACATAAGTTTGAGATGACACTCAGCCGAGCAACTTCCCAAGAGCGCACCAGAAAAACGACAAAAACGGCAATTTATGCAACAAAAGAAACTATTTATTTGGGATACGCATTGCCAGTACAAATTAAGAGACCATAAAACCTACACCTTTCAGCTATTTTTTTTTTCTCCACAGAAAACAGGTTGTTTTTTTTTTTAAATTGGAATTAAAAAGACAATAGTTTTCCATTTGATACCTTTTTACATACGCAGAGATCTTAAAAGTTAAAACCTGTCAAGAAAAAAAGGCTCCACGATTTCACTCTGAAATCCTTATAAAAAAGAAGTTAACATTCAAAACACTGCAGTACGTTATTTTATTGAAGAACAAAAAGACATGCAACAAATAAAACATTTTATGTTTTACAAATTGTTCATTTCTCTTTTTCCATGTCTCTTTTCCTTTTATGTTCAAAAACTAAAAAGCATCATTACATGAAGCTTCGATAATATTTGACAGGCAAAGTGAAAAGTTGAGTTAAGCCGTTTTTTTTTTTTTTCTTTTGTTTTTTTTTCTTTCTGAGGGGTGCAAAAAAAAACAATCCTTGTGTTTTGCCTTGCGTGGCCGGTGCTGTCAGTTCACTCCAATGACTTCAGACTGAGGCAGGTTCTGTGCATCACTCCAATGCTGCTCGGACTCTCGACCGTAATACTGAGCAGGCGAGTCGAGAAGGAGCCGCTTCCAATGATCCAAATGAGTTTGTTTGACGCGATCGTGCCGTGGCCGACCTCCAACAGGAGCTCTGAGACATCCATGATTTCATACATGTGTAATAAATACAAACACACTGACAACTGTTCAAAAATACCTGTGGTTTTCAGGCTGTATTGTGACTGGTTGGGATCCCGGGATTGAATTTTTTGATTTCTGGAAAGGTTCAGTTAATCTAAAAAAAATAAAATAAAAAAACAAACAAAAAAAAAACCAAATCCGGAGAGCAAAGTTAACACTAACTTTTCACGTCACCTTCATTCGGACAGAAGCCATCTTGGTGTAAAAAACAATAAGAAAGATTTTAGTTTAAACTCAACAGAAACTCCGTCAGCCTGCCGTTAAATGGCTGCTGTCCAAATTCAAAGATGCAAAAAAAACCAAACAAACAAAAAAAAAGAGTAAAGGTGCATATCTACATACTGTATATAGAGCATTCTTGGGCTAATTCACATATAATGCTAGCATAAAAAAAAGAAAGCAAATTAATATCAAATGAAAACAACAACAACAACAACAAAAAATGAGATATTCACAAAATGGAGACATAAAAATATATCCAAACATTATCTGGATTTGTGTGCCATCAGAGTATTTGTTTCCACTTTAATGTATATAAACACGACTGTATTCCAACTGCATTTTTTTCTTTTTTGGCTTTGAATGCAGAGCGCTAGCGCATTATGAGATGCTCACTAGCACCGTAGGTAATAAAATCCTACCAAAAGAGGAAAAAAGGAAAAAAAAAAAAATGTTGATAAAGCTGATCCCAATGTGGAGGATAAAAATTCTGCCATTTTTTTTTGGTATCAAAGTATGTAAATGCTGATATCTCATGAGGACTACTGTAATCATGTATACATGTTAGACCACAGACTATAACTGTACATACAACAAGTCTAATTTCACATTTTGGATCAGGTTGCATCGATGGATGTTGTGTTCTTTAAGTGTCACTGTGGAGCGGAAACATAAAAAGTGAACGGACTCGAAATACAAACACTGTAGTTCTTTTTCAAATACTCTCGTTAATGTTATCAGAGAACCGGGGTGACGTATGAGTAACCTCAAGATTTATCAGCACTGGATGTTTACGGAGGAACATTTGTGCCAAAATCCTGAGAGTGCATTGAAGTATTCAGAAGACAAACAACACTTATTTTTGCTTTTATCATCTTAAGAACACTTTATAATAACCATCATTTATTAATGGTAAATTTATAGATAATTAAACATAACTTAAGCACTATTTAACAGTAAACAAACAATGAACTGCTTTGTTATTGTTATTATGTTGAAGATAATGTTGAACTACATAGTATTTAAGAGCTATTTATAAAATAATAATGACCATCTGTAAACCACCATCAATACTAAGTGGTAAATTAGTAGGTAATTAAACCTCAGAGTTATTTAACTGTAAACAAACCATGAAATGCTTTATTAAACATTTATTAAGCACTTGTTAAGGTTGATAAACATATATAATACATCAGTTGCAACATTACAATAAACAATTGCCTAATAAATGGTTTATAAAGCATTTCATTGTTTGTTAACAGTGATATAATTATTAACTAATGTTTAACTAACCATTAATTACCCATTTGTTAATGATGCTTCTTATAAAATGTTACAGAATAATTTAATTTGAGCAAAAACACAAAAACTCTTTTCAGTGCGTTCGCAGGATCATGACACAAATATAATGATACATAGATGAAAAGTGAATTTTTGAGAAAAGACGTGCGGTGCGTTAAATCCCGACAACACGGTACCTTAACATCAGAATTACAGTTTCTTGTTTTGATTTGGTTACCAGCAGTATTTGGTGTTTGACGTCGATCTCACTGAAGATGTCTGACGATGCACTGACTGTACACGCTCTCTCTTTCAATATATGACTACTATAGTTAAATCGTTTTTTCTTTCTCTCGGACATTTACAAATGTTACCCTTTGAGCTCGATCAGTAGGTGTTATTGTGCTTTAGATCATATCGACGCGCAGTAATCGCTGCGGACGTCGTCGTTGATTCGGTGTCGTTCCGGGTCGATTCGTCTTTGAATGTTGCGAATGCAGCCAAACATACATGACAGAACTTCAACTCTCACCATCAAAGTCGCGCTCATTTTGTTAATTGCTTGTGTAAAAATTGTGAATTCTTTTTGCATTATTATTGTTTTGCATGTGAGCAGAGAACCTACTAGTCCGGCAATAACGTATAAAATGCCTTATGTGAGCGCGTCAGTTGTAGAAGTTCACGTCCTCGTCTGCTGTAGAAGTTCTGAGCACAAACTATATAAATGGAGGCTGAATACTTGGATATTTACCTGACTAATATGACTAACATAATAATACTTCACAAAATATGGCATGAAAAAAAAAAAAAGTTTAAGGACATTGACATTTAAAAACATTATCAAAATTCACCTCCAGGGTTGAACTTTGGCACAGTAGATAAAAACAAACACATTCGCGAACACATGTAATAAAGACAGAGGCGTAAAATGACAGGGCATGGTGTTGGTTGTACAGTAGAATCCCAATAATTATAAAACATTTTTGTAAAACCGAAGCATTTTGAAATGTTTTCTCTCTGTTGTTATGTCGAATAGAGGTAGTGTGAAAGAATTTCAATTTATGAGACGTTGTGGGGCGGCGGCGGCGTTACGCTGCTAACTGTGTGCCGGCTGTGTGAATATATAATGTAAGAGAAATACAAAGAGGCAACATGGACATCGAGTGGAAACTGTACAAACTGTGAAGTGTGTGATATGAGTCCCCCCGACAGCAGTGCTGCCGCGGTCCGGATAGGAAAAAGTGAAACATTTGTCCGCAAGAGTGAAAATGTCGTCCCAGACCCCAACTGTGTCCCCGCCGCGTGACCACACACAGTACGTCACGTCCAGTCCCGATGGGTTTTTAAGTTTTGGGGGAGATGTGGCTGGGGGAGGCGGGGGAGGTGGTGGTGGTGGAGGAGGACGGAGGAGTGAGGAGTGAGGAGGGAGGGGGGTGGAGGATCAGTTGGAGGTGTCAGAGTGAACGCTTCCGGGTCCTTCTGTGGGTGAAGTCACTGATGAGGGGGTCGGAGCATCCTGCCAGCCACCGTTCGCCTGAGAGAAGAAGAGGAGAAAGGAAACAGAAGGAAGGGGAGGGGGAGTCCATTACTTTCATATTCATTACTGAGAGCAGCTGGGTCAAACACAGTGAGGTACTACGAATGGAAAGTCCCGAGGGCGAAGGTGGCGCTTGAACGCGGCGTGGAATCCGCCGCACAGTCGCACAACAGCCTAAAGCCACGTTTCCTCCTGGATCGGAGGAGGAACGTAGCTAACGTGAGGCTCAGACGATAATTTCAGAACAAGACGGATATAAAAGAAGTACGAAAATGTATTCAGCCGAGCAGAATGGAGTGAGTTACAGTCCGTCACACACCGCGCGTTCAAATTCACATAATGAAGAAAATACACAAACGAAAAAAAAAAGTCAAGTTGAACACGACTTTTTTTTCTTCTTTTTTTTTTTTTTATCTTGAAATAACCGCCTGTCGCTGTCATTTAAAATACTACGAATAAATATGGAAATCTTTTTGAAAAGAGCTCTAAAACAAAACAAGTACAATCAACGTCATATTGCACTAATTGTGACGCTTGACAGCGGGAATTAACATACAATAAGAGCAGCGGAGGGGCCTGCCGGAGACGAGGCCTGTTAAAGAGCGTTTAGGATATTAATAGTGAATTTAAAGCCATCAGAAAAACTGGAAATGGTCCTCGACAGCCTTTCATTTTCAAAAAGGCTGTGATTTAAGTCAGCAGGCAGTGGTGTGTAATCACAAGTGGAAGGGGTCAGGCTGGAGAATGTCTGACTTTGGTGACGTGCTGCCTGTTTCACACACAAAAAAAAAAAAAAAAAAAAAATCGTAATTACAGCTGTAATCATCCACAGCATGCATTATGTATCCGCTCAGTCATTATCCAGTCTTTTCTGCCTCCTTTAACTCTCTCTCGTCATTTGTTCCACTCTTCATTCATAAAAATCTGTCTTCAGTTGTCCGGAACAAAAAATGTTTTTCAAAGACGCATGTTTTCAATTTGAAATCAACATGTGAGACAGTTTTTCTGCTTCACTGTTGAAACTTTTAAGGCTGATGTAACGCCGTCTTAGCGATAACATTTTCTTTAAGGTTATAAAGACAAATCCACTTTAAAATGTAGCGTTTCTCTTAGTATAATAATTTGGAGCTCCTGTATGAAATACAGCGTTCATGATACAAGATTAAAGGGGCACTATGTCGTTTCGGAGAAGAAATTTAAATATTTACAATATTAACGAGGTAATTAACTGAGATTTTTTTTTTTTTGCATAAATGAATAAATGAGCTGTTCTCAGATGAAAATAAGGTCGTAACAGTGTATGAAGTCAGAAAGGTGGCAGGGTCCGCCACATGCAAACAAAGCAAAACAGTATGAAATTGTGTTGTCCTTTAAGTTTAGCTGGTTTATTCCGTCATTAAAGATCTTTCTCATCCGATTAAATTCTCTTCTCCAAAACTATGCAGTGCACCTTTAACTCGTTTGTCAAAAAAACACCAATATTAAAAAAAAAAAAAGTATGAAAAAGAACGAAGGCGCAAGTGCAGACTTTCCGAATTCCTAACTTACCAGCCTCAGATACATAAATCACAGGCAAACAGGCTGGCAGACAGATATCCCGCTCTTACATTATGCATTGCGGAGCTTCTTTACAGGGTATAAAAGTGAATAACACAGCATATTGTGGCAGTGTAAGATGTGGTAGAGCAAGCAGGCGTCCAAGGAGAACCGTATCTGTGAGGTCAAAGGACTGAGAAAGAACAGGGCCTGAATACGTTAGCGGCCTCTCAGGGTTAGCACAGCTGGCTGTGGGATGCGCTCGGAGCGGCCAGGAAGCCTATTTGAATACACATACATGTTTTTATACGGGAGACATTTCATCTGATTATCATATGGCCACTGAGGCACGACGACGACAGCGGAGGAACCCAGCCGCGGCTGTGACCGTCCTCGTCCTCTCAGCGCGGCTCGCTGTCAGGGCCATTAGTGTGGCAGGAACATGATCTGAGCAATGCGCTTGGATTGCTGTCCCAAGTCCACACTCTGCTCTCCTTGTGTCTGTCTTATCGATTTTCCCCTTTACGACACGGCTTGTCGCTGTGAATTTCCCTACTGTTTGCAGCCGCCAGCAAGCAAAACCCCCCCCAACCCCCCCATCCCCTCCCCTCCCCCACTCGCTCCACAACCCCCACCTCCATACCCGAACTCTGCCGCAAAATAAGACAAACATGAGGGGAACGCACCCCGATGGCACACGAGGAGTTGTTTCCAGCGGCGTGGCGTTTTATTTTTAGAGGGACAGCGATGTTGTCTCCTGGGAGGCTTTAACGGGAGCTTCTGGCCCCTGGGCTGCTAATCACGGGTCAGGTGGTCAGAGGGAACTGAAGTCCAGTGCAGGAGGTGTCACCTGTTTGTTCAGTTCGCTCAAAGCTGACTGTACGTGGCTGCAGGTGCAACGGCAGACCTGATCCGACATGACAGGCTCAGACGGCAGCTCTGCATGTGTGTGGCCGGCCCCACGCCGGCGTATGCCGGGCAGCGTGCTGCCCGTGGCGCGAGCGATCTAGAACCAATCAACTAGGTGACCATGGAGCAGAGACAAGTCCTGCTAAGTGGCATCCTGAGCCCTATGGCTTTGAAATAATTGGTGGGGAGAGGAAGAAAGAAAAAAAGAATCCTTACATTGATGCCCTGCGGACTGTACATCTGGTTGGCTGTGAGTCCTTCACTGTATCCGCCTGTCTGACTGATAACATGGCGAAGGGTATCCACCTGAAACATGCAGAAGCAACAAACAAAGCAAGGTCAGAGTCAACACAAGAGAAGCACCGGAGAACAGAGAGGAGGATGACAACACAACAAGAGAGACGACAAGAGAAGACTGCTGCAAGTATATCCTTGGAGACAACAAGGTCCAATCACACAAAGAGGAAATTTAGGATAAACAACTTTTGCTTTCTGCTGAAATAAAAACCTATTCACACGGTAAACACATTGTTACACACAGCCTGCCCCTGAGACTGTGAAACAGCTCTATAGAGGGGCGAGTATGTCTTATTATAGCAGGAAAAGCACAGGTTTAATTAATAACATCAACGGTGGCTCTGTTCCATTTAGGTCTGCTTCAGCTAGTGGTTTTCTGTTGGGCTGGCTCCCCTGTGGGGAGGCAGAAGTACTGCAATGGGGGTGTGAATGGCTGGGTTAAAAATATATAGTGGAAATGAAGTTGAACCAATCACGTGGGATGATTACATAAAACAAAGAGTGCTTTTATTCTAGAAATGGTTTCGTTATTTAGGTTAGGTTTTAGTATCAGACGGCTAAATTCTGTGGAATTCACTCATCAAACGAATCTATCATTCAGAGCAAATATAAAGCTAATTTTGTATTTGTGTTGATGTTGACAAAATGGAGAACAGGGAAACCTTCTTTATTTTGAAATGGCAGCATTCACACGCTATTCCAAGATGGCTACCACCATTTGCTTTCGATCATTCCTAGATGGTGACAGTAGATTTTTAAAACTCTCCAGAGATTTGTTCATGTTGTTGTACATTATAATTACACTGCTAAAAATCAGTTAGGGAAATTGAAATATGGGTCCATATAAGTGTGTCCGTGAATTAGCAATAAAAAGTCAAATTAAATGTGTTGCCTTATTTTTTGGTGACCAAAAATATTCACGAAACACAAAATATAAATTCAGAAACATCAATCCAGTGAAATATTCCATTTCCCCTGACACATTTTGAGTAGGGTGTATTATATAATGTGACAACGCTGCGGTTACGTTTGGGAAAAGATAAAGTTTTTGGTCAAAACATCACTCTTGCAAGATCTTCTCGCAGGTCTGCAGTTACCATCTAGTCACGACCACCGTTAGCCCTGCAGTCACAGCATATTGACCTAAATTAGCCTGATTAATGTTTTCTGAAAAACGTCAGTAATTTGAGTTGACGTTACACACAGAGAGTGAAGAAATATTTAAAGCTAACATGCTAACCGGCTAACCCTAGCCCATCCCGGTCCAAAGCTCCTAAAGCGAAGTGCAAACACAGACACTAACCTGGTTCTCAGACGTCCCAGTCTTAATGGCTAGCTGCACAGCTAACGGAGCTAACGTGCTAACCGCAGGTACAGTTAGCGGGAATTAGCACTCAGAAAGTGGCCAATTCTTACACATCGCACATCTAATGATAATATTCACACCTGTTTTTGACAAGTCAACATGTCTACTGTGTTGGCCTGCCCCCTGTGTTAGCTGCTGCGCTGCTCATGGCCCTACCTGTGACTGCACGTTGGCTCCCACCTGAGCCCCCTGGTACGAGTCCCCATTGAGAGACTGCACGCTCATGAACAAGTCCCCGGAGTTTGACATGTTAAAAGAGCCAGCAGAACCTGAAAGGAGAGAGGGAGCAGTCGAATCACAGAGAGACAGAGAGCAAAGCAGGCTAAGCAAAAGTGCGCGAGGCCGGTCCAGGCGAGCCGCCCGGAGCGGCACCATGCAGAGAGGTTAGCTAGCTAGCAGCCAAGACGGGCTCTGTTAGATGAGAAGAAACGGAGCCGAGAGGAAACTAAGGGACACATGAAAGGCAGAAGAGATTCAGCTCTAACCCGACACAAGAGGCGTTTGTGTCAGGTGGAAGTTTTTAACCTCTAGTTGTAGAAAAATGGTATTAGTATTAAAGTATTAGTGCTAAGCTAACCAGAGGAAAAAAGAAGAATTTCCTAAGTGGTCAAAAAGAACTTTCTCGCTGTCTTACCCAAAGTCAAATTATCAATATAATGTGATCACAAGAGTCAAATAGAGATGTAGGCTCAGGATGTGTTTAGCCTAGCTTAGCACAAGTATTAGACAGAGCGTGAAGCTGCTAGCATAGCTCTGTCGAATCTGACAAAATGCACCTACCAACAAAGCTAACGTGACTTTTGAATTTAATTTGGTGACTCAACGTGATTCACCATTTGAATGATCAGCTTAGGAGTGATTTAGGTGTGAATATGTTTCTAATTTTTTTAAGGATTTGAGCTAGTTGTATTGGCTTCCCATGCTTGTTTTATGCTAGGCTAAACATGCTTCCTGCTCTGACTCCTGGTGAAACGGCAAATACACTGATTCCTAAAAAAAAACAAAAAAAAAAAAAAGAAATAAACACAGGACAGTAGCATTAAAGGATAAGGCTAGTGTTATTCTAGTTCCAGTTTTATTTTTTCTATTGTCAACAAGTCTCATAAAAATACAGATGCTTACTACTGAAAAAGATAAATAGATCAGTAACACGTTGAAAAGGTGAAAAGTTTGTGTTATAACGAGATTACGAGATAAAAACTGATCATGTTATAAAAAGAAAGTTATTCTTATCATAACATGAAATGCTCAGATGAGAATTTACAATATAACATAAAATGTTTCACTTAATATCAAGATATTTCATGTTAACACTTAAAAATTCAACATTTTGTATTAAAACAATGAAAGTTAACATGTGAAATGTTTTATTTTACAACCACAAGTTTGTTTTTTATAACAAGGCAAGTTTGTTGTTATAGCAATATAAGTTATAACGTAATAACCCGATAAGTTTATGTTATATTGACTTATCACGTTAAAAAAAGCTTGTACAAATAGTAGAAATGGTAGAAAGTAGCTATTATGTCAACAGATTATGTTATAATAAGTTATTGTGTAATATAAAAGTTAATAATACTTAGTTAAAATTAAATGTTTCTTGTTTTAACAACATAAGTTATTATTTCTATGACTGGAAACATTTTATTTTAATAGGTTTTAACAAGATAAATAGTATATTGTGAAGCTTTGTATGTCGTATTAACTTGAAAATATCTCGCTGTGACAAACGTCTCACGTTATGAAGTGATACTGATGCATTTTCTTTTTCAACGTGGCAGCGAGAGGCGGCTGCATAAAAAGACCAACGTTAACAACATGTTACTCTTTTTCTTTCAGGACTTTTTGACTTGACCTGAATTCAGATGTGTTACACTGACTCAATAAATAGTGTCCATGTTCACTACGGTGAGGGAACATGTCACCCCGTCCAACATTGTGACTCAACCTAATAAGTTCAGGAGCTCTTTGGTAGAGAGGAAACAATCTAATCTGTTGACGATGAGAAAGGAGCACAGAATATCACCAGACTTATCCTTTGAATGTCAGTACAGCAGAACATGATGAACACAAGAGTTATACAGTCATACATGAAGAATATGATTAACTGAGATGAAGACAAAAAGGACAGTAGGCATAGAGAGGCTTGGCACGGGGCTCAGGTTGGCTCATTTCTGACACAGGGAAAAATTTTAAAAGGGAAAATTTCGACCTATTCAATATAATCACGGTGCATTACCAGCTGAAAGGAACGTTCCTCGTACGAGAGCTGCCTTTTTTTTTTTTTTTTGTTAGTTCCTGTTGTTAGTTTTATTCCTTACAAACCACCAGCACCAGCATTTAAATAGCCTGAAACTGTCAAAATTGCAATAGTCGCTTTGTTGAAGTAATGCACAAGAGAGGAGGTACATGTCTAATAGCTGAGCAGAGCCAGGGACTTCCTGTCTCACCTGCAGAGTTTGGAGTTGAGGGTGAATTTGCTTGGCTTCCATGTGAGGATGCATTAGCCGCATTGACGGCAGTTCTCGCAGCGTACATGTTGGCTTCTTCTTGGAACTTACCAATGTTTTTCTTGTATCTGATTCTTTTATTCCCAAACCAGTTGGAAACCTGAGCAGATAAAACAAAGAGAAATAGTTTAATCCTCGTGAAATCTCAACACACAAGAGCACCCTCCACGTTTTTCGAGGGGCGAAGCATTCGGTTGAAATCAGGGGGTTCGTTTTTAGCTTTGCGTGGCCTTAATGGCATGTGTAACACTACGCAGAGCCTCTGTCAGAGGTAGTAGGGGCTACATAGACTGGTGCTGTGAATCTGCATTAGTGCCAGAATGGAATGATTGCCAATAACAGTCTCATTATGTCACCATGACTGCAGCTATCATCAGAACTCACGCAAGCACCAATCAGTCAACATCCGCTAACACCCATTACCGCTAATGGACTCCCAGATGAAGCCAGGGGGGTAATCCCGGGCGCTAATGATAAACAACATTAAAATGAAAACCGAATCAATCCTGCAAAGTTTCCAATACGCGGAGAAGGTAAACATTCTCCTTTATTATGGCCGAGAAACGGAAACTCTACAAATCATTCAGCCGCTGAGCAGCTTCCACAATCAGGCCCGGATGCATCCCGGAGTCACTCGGTATAAATTAATGAAACCAATTGAGAAAACAATCCATTCCCCAAATGATAGATCCAAAACACAAACTGCTTTGTTTACCTTGGCGTTGGCATTGCTTTTTCCTTATTATCGATTCACACAGAATTGAAACAACTTGAGTGCTAGAATGCAAAGATGAAAAAAACAAAACAAAACAAAAAAAAACACAAGGTGCCTAAAATATTTAAACTCTTTCTGATTATCAGCAGCATTGGCACAAACATCTCGAGAGGCGCTGGATGTTTGGTTTTGGTTACCGTGAGATCGATTAGTAAATCATCACATCAAACCACTGCAGTGCTAATTCTCAGCGGTGCTAATGGTGTTGTGCGCTAATTGCTTTCATAGACTCAGTAAGCGGTTCTGTTCATTTCTAACGGGACGAGGGGGTTTGGACTTGTTTTGTTTTCAGCCACCTGTGACCGGCGAGTAGACGAACTCTCTCTCTGCTACGAGAGGGAGGCGAGGGGGGAGGTGCCGGGATAACAAGTGGGATGCATTTTGATGAAGAATGGGGGGATGGTAAACCCCCTCATCGCCCCCTCAAACCGCCTGGTGCGTATACTGTGCGGCTGAAGCGATTTCTTTCACAATTAATTAACCTACTGATCTTCTTTTTTTAATTAATCAATTAATAGCTTTGGAATTTGTTTACATGGTTTAATTTGTTACGAAACAAAAGAAAAGGAAACTAATTATCAAAGGAGGCGATTATGTTTACATCCAACGTGTCCGTGTTCAGTTAAAATAACTACTTTTATTTCACCTTTTTTATTTTGTATATTTTCTGTAAAACGTGTTCCCACTATGACAGCAAGTGTCGTCTTTATCTTGCGTTACTTCAAAAAGAAACAAACAGTCATTTGGTCAAAAAATAGCTCTTCTTTTTTTTTTCCTGGTTTGAATTACAAGACAACAAAACTCGTGACACGGCGTATTTATACTTCAAGTCCTTTTGTTGTCTCAATAAAAGGTTCTGCTCAAAGATTAGAGGAGCTGTCTGTACTCGTGACAGTCAGAGAACTTATTATTAGGTTACTTGCCAAGATGCTCACAGCTGCTTCACATTAGGAATCGTGTTTGTCTGGATCGTTCTGTGTACAGTGGTTTTACCCTACAGGTGGTGTGGTTGGTTGGTTGGTTGGTGGGTGTTTGTGGGTGGAGGTTGATCTGTGGTGTACCTGGGCAACTGTGATGGCACACTTCTTTGCCAGCTCCTCTTTAGCCTCCTCACTGGGATAAGGGTTACTGAGGTGTGAGTAGAAATACTCGTTCAGGATCTCTGTCGCCTGCTTGTTGAAGTTTCGTCTTTTCCGTCTGCAAAAAAAAAAAAATTAAACACTGGAGGTTAAAACAGGAATTGAAACAAGTTAAGGTCAAAGAAACATGGAAACAGGAGATTGTTGCATGTGATCCACCACATTTTTAGCGTGCTAACCAGCTAGCCTTGCCCCATCCTGGTCCAAAGCTCCTGTGCTAGCGGTGTGAAGACCAGTGCTTCCCGAGGCTTGTACGGCTAGCTGCACTGCTAACCAAGCTAACTAGCTAACGGCAGCTGGAGTTGAGCAGCAGTTAGTGGCAGCATTAGTGATGTACCGCCCCATATTTGTTTTTTGTGTATGAATTAAAAAAAAAAAAAAAGTCAAATTTTTCTCAAACCCAAAAACCAGAAATGATAAAAACAACGCTACAACGATGAATCGATTGGTCGTCAGCTATACAGTCAATCAAAAGGTCTGATAATTGATCAATTGGTTCAAGTACATTTTTTAAAAATAAATACTTGAAAGTATTTTCTGTTTTCTTTCCTTCATCTATGATGGTAAACTGAATATCTGCATTGTGGCAAAAACAACATTTGAAGACAACACTGAAACACATTGATCCACATTTTTTCACCATGTTCTGACATTTTATAGACCAAACAACTGATCAGTTAATGGAGAACATCAGTGAGTATTTCACCCAGTAATCCACTTGTTGTTTGATTGTTGAAGAAGTGGTTAGAGAAATGCTTCTCTCCAGTCCAAGCCATCGTCATCTAAACTCTATTTTGAACAGCTCGAGTCTCTTATTCTGGATGTTAGCGTGACTATCTTGATCTACAAATAACTCTGTGTCTTTGGGTCACCACGGTCCTGCTTTGGATGAACATTACTTGCTTTGTGAAAACCTCAGCCGCACTCAAAAACTTTCAATTTAGCTGCGGTTTTGCTTCGAGACCCAAGAGACCAATTTGAGCCCTGAACTGCTTCAACTATAGTTCTGTTTACAAGCAGCTGAGAAAAGAATTAGCAGCAGCAGTCACAGCACATAGAGGCTCATTCCAATCTATGAATCGTTTACATTTCTCCACAACTAATAGTGGATTTTTTTCATTGTCTGTGAGCTGTGATCTACAAAAAAGGACACGTTTCATAGCAAAATGTGCCGATTAGAATTCAATATGAAGAATGAACTGAGTAAAGAAATTGTCTGATGATATAAAAATAAGCTCTTGGTTCACTTCTGATTTAAATGTATCCATATTCCAGTGTTGGAAAGTAGTACATAAGGTTTACATGAAATATCTGGTCAGATTTATTACTTTTTTTTATTCTTTGATGACATTTTTTTAAGTTCTTGTACATAAAGATGTTTGAGGAAAAACATGTTATATTGCTTTATTGTTTACATTCTTTAAACATGAATTTTTGGGCCACTTGGTGACAGCGCAACAAGCTTTAAAGATAATATATACACTGACCCATGAAGTTGTTGTGGCCAAAATATATGATAAGTCTGTTCATGTCCAGACGTAAAACAACATGATCACTCATTTAAAATCTTGTGTCCGGCCACCTGATGAAAGAACAACATTCCCTCCAGCAACTCCTGATGGAATAACTGGCTCTTTAGCTGCTGAACGCTCCACCGTGTTCTCCAGCTAGCTGCTGTTTTATTTTGTAGTTCCACTTCCTGTCTTTGTCTGTTTTTCCCAAGCAAAAATCCTACATTTAAAAAAAAAAAACAAGCAACAAAAGGCAGGCAAAGGGAAATCAAATCAGACACTGATCGACTAATGCAACTCAGGCGCACAGAGAGAAAAATGTCGGGAAAACAGACAAAGACAGGAAGTGGCACTTAAACCAAGAAACATGAGGGGAAAACTTACAAAATAAAACAGGAAATGAGCACACCAGTAATCCAAGTATAGTCTCAGTATTCCAGCATGCTGGAAATACATGGCAGCACGGAAACAAGGCAGAGTTGATCAAACACCACTTACTAATTTACATACTGCAATTTTTCATGGTTTCCATGTGAAGGTAATGAAAAGCCCCCCCCCACACACACACACAACACCTGGAAGCAGACTGATATCATATTCACATGCCGGTGAGTTGACTGACCCTTTATCTCCTGCACCTATCAGGTCATGTCTGCATGTGCCACATCTGAAGAGGGCTTTACATAAGCTGGAGGGGAACCCTGTAAAATCTCCATGCATGTACCCACCGGTGAGGAGATTTGTGCTAAAATCTCTGTCCCGCACTCCAAAAGCCTGCTTGAGAATATGTAAATGTGCACAGCATGGGGCTCCAGCAGCCAGTAGATTAATCAGCGGAGCCGAGCATGGCAGTGCCTCTCAACCAGTGAAAGCTTTCCTCTTCCTCTCCCCTCTCCCCTCTCCCCCTCGCTGCTGCGCCACCACAATAATTTGCAAGAGAATAGATAGGGAGCTTTGTAAGGGAGCGCATGCCTCATTTAAATGTTATGCCTCCAACTCAGACTTTGAGCGACATTTATCCTTGGAGAAATGTATGCAAATCCGGAGCACGCATCAAAAGGAACAAGCGATTACATTAAAAAAGGGAAACAGTTAGCGTTATGGAGCACGCAGGGAACTCTTATTGGCCAGTGCTGGTGGGTACGCTGGTCCAAATGGCATCCACAGATGCAAACCCAGTCCAGTTTGTGTGCGGCAAAGTGGCAAAGCAGCATGTGTTACAGCATGTTTATAGCATGATAGGCCTCCTACGTCAGCCATTCATATGGATATCAGGCCGAGCCGGGGAGCACATGATGATTTGCAGTGTTGTTAAATCGCACGGTTATTTGTAGCGCTGAATGGGAAACGCGAGCTGCATACAAGGACACGCACCTGGCATCGAGGAAGCGGGAGCGCAGGATCATAACGGCCTCGCAGGTGCTCTGTTTGAGCTGCATCTGGATGGAGCTGAACTTGCGGTGGATGATGTTCACCATGCGCTCGATCTCTTTGGGCGAAATTGGCCGCGTGCGCGACTGCTCCCGCAACAGGTTCATCACGTGGGTGGTGAACTCGTTACATGCCTGGAGGGAGAAAGAAACACATCACACACACACACACACACACATAGAAGGAATGAAAGATCATACACAATAACACTTCCCCGCGCCGAGGTCGATCCAGCTGTGAATAAAACACTTTCAATGTGGCTTCAGAAACAGACATTCACATTAAGGCGGCCCGATAAATCGATTTTTCATCGTCATCGCGATATGAACATGTGCGATAAACACATCGCAAAAGACTGCCTGACACGCGATGAATAGGAAAAATTATTTTGTTTACACGCGCCATGCATGCACCTTGAGTACAAGGACCAATCAGATGACGCCCCTGCTAGCTGTTAGCTACCCTGACAAAGCTAATCGGCATCAGTTTGGTGGTGATTGCCAGGTTACGATGGCTGAGGGAGGAGAGAGAAGCCATGAAAATGTGGTCGACGAAGACCTTGTGGTGAAAAGAAACAGCACTTCTGCTGTATGGACTTATTTTTGATTCGGGAGAGACGACGTGTTACAAACACAGGTACGGTGTAAAACATGCCGAGCAGTTGTTGCAACTTCTAGAGTGAATACAACCGACCTCCATCACCACCTGTAATACAACCTACACGGACAATCCAAAACTAACGTTAGCCATCATTAACTGTGTACTTAATAATACGCAAACTTCAATATTTGTTTATTTATCGTAAGAGATCTCGGTATTGAACAGTGTTATCGCACATCGTATATCGTGGAGGCCTAGTTCACATACAGGAGGGTTTAAAAATCTAAAGAAATCTGGCTCTTTGCTTAATGTGGTTCTGGGCCGAGCTCCTCTCACACACACACACACACACACACACACACACACACAGCCGACGGGGGAATATAAGCGCTGATATATTTCATATTTAACAGAAGTGGTGATGGCAGTGTGTTGAGAGCAGCCAATGACAGCTGTTCCCTTCCCAGACACACACTTTCACAGCGTAGCCACCCTGAGAGACGAACATGCCACGACGTTTCATTCATCCCCCCCGTGTGACACCAGGCGTGAATCTGCCACGATATTACACTCCCGACTCCGTGTCTCTTACTGTCTCCTCTTCTTTATTTCCTCTCCTCCCGTCGATCTCTCTCTGGATTTAGCCGTGTCAGGCTTTGTCTGTGTCTGTCTATCTGTGTGTTCATCTGTCTCACTCGCATTTCATCTGAAAGGGGGATGCTATTGTCGCGAATGCATCGGTTATCAAGGCAATGAGAGGGAATCATCTACCCTCCTCCCTCCCCATTTCCAGCAGACTTTCATGACTATACTTGGAATATACACAGAGACGCACAGCACACTGCATATGCTGGACTATTCTGGGGTGGCAACACGCATCTGGAGTGAATCCTTACTGACAGTGATGTATATTGAGGAAACATTCAGGTCCACAGGGGTTGTGATCCTATTTAAGGCCGACGCCGCCTCTGTGAAGTCGAGTGTCGGTGTAGTAAAAGTATTGAAAAGAGGACAGAAAATGAAAAGTGGGACAATGCGTCGCAATGATCTATATAATCTGTGTTTTTTGTGGTGAATTTAGGTTTATTAGCATCGCTTGGTTGCGTGTCAGAGGCTGTATGGAGCTGAAACATCCAGATACTTTAAGTTCTGGCGAAACGTTTACTGACGCAGTGAAAGATGACCGTCGTAATTCCAGGAAGGCCAACGTGACATCCTCGAACGTCCACAAAGAAAACAGCAGCAGATCCTCTCAAATTAGTAGCTTCAATGAGAGGACGTTCTGTGTTATTACTCAAAAAAGATTTATGTGATAAAAACAGCTGCTGATTATTTTATCTTGTGACCAATCGAATAATTGACTCAGTGTTTTCGGCTCTAAATGAAAAGCTTTCATCGCAGGAGAGGACGAGCCACAGTGGTGCCCCGACGGTTAAACCGCAACCATCAGACGTCTGTGGTTTCCAGCGAGGGCGTCACTTTGTGTTGAGAACTGGTGGCTTCAAAACCTATTTTTAAATATAACATTCACCATATCCGTTTATAAGTAATGTGGAGGGGATCATATATTAAATTTACAGACTTTGCAAGCAGCACTGTATTCACAAAATCCAGCAAATAAGATGATTGTGTTAGCAAACTTTAGGATTTTCTAGCTAGCTTGCGAACCAAATGACCTGTGGCATCGAACAGCTTTTTTGAAGATTTGATGCCGTTTCCGTTTCATATGATTGTAACTTGAATATCGTCAATAATCTGGACTGTTAGTTGGACAAAACAAGCAACTTGAGGATGTTGAGGAAATTGTGATGAGCATTTATTTGAGTAATTTTCCAACATCTACACAGATTTATCCATCATGGAAGTTATCATCAGTTGCAGCCCTAAAACCTTAATAACGTTTAATATGCAGGTCAAAATGCATTGTGGGAAATGTAGGCGTCAGTAATGTAAACGCTTCCTGAGCTACATCAGTTGTTCAGGAAAACGCTGCAGTGCTGTTTTGCTGTGAAGCTCCAGAAATGTTTTGTGGTACTTTGAAACTTTACCTGAATTTCCATCGGCAGACATTTGGGTGAACCTGTCCTTTACTGCGCATTATTGTACGAGTTTGTTGTTGATACTACATATTGTGGGGAGAGCTGTAATTACATAAAAAAGTCTGAAATGTTGAGATAAACCTCAGTAAACAGCGTTACAGCCTCCTCATGTGCTCTGAAGCCAGTTTTAACAAGGTAATGGTCAAATTTATAACCTGTTTCTGTTCCCTCTTTGGAGCGGCGCTCTATCAAACAGATTACGATCACTACTAGTGTTGACATGACAGTCTGAGTCAGTCAGACACTCTTATTGGGAGATGTGATAACGCAGGAACAGTATTTTTCTCAGTGTGTAACAATCAAAATCAATAAAAATGAGACGTCTGATGTTGACACGTGCCGTCAGATCTTCTGCCCTCCTCACCTGTTCGTACTTCTCCAGCTCCGTGTGGTAGATCTGTCTGATCTGGGACAGCTTGGCCCTGTAGTCCGAGTGCTCCGCCGAGTTGTCCGCCCCCGCTCCTCCCGAGGCCGCCGCCGCAGCTGCAGCGGCCGCCGAGCCTCCGCCTTTCTCTGGACCGGACACGCCCTCCGCCAGCAGCATGTTGTCCAGCCGCATGAGCTGGGGATCCGGGGGCTCCTCCTCCTGGGCGCCGCGGATACTCAGCACTGCAATGACAGGAGGAGGTCAGAGGTCAGTCGGAAAAGGTCACACCTAGAGAGGAGCGATGCGCCGTAACAAGCTGTCAAGCTGAACGCACGGCCGAGCTGCAGCCACACATGCAGCGAGCTGGAGCAAAACGAGACACGAGTAGAGACCGCTGGTGTGTGTGTGATGGCTTCATACTTAAGCCAAAACACTCTTTGGTTACAACAGAGGAGCTGTGTCAGTGTTGTGTGATCTCCAGCTGACGGGCAGGACCGAGAGGCTGATCTGGAGGAAGACGACACTTTTCTCTGACATATAAACCAAGAAATTGAATCAAACAATAAAATATGAAACAAATTCCTCAATTTAATATGTTACCTTCATCTTCAAACTACAAGGTCGGTATTTTATGGCAGTTATGACTGCTATTATTGTTACCTATTTATGGTGCTATCTTAAAATACACTCTATTATAAAACTCATAATTCCAAGTCCACGCAAGTTACGGAGCACTTTCTACTTTGTGTTTCATCAAATGTAGATTTTATTGGACAGACACTGAACGAGCAGAGAAAGAGGGAGCGGCTGTGAGCTGGACTCTTAAAACGACACAGTATATAGAGTTATCAATATTAATTGATCTGAAACACGACAT
The DNA here is from genome assembly GCF_904848185.1 of Acanthopagrus latus. Taxonomy (NCBI): domain Eukaryota; kingdom Metazoa; phylum Chordata; class Actinopteri; order Spariformes; family Sparidae; genus Acanthopagrus; species Acanthopagrus latus. Next base: position 3,700,135 of record NC_051049.1, read on the forward strand.
GAAACACAGTGTTCAGTGCTGCTCTGCACAATAAATGGCATTCTTGAGACTCCTCACCCACCATCGTGTGGACCAGTACCTCCGTCTTCCACTAGAGGTCTCCCTTGCCATTCTTTACCAGACTTTAAAGTCCCACCTTCCATTTTCTGGGGTGAAAACACTCCCAGGCTCTGACTCGTCCTCCTCCATCTGAGAACCATCCATTTCAATATAAAACACCTTCTCCCGCGCGGAGCCCCGCCGCCGCCGCTCGGATCTAAATTGATCCCAGAGTGGACATCGAAAGTGCATCGACAGCAGCTGGCGTTATTGTTGCAGGGGGCCCTCGGCCGCGGCGCCAACACCAGCTCTGCCTCTGTGACTTTGTGCCCCGCGTGTGTCGATAGCCATTTAAAACGTTACCATTTGTCATTTGTCTCGTTGTCATTGAATGAGAAGGGACAGGCAGGGAGCACTTCATTAATTCAGAGACAATGGGAGTGCTTGGTGCATTAACCCCAGACTGCCGTCCGGGTTGGTCGGCCTGGGCAGGGGGTCACTGGGATGAGAATGAGGCCTGCTGTACTTGCAGAGGGAGAAGAGGGGGCTCCCTCGGCCGACCCCCCTCCGCTTTAAGTGGACTGGAAATGCAAATATGGCAACTGTTGGCGAGTGGAAGAGGTCAGGGGTTCAGGCCACAGGCTCAGCGGGAGGTAGATTGAGTGTGGGAGGAGTGTCGGAGGAGGAGGAGGAGGAGGAGGGGGGGGATCTCCTGGGATGGCAGGACTGTACAAACATCCTGTCTCATTACCCAGACTCCTTCATCACTCCTGTAATGTATGGACGGGAGAAACTCTCGGATGGCTTCACACCCGCCGTAGCTCCGCACCTCCCCGCCACTCTGCAGCCGCGTTCTGACCCGATCAAACCTGCTCCATCACAAACTCTAAACACGCCTGTCCGCTTTCGTTAGCGTACATCGGCGGAGGCTCCCGAAACGCTCACCAGTATGGAGAGGCAGATTTTTTTTTTATTTATCTATTTTTTTCTCTATAGTTACCACCTCATAAATACCGAGATTAAAGTGGGTGTTAAAACGAGAGCACACCACAAAATATCCCAATGGGGGGAAAAAAAAGGAGCTGCACTCTCTGGAAGTCATTCTGGGAAGGAGAAACTCTCAGAAGAAGAAGAAGAAAGAAAAACTGACATTTTCTTGACAGAAGTGCAGGAGGGGAAGGTGCGTTCAGCGTGTCGAGGTGGAGTGAAAGGTTGAAAAGATTCACAGAATGTCCTTTTATTCAAAATTCGGCCGATTGGTTTGGAAAAACTCACCCGATCCTGTAACACAAATAATTTCCCAAGTAAAAAGCCCAACTCAAAGAGCGCCAGCACGCAAAGAAATTAACGGGGAGGAAGCTCTCCTCAGACGTTTCTACTGAAAAACCGAGACCAGATTTCTCTCCGAACTCATAAACCGTCTGGACTGTCAAACGAAAGCGGAACATAAAAATTCCCCGTGTCCACAGAAACGCTCGGATTCGCGTCTGCCAAGTTCCAGCTTAACATTCACGATGTGTTTATTTTACTTGGCTTGGAGCACCTCCGACATCAGTCTTGTAAGAGCGGCTGTTGCAGAGAAGGTCATTTCTGAGGAGATCTCTTGGAAGGCAAAGAAAGAGAGAGAGAGAGAGAGAGAGAGAAAGAGAGAGAGGGAAAAAAAAAAAACCACCAGTAGGCCGACTGTGTTTGGAATAAGAAAGGTCGTGGACAAATAGAAAAGCTAACGACTACATTCACCGGTGCTAGGTAAAGCCGAGCATCACGCTGAGAATAAATAAGAAAAACGTCTTGAACTGAAATCAACACAAACTCCTCGACGGGCCTCGCTGTCGACACGTGCACACGCTCGCTAATCAGCCTCACGTCGCCATCCTCAGCCAGGATCCCAGCTCCAGTCTCTGCTGCTGATCCAGCTGTCTTGGAGAGCATCTGTCAGGAGGGACCCAGGAAGGAACAATGCATTACGCCATGTTGGCTGTGTACTGTCATCCCTCATTGACAGCACATTGTCACACTTACACAGTGTCCTCTGAGCTGGGAACAAGCTAAGTAGCTGCTGACTATAATATCAGCTCTTCCTGCCGCCTCTTATCACACAATCTGATGGAAGCGGCTCCGAGTGGGGTTAATGTGGGATCCTGCAGGAAAAAAAGGGGGTGTTCATTTTTTCTAATCTACCCGACTAATCAGCGCGATCCCTCCAACGATGACGGGCATTAACGGTAACAACCTCTTGTTTTGTTTCTTTTGTTTTTTGCCGCGCATGGAGAGAGAAACCGCAAGAAACCTGCCGCGTTCGGAAGTGATGGAAGCAAACGATGATTTATTTATTCCAGCCTGAAACCTAAAGCACATAATTAAAACCATGGAGGGATTATCTCAAACAAATAAAATTAATAAAGAAAAGAAAGGGATAATGTGCCTCCATAAAATTGGCTTTGCTGTGGGTCATAATTACACGACTCAGTGAGGGCCACTTTATTGGCTAATGGCAGCCTAATTGATTCATCCTAATGTTTTCCGAGTCTCGGGTACCGCCGGGCGCTCCCTGTCCAATAGTGCTGGTGAACTTACTTAGCCACCCGCAGACAAACACTGAAGGTTCTCCCAGGGATAAACAATTATCTTAGTGCGTATGTGTGTGACTCGGACCCCCACCCTCCCTCCACCCTCCTCCTCCTCCAGAGTCAACACACATTTTCTGTACGTCTCTAATGGATGCCATTTCCCTCTTGGAGGCGTTTCAAAGATGGCTTGTTGTCAGACGAATGCCTTTAGTCCTCCCTGCTGTTGTTGACAAGCAATTCTCGCCAAGGAGGCACGCGAGGCTTTATTGCTTTGCTTTATCTCGTGCGTTAATATGAATAAAAACAAGGGGATTCGTACGTCGGCTGTGCCTGGTAATGAATTCACTAATAAGATACAGAGAGCTGCACTTGGAAGGGAAACCTCTACATATGTTTGCATCCCTCGGTCAGGATCCGATCGCTGAGCACGCACAGCAAAACGTCACCCACCGAGAAGACGAGAAAAGTAAACTGGAACGGACAAACTTGACATTTATTTAACCCCCTCGCAGCATGTGGCCTTTTTCTTTTCTTTTTTTTTTTTTTTAACTTACAAATCAAATCGATATTTAATAATTCAAGCGCACGGTCGTTGGCTTTTTGAGAGGTGGATGTTTAACCGTCTCGCTTGTTTATCTGGAAATATTCATTTCATTTTCACACAGCCGAGGGGAGGGAAAAAAAAAAAAAAAAAAAAAAAGCTCTCGCTCTTTGAGGATAAGCTCGGAATATCATGCTCGGAGATGATTTACGTCCCTATTTGGGGGGAAGCGGCTTGCCTAAACCCACTTCTTCTCCCCCCTCGTTGCTTGTTTTCAGCGAGCACATGTGTAACATTCTCTGTCGCCCATATATTAGTCATTCGAGAAGATTGGCTCACGGCCTCATATGAAGATGGGTGTGGGTATTAAAATATTAATTGGACTGCTCGCAACAGAGATACATCATGTGAGAGTGGCTCTGAGTTTGGGGTGAGCCTTCAATTGAACACCAGAGAATAAACTCCCGTCTCTTCTCTGAAGGGGAATGAACCGTGGCAAAACAAAAGTGGGCCGGCAGCCCCGGGGGCTAGCATCATAACTAGCTTCCTTGGAGAAGTGTTATCGCTGGGGAAGGACACAGGCCCGTTTATAGATTGTCACATCATCACGCCTGTACACGACAGGAGTTCATAAACGGGAGGAATATTAAAATTGACAGCAAATACAAACAAGATCCAGGTCTAAAAATACACTTTTGAGTCAGTAGCAATATTTGGGATCCTATCAAAAGCTTGTCAGGGGATTAAGATTTCTTCCAGGACACTGCTTGCATCTTCAAAAATGATTCAGTTTTTTTTCATGGCATAACAATATCAGACTCAAAGAGTTACAACACACCATGCTCCGCAGTCCAGATATCTTATCCCATCAGATTAACAGAGGCAAATGGCAGGCTGTCAAAAACCATTACCATATGTAATCCCCTTCTAGATTTCGAAGGCATGTCGACGGGGACTGTTGGCATGGCAGCCCTGTCATGGCGATCGGGTGGTTGTGGGGAAAGCCTGATGTTTAATTAATGATGTTGGGCTGTTCTGTCACAGTTAGCGAGACGGACGGTCAAACATAAAGGCCTCTGACAGAGATTGGGTGCCTCGGTTCAAACCGGCGGACACCTTCGGAGGCCCTCCGCTCTGCACCCACATGCTGAAATGCGATCCGCAGTGTTACATCACCAGCAGCAGCACATGGAGATCGGCCAAGAGTGACACACAACGCCGGTCAGGTGACAGCGTGTCCAGGCGGATCAACAACTGCCCGGGCTGACATTTGTAAGAGCGCTTTGATTTGAGAGGTGAAGGAGGTGCAGGACTTTAAAGTCACAACCTGGTTCAGCTCTTCTGTTCTGTTGCTGAACTATGAATTTAACTCACATGGAGCTTTTCAACCTGTTGCCGTCAGATGCAAACGTCCTGTGATGCTTCTTGTAATTGTAGAAAAGCAGCAGATGAAGTGATTTTGGAAAAGGAAAGAAGTATGTGGTTAGCATTAGCAGCAAATAGCATCAAGGCTAAAAACAAAGGTGATGTTCAAATAATGTTTGCATTCAAACTTTACATTTTACAGGCTGTTTGTTTTTCCTCTTTGCTAATGCAAAATGACAAGAGCTAGTCACACCGAACAGATCATAAACACCAGAACATCCGTGAAGTAATGTGAGGAAACATCATGGATGCAAAGCGGTAACGCTGTTTGCTAACAGTAACGCTAGCTTGTATAAAAGAAACAAATAATACAAGAAACTGCATTAACGCTACAACAATTTTTCTGGGTCAAAATATGTCAGTTGGAGTTTGTTAGACTGGCTTTATTTTAGATTATCCAGCCATGTTAGCTAACAATGTTTTATATTCACTGTAAAGATCTTTCAGAAATTTCAAAGAGCATCTGGAACAAATACTTTTGTAATTATCATCAATCAGGCTAATCATCATCTGCAGTCGATGATTTCGGTCTTTTTATATCAAGTCTTCAAAAATATTCCGGCATCACAGCATCAACATCATCATCATCACCGGCAGATGAAGGCTTCTGATCAATGTTGGATTTTTTTCATTCCAGTTGTGCTAAAACATCCTCATTGTAAACATGCAGCTTTATGTAGTTGGTTTTAAAGAATAAGCAGACAAAAATAAAAAATAAAGTTTATGAAATTGTCAAATTTCAATAACTGACATCCCTTAAATCAGTATATATCAGTATATAGTATATAATTTGACGTTATCAAATAAAATCAGCATACGACTAACAGACAATGATATTTCACTACAAGATAAAGATGTGATGTAATCTTGAATAATCACTCCAACCCTTAAAAACTTGACTTGAAAGCCAAAATTGCTTTTGCATAATTAACCCTTTTCTTGTCGGGCTGCGGTCGGCCTGTCTGCTTGGATTTACGCTGACAGGCCCGGCCCTATTTGTTTGCATTGGTGCTTCAGTGGGCACACTTCATTGTGGCTTCAGCAGTTAATAAATCACAGTGGAGGCCCTCCTCTCTAGACGGCAGCGTGTGCTACGGTGGTCCTGTCACAAGGCAGGCACCAGCGCCGAAGCGACAGCTACATGCTAATTCAACATCGGCATAATTCATTATACAGTCGCAAGTGTACTGGAATGGAAAAAGAACCAACATACACCAGGAGGAAGACGACAGGCATCAAACTGTTAAATCCTGCTCCCCTTAAGTCCCCTCTGTTTGCCTTTGTAAAGACTCCAGTCTTTAAACTCCTGCCAGCAACAAAAAAAAATTATACCTCACTTATTAGACATGCACTGAGAGAGCTCCGGGATGTGCAAAGAATACAATAATTTCACTGCAAAAAAAAAAAAAAAAAGCACAGACACAAAGTCATGTGATTCATTTAAAGGTTAACAGACAATATCAAAAGAGGTTAATGGACAATGAAGACAATTAAGAAGCGAGCGAGCTCCTCAGCAGTGTTGCTTAGGAAAGAAATCTTGCCTTTATATGAAATATGGTAATCTAACACCGCCACTTCCTGTAAGTCACACATAAAATGACATATCAAAAAGGTAGTAGAGCTGGAGCTTTAGCACTAAAGGGGCAAATTAACCAAAAAAAGATAAAGAGTCAATTAAAGCGATAAGGCCCGGCGCTCTTCAGACGGGGGGAGGTGGAGCTGACAGGCTTCACATTAAAGTGCCGCGCTGCCTTCTCATCCTCCACGTGGCCCCGCCGCTTTGTAACCACCAGTTCAGAAGAGAAAAGGAGCAGCGGCGTCTTTGTTGAGAAATACTGATCACACACACTCCTGTCATCTGCACATACCACTAATGAGGGTAATTACAATGAGGTCCGCCAAACGGGCCTCCGGGTGTCGAGAGCGAGCTACGTAACGCGCTGCTACAACGGACGGATGCTTCCTGGTTGTAACTCACGTGAAAAAAAAGCTTTTTATTTGTTATCATTCACACTTATTTCTCCTCCGATGAACGATACGCTTGATGTAATCTCACACCAGACGCCTCCGGCTTTCATCTACTCATCTACACTTTGTTCTGTAAATGTGTGCCGAGTCAAAAACAGAGCAAATGAATTCTGAGAGGAAGAATGTTTTTGTTTTTTTTGCTCACCAGCGAGCCAATAGATTGTCTTCTTGTGACCTCTCGTCTCAGGTTGCCAGGTTTGACCAGATTTCAGGTTTCTAGGGCTACAGCCTCTCACAAGACAAACGCAAATGCTTTTCCTTCAGCGCGACAGTTCATTTTTGATCTTGGATGAACTTGAACTTAATCTTAACTCCAGGTTTACTTGTTATTTCTTTTGTGAATCATGCATATCAATTGTTTTCCTTGTTTTTTTTCTTTTCTTATCCTGTTTATCATCTTATTTCCCTTCAGATTTCACTCTGCGGTCGAGGTTTGTAACAACTGCACCGAAGAACGAGCCCATCACGAACATGTATAAAGTAATAACCTCGACACTTTCAAGCCAAGTAGCATCAGCGTGTTTGGACTGATCAAGGACACAGAACAGTGCAGCATAATATAAAACTAACTATACCGCTGCCCAGACTCTGCATGTGCCTGCGATGTTATGGTCGTGTCCGTTTGCTGGACCCATCCGTCAATGTCACATCGTCTTTACGGTTTTATTGGCCATCACAATCTGTTGCTGGATGATGATACAACAGCAGCAGCAGCAGCAGCAGCAGCAGCAGTGGAGGTTTGACTCGTCGTCACTTTCTCTGGCACTCTGCTCGGCTGTGTGACAGGCCCTCTGCTCCGGCTGCAGGACGAAGCTCGGTGGAATATAAAGTAGTTGGTCTGTTGTTTTTTTTTTCTGCATGGCAAGTGTCAATGTTACTCCCTCCTTTGGTCTGTTTTACAATATTCTATATATATATTCTAGAAGTAGCAGCATCACCAGGGGTTATGAGGGAGGCTCAAATATACAACCAACCAGCTATTCATGTGAATTGTAAATAATGTATTGCAGATTTAAATTAGCTCAAAATATACAGATTAAAAGTGCAGTAATTCACCCGAGACTATGTGAAATCAGATGTGAGAGGTGGTGGTAGGTAGTGACGCCGGTTCATCTCCTCAGTGAAGTCGGGTCGGGTTCATTCCACTGTGCGACTTCTCGAGCCACATAAAGGATGGGAAGCAGTTAAAGAGCATCCAGACAAGTGTCCTGCGTGTCCCGCATGAGATAGCCAGCGTCCAGCAAGCGTGCACCAGACTGGGGCCATCCATGGCCTCGGGGCGCTGTGTTGACTGGGCCTGCCATGTCATTAACAGTCGCCTTGATCCGCTCTACCTTATTAAAGCCATTCCTTCAGGAGAGCAGACGAGCATGTCAGTGTGAAACCAGGCCAAGGAGGGAAGGTGACCACACTGCCACCCTCAGCTTGTGCAGGGGGCAGGAGGGCGGAGAGGGCGGGGGCGGTGGTTAGCGGTGGGGATACGAGGCGCAGCGCAGCGTCTTTGTTGTCAGCCTCATCCCTGGACCCCCTGATGTCCCTGTGATTCCCTTGTCAGTCTGTGTTAATGGAACTCACAGTGGTTATGCTCCTTCACATTCTTATCTCCTGCAGCAGGACAGTCGCGCGGCCCAGCGGTGTCTGTTTAGCCTCGGCTGACCAGGAGACAACTGCTGTGCTGAATATTGACGATGTCTACCCTGTCAGCCAGGATGACTCCCATTAAAGAGGGGCCGAAAAAAACCCCAACACGTCCCGGCACACCTCCAGTACAACTTGTCCCCCGTGTTATTTGACCAGTACTAACTGATGCAGAGAATCATTAGAGGGTAACTTCCTCTGACTGGTGTGCTCATGAGTAAAAAAGCTCCAGCGTAAACCCACAGAAACACCCGACTGGGACGGCCGGCGGCTTCCGGCTCTGTCCCATTCCATCTAAGTGACTACACACACACACTTGTGTGGCATTTTTCACCGAGCAGCTCTCCTACTGCCAACCAGTTTATGTAAAAGTGATTAACAGTAATTAATCCTTAATCACCATGATTAGCCAAGTCGCAGTAAATTAAGCCACATCTGGAGCAGCTGAGGGCTCGAGAGTGGCAGCAGGCATGCTGAGTGCGAACGCCACTGTTTACTGAGGTCTACCTGAAACATCTGAACACAAACAGCAGCGCTCAGATCAGCTGCGCTCGCTCGTTTGGGCTCTGTGACTGTTCAGGAAGAAACCTCCACTGAAGAGCCGGATCCTTTTAGAGTCGTGTAACCAATCTCCAAAAACAGGAAGAACAAGAGCACTCGCAAATGTTTGTGCAGCAATTTTAAATGATTATTTACATAACTACTCACAGTGTGCAAAGTTAAGCTGTGTAATTAAACCAGTCGGCCAAACACAAAGAGAGGTAACGAACACAGAGAGAGAACGAAACCGGAGCTCTGATATCGTTAATTAACTGTGAGAAACAAACGATATGTGAGTGGCACTGACACGTTGATCTATCACAGATATGTCAGTGTTGGCGTGTTGTTAGATTTGTACTGATATGAAGAGAAAAAAAATATCAGATACTTCTGATTTGATTTTTGGATATGAACATATCGGTCAACATACTGACTTATTATGCAATCTGATCGCTAAAAATGTGATTATCAAACAATATCAACAAACATAGATCATGCTGGGAGGATATTTTACAGTTTAACAGTGAACTTTACTTGACATTTAGTGATAATAAAACATCTTTTCCTGCGTTATCACAAAAAAGTAGAGTTTTTTTTTTTAACATCAGAGCATATCGAGCAACTTATACATCAATATCAATACATCTATAACAGGCCAGTATCAGCCAATAATGATAAGCGATGTATCAAGTGACGTTTGTTGTTTCAGTGCTCTGATCTCATTTTTAAACATGTCTGATAAGGATCCTTCAGACGAGGTATTTTAAAGAATTGTGAGCCCGAGTGACACTTCCCAGAGTTCTACCTCAAACATATCTTTAGCATCTCTGTCGGCAATTTCTTGTCTCTTACTGGACGAAAACACAGATTTATTGTGTCTGTGAGAAGCTAATATCGGACAATTTATCATCCTCGATGACGATTTATCACCTGGCTTTATAACAGGTGACCTGCTGTACAGTCAATGTGACTAAGTGCACAGAGAGACCGTCTGTTGAGTGACATCAGCACGACCTCGTTTACATGAACTCACTGAATATGAAACTAACCAGAACAACAACAACAGTCTCATTAATATAATCAAGGTGTGTACGCCTTAAAAACACATCGCTGTTTTCATTTTCGTGCCTTGGATTTATTTTATCTATTCAATGAGCCCTTTACAAGATGGAATAAGCAGAGTGCACCTGAAGTTTCCACCTGTATGTGATCACCATAAAGACCCAGGAGGCGCCTCCACAACATTTTACATCAATATAAAGATGTTCAGTATTTCCTTGCTGTTGGCTAAATGTGATCATTTTGAATTGAGCACGTCAGAGTCTCTTTAAAAGTGACAATTAAGAGGAAATCATCGTTGTAGGTAATCTTAAAATCTAATTTCATTAGTCAACATGATATGCAAATATTGTTTGCTGGATACTGACTACCTTGATTATGATGGACAATATAATCAGATAACGGTGGGTGGATATAGCTTTCAAATTAAGTTGCAATAACTTTAAGCTACTTTGTGATAAATTACATTCACTGTGTCTTGACATTAAAAATTCAAACATGTCAAAAACAATTCAACCGCCGAGACTAGGGGACAAAATCAAATATAAGATATTTTTTTTTATATTTTGTGAAAGTATCAACAGTCCATCTGACAATAAAGTTATAATACTGAGGTATTATCACATGAATGAAGGAAGGTAACTGCAGGTATAAGAACAGGTAGACCAGCGAGGTGAGTTCAGAAAATGACATCACGTGACGATATAAGCTGAGCTGTAATGAGGTCTGTGAATAAACGTGTACATTAATCCAAAACAGCCGTGCAATAAAACCAGAAAGTGACCTTTAACATCTACAGTCCACACACACACACACACACACAAACACACACAGCTGCGTTGCTGATTGGCTGAGCTGCCTGAAGATGTCTCGTGTGCAGCAGCAGCAGCAGCAGCAGCAGCAGCAGCAGGGACGTCGGCGGTGGCTTTTTTTTTTTTTCCCTGCCAGCTGAATGATGCAGGAGGACCGGTTGTGTGCTGGAGAACTGGTTCCATCACAGCGGGTGTGCTGTTTCTCTCAGCCCAATGTTTCTCTTGCAGCCCCCCTGGAGAGTTTTCTCCCTGCGCCCCAGTCTCTCCCTGTTACACAGCTCCAGATTAATTACACACTTTAATGAGCTGAATTATTAATGGGGCTCTTACTTGGCAGTTTAAGGAAATGCATAGGAGAAGACAGCGTCGAGCATCGGAGAATCTGGGCTCTCATTAAAACATCACACAACGCCTCTGGGAGCGGCGTTATTTAGCCGGAGAAATAATAGGATTTGTGTTTTTTTTTTTTTTTTTACATATCAGGAACAGTGGAGCTGCTTGAGATAGAGAGAAGAGCTCTGCAGAGGCTCGCACACATTATGTCATTATGATTGCAGGCCCGAGGAAAATGAAAGGCCATCTAATGCAGCCGCTAGAAAAGGTTTCCTTTCTGATTGTTCAGCACAGATGGGAGCAATATTATCTGAAATGAGGTGGACTGAAACCGGAGCGGGATGAATGAGAAGAAAGGCAATTTCTAGGCGAATATGTCTCATTCCCTTCTCACGCAAAGAAAAAAAAAAAAAAGGGGGGGGGGTTTATCTCGCACAACTGTAACACTTATGGTGTTCATCTAAATCTGGAAAAGGGGGGAAATTACATGCATCATTATGAAAGCAGCAGGAAAATGAGATTATTCACATAATATCACACCTGCTGATAAGAGAAAATCCCACTGCGAAGAGACGGGAAATGAAACCAGGAAACAAGTTCCAGAGTTGTTCCTGTGAGTCTAAATTTATATTTCTGCTGGAGCGAGATTCAATCTCACCGTCTCTCTGTATGACGAGTGTACACATGTACGAGTTTAATATATTCAATGAGACCGTAACAACGTGGGGGAACGTGTCCCGCACTGTGAGGCATTGTTACAGCTCACATATACGATGTGACGGTGCTGTTAAAGAACTGAAAAAGGGCGATTTGTTCCCTGAATACACTTTAATGTCTCGGGGAACACGACTATCTCCTCTCTGTTTTCTGACAGAGCATCTTTATCAAGACGCTGCTCATATTTCCGCCGTGATGGTTGTGTTTATCAGACAGGTTGCGCTGTGATGGCTGCTGCACTAACACGAGCTACATGTCTTGAGAGCAGCAAAACGGCTTTCACGCTCGCTCGTGGAATCCACAGTGGGATCCCAGGGGATCTCTCTCTCTATTTGTGTACAAGCTGCTGCCGGGGCTGACTCTTCCCGGTGTTTGGGAGGAAACAATAACAGCCTCATTGCACAGTCAGATTATATTACAGCTCGGCACGGCGAGGACTCTGAATGGATTTTTGGCTTTATTGCCATATTTGGGACGATGCTCCAGGAAAAAAAAACAAAAAAAAACAACAACTGATGACACGGCGCCTGACAAATAAGATAGAAATCTGTCTGATGGTTTCGCCCCTGTGCCTCGGTGATACAGCATATTAACACAAGTCGCTGATTAGTAATCACCGTGAGGAGTAATCAGATGACCTAGAATGGCCTGGGTGGCCGTGCAGGGAGGCGTCTGCATGGGATAGTGTCTTTGTGAAGCCCTGCAGCTCCAGACACAAAGCCCCCGGGGACACGGCTACAGCGGCACAGCTAAACACCCCCCTGTAGCCAGGACGAAACCACACAAGTTCCAAAAAAAAAAAACATGGCCGAGCGGCTCATTACGTGGGTCGTATTTGGGTCAGGGAGCAGATGCAAATGTAGGTCAGAAGGAACCCCTGTTGTCAATCAAAGAAAGCAGAGAGAAAAAAGGGTGGCGTAACGGAGGAGGATGGAGACGAGCGTCTCCCGCGGTTGAAGGATCGTGCCTGCTCGCTCTCCACAGCCCATCCCCGAGGACAGAGGCTATCAAATCACACGCAGAGGAGGGGAGGTGGCGCTAGGCTTCAATGAGGAAACTTAATTAGACTCATGCTCGTGAGGTTAATTTGAGCTAACTGACGCGGGCGAAAAAGCATTAACATTTTTATCTGTGGCGCGAAACCGAATCCAACGTCGAGCTCTGTTTTGTTCAGTCTCGTGTCACCGGACCGTTTATCACCAGTGTGAAGCTGCTTCCCATCCAGCCAGTTCTGCCATGTTGTGCAGTTGGAAGATGAGGCCGTCCTGACCTACATGCTGCAGGACCCTCCAGAGAGAGTCCAGGATCCGACTCCTCCACCTGCCCTGATGGGGAGTCAGCTGCACAGGAGACGTACAACCTTGAAGCGAGATGTGCTGTCACATTTACATGCCTGGATTCCTTGAACATAGTGACGTACAACAGGCAGCAAGACCAGATAGATCATCAGCCTGATATTGGGGTTTTCATATTATCAGCTACAATATGATGTTGAATTGTTTTCATTGACTTAACAAGCTCCACATGCACACTCTCTGATAACATAGGTGGTCATTTTTAGGTTGGTTTGTGCTCCACACACAGTTATCCCGCTCGTGACGTCAAATTGCTGTAACCTTAGCGCCACGTAGCGTTGACCAGAGAGCCGAACAGCCTGATCTTAACCCTGCATCACCTTACCCCAGTCCCTAACTCTGAACCTAACCCATAATCCTTCTATCGCTTTTGCCAAATTCCAGCTCCTCTCTAAAAAATTCTCTGCAGCAGTAGAGGAGGAGGAGGCGGCGGCTCCTCCAACTCTGTAAGCACTTCATTTCACCTCACACTGAGCTTAGATGCAGCGGTAACTGCCTAGAGGTTGACACTTGTCTGAATAATGTTATGCTAATGCTCTAGTCTACCTGTATTTACCCCTAAGTGCAGCAAGCAATCTGTTGATTGCGAGAAAGCAATTTTCCTGAAAGAGGGGGAGAGCGGGGCCGCCGAGAAAGACTGAATGAGAGGGTAACAAGAGAGCTTCTTTAAGCTGCGGCAAAAGCAATTTACAGAGGACGACAATTTTCTCCGGCTGTGAAAGGAGCGCTCTCTCTAATTGTGCCTACGCAGAGCCATCAAGATGGGGATACAGAAAATAGCAGAGCGGGGTGCACGCGTATCCCACAGCAACTTAGAGGTATAAGCAGGAAAACAGCTATAAAAACCTGTTTTTTATTTTTTTTTTAATTTAAACTGAGATGGGATAGCTCACACAGACGCAGTCAGAGCTCGGGTACATTGTGTGTTTCCAGCTCGGGCTAATTACTTTGAGCTTCTACATTATATATAACAAACGACAGAGAAAAGGCTTCCATCTCCCTCGCTCTCGTTTCTTTTCTTCTTTTTTTTTCTTCTCATGCACGGGCATAATGCAACTCCAAACGCTGCGATGATGAATGAGGACATTGTCCTTTTAATTTGTTTGTTGGTCCTCGTGTTGCCCAAGAAGGCAGATGTAGGAATTAATTGCTCTTTCTGACAAGAGTAAGGCTTGTGTTTGTGTACATGTGTGCAAGTCAGAGTGTGTGTGTGTGTGTGTGTGTGTGTGTGTGTGTGTGTGTGTTTGTGGGTGTGACAAGGCTTCTAAAAATAAAGCAGCAGAACTGTGTGTGTGTGTGTGTGTGTGTGTGTGTGGTGCCAGATTGGGCTCAGTGCTGTGCTCGTCTCGCTCTGGCTCGACTTCTATCTGCCCGTGTGATAAAGCTGCTAACAGGCCTTTATCGGGGAGCAAGGGGAAATATGCTCCTGCCAGATTAGGCCCCAGACTCTGCCAAGGTTATAAACAGCCTGTTATCTGTGTCCCAAACAGAGTAATCCACGCTCTATCAGCACCCAAACATATGGGCCACACAGAGCAGAGATAGCCTCTGATGGACACTTGGTTTTAATTGCAATGAGAGCCAGCGGAGCATCGCTGGGAGAGAAAAAGGACATAAAAAAGGTCTGTTATTGTGGACGTGTCCCATCCCTGATGTAGCCGGCCAACATTCACAAAGACCAACCTCGACCTTTCCGCAGCGCTGCACCTGCTCCTTCCTGTGCGCTCGGGCGATAGCATGAATGAGCCGGGCCGGCGTCAATGTTACATTTCCAGGAATCTATTAAAGCCCTGCTGGATATTTGTTTCCCTCTTAAATTAATATTTTCCCTTTTCATCCCATGTCATTTGGTGTCTTTGTGCATTTCGCCGGCATGCTTAATTAGATCTTGGCAGCAGTAAGTATGCATTAATTTGATTAGGCGCTGATGGGCTATTTTCAGTTCTCAACACAACACACGGGCTATTCTTCTGCCGAGGCTTCACAAAACATCAGCTCTCTCACGCACTCTCCCGTCTCCTTAATCAATAACAAACTTAAACTTTCCCCGGATGTGGTCTTAGTAAACAAGAGCCACTCAGACACTCTGTCTTACAGCACAGGACACACACTCAAACACACTCAGAGTGTCTGAGTGGAGCGAGGACAGCAGACGGAGATGATGGAGGGCGGACTCAAGTCTTTTCAGCCCCGCAGGAACTGTGTAGTGAACTGTGCCGAAAATAAGACCGGCATCAATATGAGCATTTATACAGCTGAGGACAAGGAATCCCTTTTTGTTTCAACTAGCTTTAATGGAGGTTATTCAACATCTATTACGCCTCGATACACTGACTTTTTGGCCACTTGGGGGCAGCGGAACAACTTGTGGACACAACGTCGACATATTATCATCTTATAAAATTCATACAGCGAAACTGTTGCAACTCAGACTGTAAGGAGCCCTGTAAGTGCTCATGTAGAGTCAAGTTTACATCCTACTGGTGAATCTACATCCAATATTCACTCTCAGCTGGTCACCACCTCCTCCTGGAAATGTCTGACTCTTAACTAAAACAATAAAAAGGTTGTAAAAACAAAACAATAACCTGAAAGGTGCTCCAAGAGCAGAGAGAGGAACTACAGAGTCTGGGAATAATTCTCTGTGGGACTTTTTACATATTACATGTAACATTTGATCCAGTGTTCACATCAAAATATGGATTCTGCAGCTTTACACATTAAGGCTTTGAGAAAACAGGAAATAATGCAACTTTTTGTGAAATTTAATTCTACTGTTGCCAAATGATATTTCTGTTTTGGATATTAATTTTCATAGTGTCGCTACTGTATCGTATCATATCATATCGTATCTTATTGTATCTTATTCCACTACTCATGATTTGTGTATACTGTACTGTGTAACTTCCTGATTACCTCGGAGTAAACCGGTTTGAGAATCTGGTTAAGCTTGTTTATAATATCTCTGATTGTCTGACTCGTGTTTTTGTTGCCCCAGCAGACTTTGTTGTAATAATGATGTTGCTGTTGTGCTCAACAATTACTTCTGTGAGTACAGCGCTATCTGGAGCTATAATGGTTAATTAGTCAAAGATACTTAATCTGTAAAGATAATCAAATAATTGCGAAAAAATGCCAAAGATTCCCTTGTTGGATTTGTGGATTTTTGAATAACTCTCTGTTTTAGATTTTAGACATAAGAAGCATGTTGTAATGTCAGGAGAGGGATTTTCGTAATCTGTTGACATGTTTAAGACCAAGCCAAGAGTGTAAAAACCAACAGAAATTAAAGCAAAAACAATGAACGCTGTAATAAACCAGAATTATCCTTTAAATCGTGCTTTTTCATGACACCTAAGCAACCAAAACACAACGGGAAATACACGCCAAAGACACCATTTCCTGTGTTCCCCTCACAGTGTGACAAACCTACACTGTGCATCCCCAACATCCACCTCGTCCTCCGCGAGGCGTAACGAGCAGCAGCTCCTGCGTTAATGAGGATTGAGGTAAATCAGGGGGAGATTTAGACCCTCTACTACTCTCTGTCTCCTCATATAAGCAGCAGGCTGCTCTTTCTGTCGGCGGAGCTGTGATCTGAATACCTCTGCCTTCATAAAAGATTCAGGCCTTATTGACTTCCTACTTTGGTTTCCCCGCAGAGCCTACCTCCCCGGCTCCTTTTAAATTCTGCTCTCGTGGCTGAGGATGCGCACCTGCCTCAGGAAAAAAAAAAAAAAAAAAAGGTCTCCCGGCTTAACGCGGGGGCTTTTATAGCCTTCCCTGAACCGCGTCCAGAGCATATCACTCTCGGTGCAGGAAACGTACACCTCATCTCGGTGCATTATCCGAAGACGACCCTGAACATACAAATCAAATCCTGTACATCTGATAAACTGAAATAATAAAACACAGAAGAGGCGGATTTCAACCACCATATTGCTAAAAAAAATACTAATCTTTCAGCTGTTACTGTCTCACAGGGTCAGCCGGGGATTATTGGCATTATAAAACGCCACATCACATCTGTTATGCTAAATATTGATATATCATGTTCCTTTTATTTCAGCATCTGTTACCTGCTCTTTACTGCACATCATTACCGACCGACTGCAGCATTAAAACCACACAGGCTGAGGCTCATCTGTCCCTCTGTACCGTATTTCAAACGCAGCCTACACAAAAGGCCACAAAGTCTAATAAATTCCTCATTTTATATACTGCCCCCAGATTTCCAAGTCCTGTCCAATAAAGTTTTAAATGTCATGAAGGGCCTATAATGTAGACAGTATAAACCGGAGCCAAGAAAACCATACTGTGCTCTGTCCCCTATCTTTTGATCCAATAAAGTTTTATATCTTTGAATCAACTATAAAATGCTTTGGAAACTGTCAACAAGGGGATAATTGGCCGACTTTATTGTCACGGTGATAAGTCCCGACAGCCTAATTTGTCTTTTCTGACAGTAAACGAGAAAAACAGAATATGATAGAATGAAGTCTGTGTGAGTCTTTATTGATCAAATCAATATATATTTAGAGAAGGATGTGACTAAAATGAGAACTCACAACAGACACGCTAATATTCAGGTTCGCAGTTTTATGTCCGGTTACTACAAGAATATGTTTACATCGGTTTTCTCATGCTGCCCAGTGACGCAGCACACCTGTATTTCAGTTACTGTCTCTTTAAGAACACCCAGTCTGCTCTCATTGGTCGGCTTATATGTGCCTGAGCCGGTACCGCTAACAAAAACAAAATCAATGCTAAATCAATTTCTAAATGCCAAGCAGGCTGCTAGGTATAATCTGTCCAAATGTGTGACTCTGTGACATATAGTGTGATGTCACAAAGTCACAGAAAGACGAGGCGTTTAAGGAGCACATTTTTCTGTAGGAAAGGGGAGTTTCTGTTGACCTTGTCAGCTTTCAAAGATCTTTCACATGCACGAGAACCTTTACAACACACTGAAGGGAAGGTAAAAAGCATAATCGCTCTCCTTCAGGTGTAAACCACTGATCATATATTGTGAGTTTATATATTCAGGTTGTGTACGGTCAGTAAAAAAATAGCCAAAAGATGCGCTGAATTAAACCAACGCAGCGTGTTTCTGACCTCTGGAAGCAGCACTAACCTTCTGCCCAGGATTTCCGAGTTGCGACAAACTGGTCGAACAAACAAAAGCAGACCAGCATCTCCAAGGCGCTGCATTTCACACTTGGGTAGAGGCAGAGGACGGGCCTTTAATGACACACAGTCCCCCCAGTCACCTAGAATGAACACGCAGCGCTGGAAATAGACCGGAAACACAGCCTCCGCGCGGGCCAGAAACCTGGTGATGCCTGCCTGCCTGCCTGCCAAACAAATCCTGCCACTGCTGAGAGACAAAACCCCCCCGACTACGTCTCAATCATACAAAGCAAACATGATCGAAGCATGTTATCCACCGAGTTATGATGCTGACACCGTCAGTGAGCGAAGTGTGCACACACTGCAGCACACTTCAGTCAGCTGATGTGCTGTCCACTGATGTGTGATAACACCGTGGATGGCACGAAGCCCATCCTCGGATTTCTCTGTCCGCGTCTGTGTGCAGCTACCGACCAAACACACTACACTCGCTGTACAACACAATCCTCATCAACACACGGGGAGGATTTCTGCCAGCGCTCAATTTGCTCCGTTAGAAAACAGAATAAATGAAAAAAGGAGATGCAAATTTACAGTAACGGTAAATCCAAAGACTCAAATGTTGTGATGCTGGTGGTGGTAACCTGAGGTTGGAGTCCAACACCAGAGTAATATTATCTTTAATGCCTCCAACCACAAATGCTTCTTTAAAGGGACTGAGTGTTTATAGCAAATGGTTTTAATGTCCTGCTCTTTAAGGAAGCTCGCAAAGGATTCAAGCAGCAGCGGCGATTGTGCTCCAAGATGTGATTTCTGTCTTTAGGAAGACGTACGTAAACATGAAATCTTAAAGCTGAATGAAAAATACCAAAAATATTTGGACAGAATAAAGATTTTGCGATGGATGATTGTTCGTTTCAGTTGTTCTTCAAGCATAAATGTCAAACGCACCCTAATTCCAGCTTCTCAAAGGTTAAATATACCAGACTTTGAATATTAACATAGCAGAAAACAACAGCTAGTATATAAAGTGGAGAAAACATTTTCATTGTACAACTTACGTACACTTAAACATGTTTCTGCAAACATCTGAGGTACTATTTATTAATATTTGATAACATTTTACAGTTTGAGCAGCGTTTCGGTTAAGCAAAGATTACATTTGCGTTAGTCTGCTCCGGTGTGACATCTAGTGGCTGTGAATGTCGTTAATTTCACCTCTAATTGTGACGATTTGCTGCTTCTTCCGTCTCCTGTGGACAACTGAATATCTTTGCTTGGACAAAATCAAGCATTTGAAGACGTCCTCAAGACACTGTGACAGACATCTTCCACCATTTTGTGACGATCTAAACACCAAATGACTACATGAAAATGACAAACATCGAAGTGAGAAGTGTCCACTTGCAATCTGAGGTGACTAAGGCGAAGATACTAAAGGATGTTTTTAAATGTTATCTCCGTTACGTTACCCATCAGCTGACTTCAGGACTCCACGCGTCTCAAAAGTTAAACTTCTTAATAAATAAAACAGTATAATATCGTGAAAAAGACGAGGATGAGTTCAGCCGGCCGTCGGTGCTTTTTTGGTCGGAACCTTTTAACGCATGAAGGTTCAGCGCCCAGCCCTCATGAGCACTTGTTTGTGGAATTCCGATCTGAATCACCGCCGCCTTCGACTTTCCTCCACATTCAACATGAAATATAAGTCACTTATATAGTATTAATACTGAGTGCTCTCCTATTGATTGTGCTTCCATGCCAGTGAAGGCGACATGGCTGGTTTGCTGCTTGGAGACAGGCCATTTCATACATAAAGTAACTCACCTGTGCCTCTGTGCAAAGACTCCCAGTATTGAATTCCACCTCCCCCAAAATGGATTCTCCCCCCCACCTCCCTCCCTCCAGCGCTAAATTCCCCCGGCCTCCACCAGTCTGCTATGACAAAGGGAGTAAAGGCAAGCAGCTCTGGGGTTAAGGCTCCAGTCTCCTAATGAGCTTCTCTGTTCCAGTATGTTGCATAAACCCATTACCTCCCAGCACATTACCTCATTCATTTCTTATATGTGGATAGCTTCCCTCTCCCAAGAGCACGGCACTGCAGACACGGCTCGCGGTATGCTGTATATGCACATACGCACTTGTACGCTCTCGCAGCGAGGGTCTGTAATGTTTTTATTTCACGTAGCCGCTGAGTTGACCCTGAGACATCAGGCAGACGTTTGAGGGGAGTGAAGAAGAAAACACAGAAAGTGTACTGGCAGGAGATCTATTATTCAGAGAAAAGACAAAGAGAGAAAAACAGAGAGAGAAGGAGAGAAAATGTCTCCTCTCGCCGTAGTATTATCTCGGTATGTGGCAACTATTGCAGTGTAGGATGAAAGACGCAGGTGGTAGCGAGCGCCGCTGCGCCTCCAGCTAATCTGTGGATGCGATCCAGGACGTCCCCCAGATCCTCGCTCAATTTGCCTGATGGTCGAGCGCAGCGAAACTCTCAGATAAATACCAGGACGCAAACAAAGACAAATAAAGAAATAAAGGTGCTGAAAACATTCAGGTTCGCGACACAGGAGGCGGTAAACTCAGCTCTCTTCATTCACTCCGTGTTTCCAATCGCTTCCACTTCTCTAATTTGCCGTTTCTGTTCAGTTACTGTAGAACTGAAGTTAATGTAACTCAAAACTCCCAGGAGATTCATTTACAGGAGCTCAAAGGATAAAAGTTCACCTACATATGAATATTCAGTCGTTATCTACTCGCCCTCGTGCGGACGGAAAGTCGGGTGAAGTTTTTGTGATCTCAACAAAACATTTTCTGGAGCTTCACAGGATATCGGCGTTACAGCTTCAGCTCCTGGACACCTGAAGGAGCCGGAGACGTGTTTTAAAACCGCCGCGCTGTTGTTTTGTAGACCATGAAACATCACCTGCCTTTGCATCTGAATGAGGGGGAGGAGATAAGGACAAAATTGTAACATAATAAAACATTTCGTCTACATTTTCCACGATGCATCTCGATCTGCATCTATTTGTTTGACTGTGTTTGTGTGCATATTATAATCCGGCCCTTGAAAAATGTATCACTCGATCGGTAATATATCATCCATCATTACAGAAAACCTTTTAGATAAAGATTATGTGAACATATACTTGTAAAACGGAGATAATTAGTATTAAAGTACGTCTCTGCTGTTTCAAAACAACACTTGTTTCTTTCCGCACTTGATAATAATTGTGTATAATTCCCAGTTTGATTTATGGTATTTGTTTAAGGGTATTAAATGCCCACCAGAACTCATTATTACCTTTGCGCCTCAGTGTAAGTTAAAGGGAACACAAATGTACACAACCTCCGGGTCCGTTCACACACACATGTGGAGAACACTTGAGCCCACACTTGTGCAAATCAAATAATCAAAGACACGCCTGGCTTTCACATAACAAACCACTTTACAGAGTGTTGCGTTGATGGATTGCGGATGCTGAATAAATCTTGTCCATTATCAATTAGGCCGTCCTAATCCTCTGCCTTTTCTCAACCAGAGGATATTTATGCCTGTGGAAGACAATATTAAATTACTGCGACAGCCAGCCGGTCGCTGCTCGCTGCAGCTTCACGTGTGCCACAAACCCACGACATGCGTGTTTCTCTCGCACCGGCAAGAAAAAAGGATTTATTTAAACTCGGCGACACCTTAGCTGGAAACCGGTTGGGTCTTAATTTCAGCTCTGTGTCAGAACACTTTATTTTGTCACCATAAATCATCAGCGAGCGCAGGAACAATGGGCCTATTTCTCAAAGCGAGCAGCAGCTCATTCCAGGCGGCGGAGGGAGACTGTGACTCTGAATAAAGTGCTCAATATGGCACGAGTGTTTACATGGATATCAATATTTAATCAGAGTTAAAGGCAGCTGCAATTCACGCAGACAATGGATGGAGTTTATGTGGAGCGCGGCGGCCATCAGCCCGACCATTTGTGGAGTTTGAACGACTTCCTTGGCACTTAAATGAAAAAATAAACAATGACATCAAATCGAGGCCAAGTGGGATTCTGCTGGCTGAGCCCGCGCGCAATAACCACATTTTCGTACATTACAAGCGATGATGAGAAGAACGTGAGATCCTGTCTCATGTGGAGTTGATCCATCACTCATCCTCTCCCCACTTCTATGGCAACCAGCGCCGAGGACGCTGATGTCTGTTGCTGATGTTATTGTTTGTCAGGCCGAGTCAATAAGTAACGTTTCAATCCGAGACATTTGGACTTCGTTAGCGTTCCGACCGCAGCCCTCACACATCAATCACAGGAAACATTGTGAGCAAATGTGTCCCCTGTTATAATTGGATGCAGCCCCCCCTCCTTTTTTTTTTCTTCTATCGCACAGTGACAGCTAAAACTGTAACGCAACCCACAGTGAATCATTCCGTTTGAAGGGGGGAACGTCTACAATATGAAATCCATATGAATGTTTCAAGACCTCCTCCAAGTTTCCACTTAAAAAAAGAAAACAAAAAACACAAGACTCTTCTAATAAACTGCGAGAACCGTCACCATCTTTGTCTTCCTCCGGGGGGGAGGAAGGGGTGAGGCTTGGCTCAAGTTACTGTCCTCTGCATGTGCCTCCTCTCCTCTCCTCTCCTCTCCTCTCCTCTCCTCTCCTCTCCTCTCCTCTTCCAAGGCTTAAGTTAAAACAGAGCATCAAAATCCTGGCTTTAATAATTGAGCGAGAGACTGCAGGGTACTCTGCTCGGGCCTTCTTGATGTGAGGAGTCCTTAAAAGATGCATGGATGCCTCCCCAGAGGGAGATGGAAGGGCTTCATGGAGCCAAGGCTCTGTACACTTAAAGATTATGTGTGCATCCGCTAAAGCAAGATGACCAGAAAAATGCTCAGAGGACCATTATTCTCCACAGAGCGGTTTGAGGGATGGGCACCGAGCTGATAAGATACTATCAATATTCATGCCTCTAAATCAATTATACCCCCATGTACTTCAAATGCAAATCATTTGGCAGGCGAAACATTTTCGGAGTGACTGTGCAGACTGCAATAATTGAATGCGGGATGTACAAAGCTAGGTAAACAAGCACTTAGACACAGACTTAGCTTTAGAGGAAGAGCGATAAGAATTCCAGTAAACATAAATGTGTCAGCTGTTTACAGCAAACACATTCGGGAGGCTGCGAGCTCGCTCCGGCTGGAGCTCTCGGGCTGTGCCTTTAAAATGTAATCTCTGACTCAGATGTATCGCTTTCTCTTCACCCTGCCATTAAGGCTAGAGCCTAAATTATTGATCCCCTGCCTTCATCAGCATAGCAGTCACGTCCGAGCGCAGGGGGATCTAACTCCGGCTGTGTCCCCACGCTCCAGCCACTGAAATAATTAGGAGGAGTTCTCATTAAGGGAGAATGAAAGGTTGAGAATGAGAGGAGGGGAGAGCAGCCTGAGGGGCATTCTGGGTGTTTAATGTCTTCCCCTGGGCCTCCAGATCATTCTGATCAAATCCGGAGGCTGTGTCTAAAGACGACAGGTCGGGCTGCAGGAAAAAGAAACGCTACGCCGCGTGGACACACAAATAATACATCAAGACATCAAGAGGGAGAGGAGCGATGCATAAATAAAGACGCTGCACTGTGCAACCAAAATTAATAATAAATTGTTAGGATTGGGATCAATAGCATCAGTGCATAACCTCGGCTGTATAAATAAGGCAGGAAAAAAGAAAAAGAGAAAGAGGGGGGCGACCGCGGATGCTTCAGCAAACGTAGCAGTGTGAATGAAGCGGAGCAATCCCTGCTCAGCTTGTTTTATTTGAGCTGCTGAGGGAATCCACAGGGCTTTTGGTGCCCCAAGGTAGTTTCCTTCTTAATGCTTAGTGAATCATACAGCCAAGAAGTCAACACTGTGGCAGAAAGTGTGTGTGTGTGTGTGTGTGTGTGTTTGAGCTGTACATGGAATGCAAAATGTTGACTCTGAGCAGAGTATGAAAGTTAAAAAAAAAAAAAAAAACATGAATAAATTGGCGATGGCAGCATAATGAATATTTGATTTGTAACTATTTATGGAAGCCGAAGACATTTTAGAACGTAGCTGCCTGAAATAACAATACGCTATACGTGTCGACGCCGCGCAGAGGCGACGACACACCTCCGGTTCTGCTCCGGTCCGAGATACGCGACCGAATTAGACTAGAAGAGCCGGCGATATGGAGATTTACCTCATTCATTTTTCAGGATAAGATTGCACTCAAAAGAAATTGCACTGTCATGTCTGCGTGTGGAAGGAAACACTGAGCGGAGCCCGTAAAAACTCGGTCTGCAGAGGGAACCAACTGAGGAATTTGCATGCTACAGTTACACTCGTGCCAAAATGGCTTTCGCAACGACTAGTGAAGTCCATGAATCTTTCTGTCACATTGTGCTTTCACTGTCGGCTCGCCTCACGCTGCGACTCCTGAGCTTTCTAAGTAGCTCAGTGTCGAGGCCACACCCCTCGTTAGTGGGGAGGGTTCATTATGCAAATGATCCTGCTGGAGCGGTATCAACGAGGCGCACGCTCCGTTATCATTTTCTGCCGCCGGGGCTCTTCTTCTCCCCGATCGCTCATACGGAATCATGGCCTAATAGCATCCCATTAACATAATTGCCAGCACAACTAGTGTTCCGTGTCTCAGAGCCACTCTGCTGCTCTGCCAGCCGAAAAAGAGAGAAGAGGATGGGTGAGGGTGAGGAGGAGGAGGAGGAGGGAGGAGGGAGGAGGAGGAGGAGAGAGAGGGGGATGAAAAAAATTTAATTAAGCCAACGCGTTAGCCACTCCCTCCCCTCAGTAAGTGTCTGTTTTCTTTTTTCTTATTTCTCAGAGGAGAGGGCAGAGCTTTTGTTTTGAAGAGACCTTGAGAGGCTCCTGAGAAGCAGGCGAGGTGCTCAATATTCCGCTGACGAGCTCACAGCAGACGCCAGATTCACGCTCAAACCGCCGGTCTGCCAGGCAAAATAAAAACCCCCATTATTTTTTAATTAATCCTTAATTAAAATATATTACAGCGCAGATTCCGCAAATCTCTCCTAATGTGAAGATGCGGCCCATTCGAGCATATTTACACATCTTTAATTAACGCAGCACATTCTTTTAGTTTAACAAGCCGTGGACTTCTGAGTGCCGAGGAGGTCCGAGACGAGGAGGAGGAGGAGGAGGAGGAGGAGGAGGCCTTTCAGAAAAGTTGCCACTAAAGATCCCCTGCAGGAACCTTTTCTTAGCCGTGGACCGACCCGGCTGTACAGGCAGTCAGTCAGTCAGTCAGTCCATTAAGGCTCTGCAGCATCAGCTACGACGGTGAGGGGAAATAGTTGCAGCAGGGAGCCATAATCATGCGCCGCGCTCCTCCTGCACGCTGCCATTACCACGCCCCCAGCTCTCCTCTCTGCACAGCCACCCGTGTTGCTCTGATGAATTGATTGACACCATTTTCCATCTTCCAGCGCTGTCAGAGAAAGAGAGAGAGCCACAGGAGGAGGAGGGAGGCCTGCTCCTCTGACACTCAGGCAGCAGCAGCAGCACTGTGGTCACTTCTGAAGGGTCTCCGCTGGGAAATGACATATAGTGAAGCACAGGAGCACTCGCCTCGCTTAACCTCAACACGCAGCCTATGTAATCATGCAGGAGAACATGCCCAGTAGACACACGTGTTTTAATGTAAAAAAAGATCCGATTCAGATCAGTAAAGATGTTTCAGAAACACAAACCTCGTCGTTAAGGCTCCATTAATGTAAGAAATCTGCTCTCCCCACTGCAGACTCACAGCTCAATAACACGTCTGGCCTCGTTACGCTTATCACAATGACAACTAAATAAGCACAATTAGCAGTCACCCAGGCATCCTCCGCCGCTGTTAATCTCATTCCCCAAATTATCCCGGAGATCCCGAATGTTGAAAGCAAGCGATTCTTCATCAAGTAACGCGTGATAATCGCGCCGATTGGAGAAAAAAACTAAAAGGAAAAAAAAAAACCCAAAAAGGGAAGGTTAAAGCGGCACGTCGACATCAGAAACGACTCTTGTATTAGCAGGATCAAACTCATTTCTGCCGCGGCGAGGTGTTTTCTCTCCACTGTTGTTGCTTCATTTGCTAATTGGAAGGTTAAAGGTTCGTCTTGTTTGTGAGATCTCGATTATCAGGGGCACTTAAAACAAATTGTTGCAGCACTAACAAAAAAAAAAATAATAATAATAATAATAATAAATAATTCAATAACGCCACAGATGAACATACATGCAGTGAAACAAACATCCGCACACACAAAACAAGAGCGGCTTCCTCTCTCTTTTCCCAGGCTGTTTTAATTTGACACCTTGAGCTGGGGTAACTAGGTGGGGAGTGAGGAGCCGCAGAGGAATTCATTAGGCGCGCCACTGCAGGGTCCTGGCTCGGAGCGTTAATGACATTGGAGGATAGGGAAACGAGACAGCCCAGACGCAAAATGAAATAAACATGAGGACTGTCAGTTCTGACAGCACCAGCAAAAGGGGGACAGAGTCATTTGGGCCGGAGACCTTCAGCCCCGAAGATCAGACCAGACGGGATATGGACCAAAACAATATTAGTGTGGGAGCACAATCATCCTCGCTAGGCCCCTTAGATTCACACTGACAGACACTGCCAGTGTGTGTGTGTGTGCGTGTGTGTGTGTGTGTGTGTGTGTGTGTGCATTGATCTTTCTGGGCTTCACTCTTCATATCATTAAAAATATCCATCACTTGGCGCTCCTGCAGCATTCAGATACACGACTGCAATTAAATTATTAATGTCACAGCGCGCGCGCACACACACACACACACACACACACACACACACACACACACACACACACACACACACACACACACACACACACACACACACACTGCACTCTTAATGTGGCTGCTGAAAGACATTAAATATACAGCAATCTTTGTCTGGCTTCACCGCGGATCAATTTAGATGACTACAAAAATAACACACACACAGAGAAAACAGGCCACAGAGTATGAAGACACACGGAGAAAAAAAGGTACATTAGTCATTTTGTTTTTGGCTTTCACGAGCTGGTTTCTTTGAATAGAAACGTCACTTACTGGCAGGTAGAGCCCAAGAAATAAAATATGTATGGATTTGCTTCTGAAATGATGGAACTTTAGCATCTGTTTGGTTCTCCATGAAAACACGAAAAGCTAGCTGCAAAGTGAAAAAAGCCGATTTTACTACAGATACAGATAGATATAGATACAGATGTAGATGTCCGGCATGTTGTATCACATGATAACGCGGTGTGATTAACTCAACTACAGAAAAAACATCTTTATTCGCTCCTACAGTCCACATGTATTTTTCTATTCTTCGCTACACGTTGCTAGCTGCAGCTATCAGCACAACATCAACTTTTAACTGGATTTTGTACTTTGTTCTGCGAGAACAAGTGCAGCTTCTGTATATCTGACACTTACTGGCCTTACTGAGCTTTGTTTGCTGTGTTTGCTAACATTTCATTGCAGCTAATGCCAACTTAAATGTTTTCTGCTACTGCTGTTTCACATTTAAAGCTTTATGAATGCTTGATATTTCTTTGGAACTGGCATTAGCCTTCAGAGATATAGATGTAGATAGTTGGCAGCATCGATATGGTGTTAAATATCATGAGAGGTTTTTGCTAACTGCTACTACAGACAAATCATTAATTTTTCATGCTTAGCTAAATGTAGCTAAGCAGCACTTTAGTAACCTGTAACTGGATCTTGTAACTTGTTCTACTACATGTATGTTCCTGTACATAGCCAACACATATCTGTCGTTCAGCACTGTAGCTTGGATATTAACTGTTCTATCGTTACACTGTTTTAATCCTCAACAGTGGAGCAATTTTCTGAGTAAGCTCACAAGAATTCCTCGTGAAATTCCTGATTCCCGAGTCCTTGGGGCTGAGCCTTTGTAGTCAGAATATAACATGTCAGATTCCTCCATGGCTGCTTTTGTACAATTAGAGAAAGAGTGTTGTCAGCTAAAAGACGTGGACTCTATACAAAGAAACAACAATGCATACAAAGGAACAAGTAATTCTTCCCGAGCACGACTGAGTATGGTCTGTGTTTGTGCGGCCTCTTCATGAGAGCCTTTCATCCCCGTTCCTCAAAGGACACAATAAAGCTGTCAGTCAGCGTGTCAGTCAGTCAGGACTCAGTCCCAGTCTGTAATGCTCTTGGACTGGGACAGTCTCCTCTGGTGGATGCTCCATATCTGACATGAGCGCTCTGATAGAGCTCCAGTCTCTTGTGATACGGCGACTGTGAATGGGTGGCAGAGATGACCCTTCTTTCCATGTTGCTCAGCTTCAAATATGTGGCCCGGTCGCAGCAGACATCTGCCCGGACGAGCGTGAGAAGGAGGAGGAGGGGGGACGGCGGGTTGCTGACACCTGTCTCTCTCAGGACGAGCCCGCCTTTGTGACGCGGGAGTCCGGGTTGGCTGTCGGGACGGGCCCGAGACAGATATGACAGGGCCGCTGACAAGGGCCAGGCTGCATGCTGGGAGCAACTCTGCAGTCCAACGCAAACAAGACTCCTGCTCTCTGCACTGGGCCTGCAGAGAGACCCACAGCTGGCAGCTGAGACGCCTCAGTCTGTGAGCCGCTGGCCTCTCAACAATGCTAATCACTGTTGCATGGATGGACCTCCAAAACAACACAACAGGAAATCAAATGCAGCTTTAACTGTATGTTGGTGGTAAAAGGCTCCGTGCTTCTCTTAAGACTTCAAACTCGGGAGACACCAGAGTTGCTCTCCCCCGTGCTCGATCTGTTCATTATGTCAACCTCGCTTGGCACGCTCATATTTCTGAGCCCCATTCTGGAAGCAGACGCCTCCTAATTGTTATCAGGTCTGTGTTGAGACAGTCTGAGCAGAGAAGAAAAAAAAAAAAAAAAAAGAAAACTCCTCCGGAGCTGATGAGGCTTCTGCACAAATAGCTGCAGAAGCCGGCACGTTATGGATGTCGAGGTACGACGGAGGCATCGGCGGCGCAACTCGCTGTGCTCTCTGACCACAGTTAGAACAATATGACAAATTGGCCTAGTTTCGCTTTTAATTAATCACGCCTTGCTGACAGCTACCTGTGCCACACATCATCATTAGTCAAGAGGAGAGCAAGCCCCAGCTACATATGATAAGAGAGGAGGATACACCTCATCAACTCATTTCCCTCCAGCTTTTTTTTTTATATATACAGCAACAAAGAAATCACTGCGAGATTATTCTGCAGCTACATGCAGCTGAGCCATACGTCTTAAAATGACATCATGGTATGTTTAGGATGTATCGTCATACTCTGTCGTTACATATCTCAGTATGTTGAAATCAAACATCGTGACCTTTTGGACCAAATAATTGATGATGATATGGACAAAGTGTTGTCAGGATGACTTCTGGTACTTTAACGCAATGGGAATTTGATAAATAATCATCAGTATTATGGATTTAATGACATTATCTCTTGGTTTATTGGATCACTGCCTCTCAACATTTAGAGGTGAGCAGCACTTGTGTCCTCTCATTAAAGGTTGTCAAATAGTGATGATCTCTGCTCAGATTCCTGAGTCTGTTTCAAGTATTTTGACAATGAAAACCTTCAATGAAAATTGTTTTTGTATGTTTTTTTTTCGTGGCTTATTACAACTTGAGGTCTTACTTTTTATCTGTCTACAGTTCTGGGAAAATAAAATAAATGGTCTAAAAATACGTGAGAGGTCAAAAGTAGAGAGTAGAGTAAACCTCGGTCAAACTTACTGAAGATGCTCAGTTATGCCCTTAATGTGGCGGCACGTTGTGCAATGGTTAGCATGCTAACCAGCTAGCTCCCGGCCCGCCTGGGTTCAAAGCTCTTGTGCTCGCGGTGTCAACACCAACACCTGCGAGCTCCCAGTTCGGTCTACGAGCTGCACTGCTAACTGAGCTAACTAGCGGATGGCAGCTACAGCAGTTAGCGGTTACGTTGCTGTGAGTATGTAGCTTCAGTTCTTACGTATTTGCATCTGGGTATCGACCACAATGGCACTGGAAGCATCCGGGTCAGGCCGTATGCGCCAACAGTTTATCTTTGAAATAAAGGGTTTTTTTTTAATGATCTGTAGTAATTAATGGGTGTGCACATTTTTAAATTAACCTCACAATAAAGCAGTTTAATCTGGATTTACTGTGAGTTTGTTCCTAAGCTGTATGTGAGACTGACAATACTGTGGTAACAATACCATCATGTATTACAATAACTAACAGAGGTTATGTTCAAACCCTTGAAAATAAGACCCAAGTTGTAAT
The DNA here is from genome assembly GCF_904848185.1 of Acanthopagrus latus. Lineage (NCBI taxonomy): Eukaryota > Metazoa > Chordata > Actinopteri > Spariformes > Sparidae > Acanthopagrus > Acanthopagrus latus. Next base: position 3,730,663 of record NC_051049.1, read on the forward strand.
AAATTGAAATTATCCCTTAGAAAAAGCATTTAACTCAAATCACAGGATCTAAATGACCACTCGCTGCTGCACTATATTCAATCAGTTCAATTATTTCAACCATCTGTGTGCCTCCCTTCAGCTCCTTTCAGAACCGGAGAATGAATTTAATTAAAAGGGTAAACGCGCTGTCCACACAAACGCTCCACACAAACGCTCACGTGTGACAACAAAAGTCATTGTTCCAGTCGCTCGCCGAGGACTGACGTCGCCTCTCAGGACTCGGGGAAAGCCTGCCGATGATTGACAGCTCCATCTTTACAGGGGCCATCCGACAAAAAAAGGCAGAAAAGAAGAAAGAGAGAGAGGCCATCGACGCCCACCGAGCTGAACATGCTCGCAGACCGGCGGTGAATCGACAAGATAAAAAAAAAAAAAAAAAAAAAAGAACAAAATAAAGCATCTGAAAGACAAACGCCTCTCAGACACAGATTCTCATCTATGTTCTGATCCGAGGCGGCCCGTAATTGGACTGGTTTATAACTGTCAGCTCGGGTTTTACCTTCCGTGCAGGCGTTTTAACAACCACCCATATGTTGTTTAATGCAAACTATTTGGTCTCATCTCACTCAATAAAGGGATAATTAACCACCTTCGTAAAGGCAATAAACACCTCGTTTACATCCAGGATCGCGAGATCACGACGTACCCGGGATGTGTAGACGTAAACACACTGCAATATCACCTTCGCTTTCATTTTGCACAAAAAAACAAAAAAAAGAGGAAGGGTATTCGAGGGGTTGATGGGTATCATCTAAAAACACGCACAGAGCCAGTCGGGTAATAGCCTCCCCTGAACTCACACAAATAAATGTTCCACCGCCTGCGCTGACATAGTTAAAAAAAAAAAATGAAGAGAAATGTAGCGATGTAAAAAAATCCTCTACAAGCTGTTAATATTTCATGAGTAGCCATTCTGACACTGACAGTACATACCTAATTTGTATGGCATGCAAGGAGAGGAGGAGGAGGAGGAGGAGGAGGAGGAGGAGGAGGAGGAGGAGGAGGAGGAGTGGAAGAGATGGAAGGAGCTGTAGGATAAAGGTGGGGGAAAAAAGAAATGCCTCCAAAATGACACCGGCGTGCTGCGAGAGCCGGCTGACAGTGAATTTTTTTTGGAAGTCAGCATAGTACAAAGAACATTTGAAATGGCCCATTTAACAGCGCTGTACTCCACTCTCCCAGCCGATGCCACCATTTGCATACTTCCTATCAGATGAAGATGGATGGTGAGAATCAATGTCACTGAGACGAGCGTTTTATCAAGGTTACGCTATCCTCCAAACTCCTAAAAACCTCTTAATCTCATCTGTGTTGTCGGAATATTAACTTATCAACACAATCTCTTTGCGGCGGAGGCGGGAGCAGTCGGGATGTATCAGCGGCGGTGGCGGCTGACAGCGAGGCCCAGCTGGCTGCTAACAACTGCAAATAATGGTTATTTTGATCATCGATTAATCTTTTTTTTTAATCAATTCATTGATTGTTTTGTCTATGATATGACAGATGGTGATAAAAGTGAGTGTTTGAATTGTGTAACTTGTAATCTTTGTCCGGCCAATCAGGTCGACGTGATTCAAAACACGTTTAAATTCACGGTGATATGAAACAGATTTTAAGAGTTTAACGGGAAACCTTGTTTAAATGTTCCTTAATTAGCTTTGGTTCTGTATTTACAGCAGTTTGTTAAAGTGAAACCAAACACAAACATCTGACGGCTGCTAATAAAATGAGCTGAATCAGTTGCGTCAGTGCTAATACGGGATGTTTCAGCCTTTCTGCCAGTTCGATGACACGCCTGCAGCTCGTGTGTTGGCGCAGTCGGACCGTATCAACACCGCCGACTCAGAATTACCATCATTTTGTATCATTAATTACTGTAAGTTTGGAGGCTTGCATGAAAAGGTTTTTCCGCTGCTTCATTTACGATTCAAGCGATATGACATAAACGTAACCACAGAATTTAAGTTTTAGCTGTTAGCGAGCCTGAACTGCATTGGTTTACGCCCCCAATTCAAGCAGGACTAGTTTATCCAGTCGACAGACACACACGCACATGTTGGGTCGAGGTCGAGGCGGGTGGACGCCCACCATCGAGTCCGGTTCTGCTCGAGGTTTCAGCTTGTTAAAGGGCAAATTTCTCACCACTGTCGCTAAGTGCCTGCTCACAGGGGGGGAAATGCTGGATCTCAGTAAATAAATGAATCATGCAGTGTGGTCTAGATCTGTTCAATTTGTAAAGTGGCATGAGATGACTTTTGTTGTCAACTGCTGCTACACAAATAAAGGTTGATTGATCGATTGCACGTGATGAGCAAAGTCTGCATTTTACTCGTATTTACTGACAGTTACTGACTCTCCATCATCTGATCTGACGTCTGCAGCCACATCTGGTTCAGACTTGTTACGCCAACTTTCCGCATGTGATTCGAGCATCATACACATTTGTTACTGACACTCGGCCTCGTAGCTCAGCTGCTGACCGCTTTTCAACATGTTACGAACCCGCCATCGAATTTCACACTCGTTCCGTTGTCTGACAGCTGGAAACAGAAAAAGAAATGTATAACTAAATTACAGAGATTTCATCACGTGACCTTTGAATTTTAGCAAAATATGACTGGCAAGTAGTGGTGGATACTTTTTTTAATTTTTTTTTTATTTAGTAGATTAATATCATAAAATGAAGGCGAGGATTGTGTTGCTTTTGAGCTGGACTGACCGACAGCTACCGCTAGCAGATAACTAGCACATTAAACCGTCAGCTAACAAGCACAGAAGTCCTGAGTAAATATAATTCCATCTTTCAGTGTAATGATTTGCTATAAAATCCAGAGAAACACAGTTCGGATCACAGCCCTCTCCGGCTCTGCAGTCCATGTTTAGTGAAACATCATTATACCTCTCTGGCTGTCAGGCTACAGAATCCTTCCCTTTGTCTGCATGATTAGCTTCTGGTTCCTCATTATGGAGGTGAGGACAGAACCTCCATTTCAAGCCTCTGTGACTCCCACCTTTACTTCAGTCCACTAGTCATAAAAATGTCATGGCAGCTATAGAGCACACGGGGCCACACCGCGATCTCGCAGGAATCACACGCTCGCTGCCAGATCCAACAGGGCAGACACGGCCGGTGGTTACAGTTTGGAGGTCGCTGAGGAATCTCTGCGTGTGACTTTCTACACGCTCACCCTTTCCAACTTCCTGACATCAGCCTGAAAGTGACTTCAACCAAGTGCACATCCTCCGAGGTGTAATGTTGCACCGCCGAGAGAAAATGACAGACCATTTATAAAACAGGAAGTGGAGCTAACTACAGTAAGCATAAGCTATTTCTGGAGGAGGATGTCTGCAAATAGCAAAGAGCTGTCACAGTCGAACAGGTCCACAGTGACATAAAATCACTTAAAAAATAAATTAAAAGGACGTCAACGCAGACAAACTTCCACTTTTTACGTCTGCGTCCCCGCCTGCTGTGACCCCTGCTGATGCCGCAGACGATAACGCCGCACGCTTTAAGTTCCCCACCACGCCGCTGGTGTCGGAGCTGGGAAGGCGTCCAAAACCACAATGCATTTCTGCTATGGAACATTTGTTTCCTTTCAGGGGGGCGCGGGGCCCCAACATGCTCCTACATTTTTCTGTGCTGCCACATTGCATGACAGTTTATTTTGGGAAGCGCAGGTTGGCACCTGAGACACAAAGCTGACAAAGCACTTGGTGTCACTTCAATGAGGCCAGTTGGTGCCATGACAATGCCGCTGGCCATGCAGCGCTACAAGATGGACAACACGGAGCTGCATATCTTGGCAAAGTAGGAAAAGAGGCATCAGCTGTTTGCACAATTCCGTCCTCACGGGGGGGGAAGTGAAGCGACACGCCATCTCCGAATCTGAGCGGAGGGATCCCACCTCAGATTACTGAGCGTGCATCAAATCTGAGCCGCTGTGATGGACCGCTCTCCAGTTTTAGGGTGTTTCCCTGGCTCCCACCCAATGCATGCTGGGAAGAGATCCAGAATATGTATCTCCCAGAATAGGAACAAGTGGGTAAGACAATATCTGGGTGAATGAAAAATCAGAAAAATAGTAAAAGCTGATAGTAGAATTGTCTTAATATAGAAAAGAAGAAGAGCTCGACAGATACTGAAGGCAAAATTATTGTAAATTACATTTTGAAATTGTGATATTTGATGAATATTTGCTTTCACTGTAATCTTTACTGTCTAAAATGGCTCCGGTGCACTGAAACAGTGACCTTCAGTGAGAGGTTAATAATTATAAATGACCACAAGCATCTTTTTATTCATTACAATACAAAAAAAAGTCTCCATATCGGTGCACATCGGACAACATATACGCTGATATCGATCTCTCTCTGATGGATCAATATCGGCGGGTAATATCGGTCTGGCTAAAAGAAGAAGGGATCAGATATCAAATCATTAAAGGAGCGAAAGGATTTTGAACAAATTCAAACTAAATTATTCATGCTAAAACATCTGAAAAATGCAGAATTGGCATTGTTCTGTTGATTTTCTCGGTGCCTCCAAGTGTTTTCTCAGTAACAGAGGTATCAGAAGCTGCTGTGTTTGATGTTGTGACTACAGAATGTGCTTTTTTTTTTGTTTTTTATTTTCCGAAACATTTCTTCTGCTTGCATCAGACTTCCATTCGACTTTATAGATCTTAATCTTTGTATATCAGCATCAAAAATGTAAAATTATGAGATATGATGACTTGAGTGTGACGGACGCTGGATTTTTGGGGCTCAAGTCGATGCAGATATTAGGGAGTAAATCATTTTGGTATAGATACATATCTTTTTTTTTTTTTTTTTTTTTTACAATGTTCACTCAAATTGGCTATCAAACACTTAACAATAAGCTTTATCGTCTAACCCTAACCCTTAATATATACATATCAGTGATTGGCCGATATCACTGGAAAATACTGTCCGACAGATATATCGGTCAGGCTGGTGCACATCAACGTCACCGTGATCGAATTATAACACTGATATTCTCTCCACATCTTCACAGTTGACCCAGTAATACAGATGTTCTCATCTATAAGAATAAACTGCACATTTACAGTCGGGATTAAAGGCACCGTTTAATTTCAGGCATCTTTCTTAATAATCGTCCCTCTGAGAGTGTTTTTTATCTCAGCCGGTGGAACGACAAAGAGACGTTGCCTGAATTAGATCGGCCAATTACGAGCCCTCGCTGGCTGCTTAATGTTATTCTGCTAATATAGAAGAAAAAAAAAAAAGAGTCAGCAGCTCCGCTGATGGCAGCGCTGCCACTCACACAGATCCAACGAGTATTTACGATTCGCAGCAGCCGTTATTTACCTTTAGCAATAAAAAGACATACAGAGAAAAACACTCCATGTGACCTTGGGCTTCAGTTTCCCAGCAGCGGGTACTTTAAAAATGCTTCTTTCCAGAAAATGAAGTGTTGTATAAACACACCACCTGACACACACTCACAAGTGAACACTGAATGCATATCCTGTTTCTCATAATGCAGTGGCGACTGAGTGCAGATAAGATTACTGCCTGAAATGACTGCCTCGAAAAAACACACACGAACAAAAGCCTCTGCACACACACGCGCTCACACACACACACACACACACTTGTACTGTAAAGTGACAGAGCAACTGCTTTGCTGTGTTAAATATCAGATGCAAATGAAAAGAGAAAATCTATCATGACTCTAATGTGGCCTGATAGGAGGGGGCGCACTCTCCTCTGAGGAGCCGAGCGGTGTGAGGAGGGTGATGTATGGAGGAGCTGGATGAGAGGTGAAAAGCGTAGCGAGACGGACGAAGGGAGGGGTGGATTGCTGGGAGGGAAGGGAGGGCGGGGAGGGGGGCCACGCAGTCCTGCCAGACTCCTGAGAGCCCAGGGCAAAAGTGGAATAAATGTTGATTAGTGTTGATTTTGTCCAACGAGCACCCGGCAACTGACAGTGGGACTAAGCTGCAGCGAAAGGGAACCATTAATCTTGGTCTGGTTTAAGTAGTGTATATTAATTTGTGTCATTTCCACTACGTGGAGAGAGGCCTCTCTCTCCCTCTCTCCCTTCTTTCTCCCCTCCCTCCCTCCCTCCAGTGTTTGAGAGCGGTGGCAGCCGAGCCGAGCTCGCGCTGAACATACAGTGGAAGCCTGGAGGTGGCGTCTGCAAGTAGCAGCGGGGGAAAGTGGAGGAAATGAGATTCCAAACACTACATTATGGAAAATGAACTCCTGGGGGGTTGGTATGGCAACCACATTCGAATGTGCCATTGCATGTTCAATTTAACGTGCATAACAAATTTGCAGACTTGATTAAATTCGTAACATATTAAGGAGGCCGGTGGAAAAAAGAAAAAAAAGAAAAAAGGGCAGACCGAACCTGCAGGGACCGAGATTGCAAAGAGAGCCTTGAACGAGGTAAATGTGATATTTAAGCAACGCGCTGAGCACAGGAGTCGACATTCAGGTAAAAGATTGAGGCCGGCGCTCTTTTACAAGTCTACTTGGATCTCGCCTTCGTTCTGTAATCTCCACACTGGCAGGGCTGCTCCCAGCTAAATGTAATTTTTCTACAAACCACATTCCAGTGGCCTTCAGAAAAGAGCAGAAGAATCATTCATCAGTTCAGGAAATCCTGAAAATATATCAGTTAGAGATATAAAAACAATATAGTGCTTCCGCTCCTCCAGGACGAGACGAGGCTTCTACCGTACAGAAACTTCTACCGGAGAGAAGAAATAGATCGCTTTCCGTGTACATACGATGTCAGTGTTAATTAACAAATCGCAGCACAGTAAGATTCTTATAATTAAGCTCCTTAATATGATTAACACGTATCAATTAGGCGACTGACAATTTGCATAATGTATAATGTAAGCACATTGTTCTATACTGTAATGGTATTAGCACACCATTTACAATGCTGTCACTCACAGATGATTCTGTGATTAGGATTGTGTATCAAATACAGTCCGAAGTCGCTCGCTGCCGGTTAATCAAAACACATTTTTCCACACTTGTCTACATCCTCGGAGCAGAATTAGACTCCAGATCTTCCTCTCGCTCTCAGTGGATGATTAAGCAGAGAGATTGGGGAAACAGCTGTGGCGGCGAGCTTTGGCATTTCTACACCATCACCTCCACCACCACCACCCCTCCCTCACCCACACACCGCCACCTCGAATGCTGCTGTATCAGCATCGAGGAGGAAGGAGAGGAGGGAGACAAAAGCTATCAGAGACGGGCACAAGAGGGGAGGCGCCGCTGTGACATGACGCTCGCTATCAGAGAAGACAAACCCACGCCAAGCGAGACAGAGAAGCTACCTGCTGCTGGTTTACACCTGAACTGAACCAACTAGAAAACCTCAGTTCAGATGGATTTCCAGGTTCGGATGCAACACGCCAGCTCACCTGCGAACCCAAAATCGGAGCTGCAACGTCTGATCGATTGAGCTGTCATCTATAGAACTAATCACCGACTAATTTGGGTCATTTTTGAGAGAAAAACTAAATATTCTCTGGTTTCTTTCCTGATCTATGACAGAATGGACAGAAACAAAACATCTGAAGACGTCACATTTGGCTCTGGGGAAACACAGATTCATCGATTTATCAAAATAGTTTAGCGACTAATCTATTGATCGACTCATCGCTGCAGATCTGGTTGCGTTGTCTAATAAACGAGAAAGCCAGTCAGAGCCAGAGCCAAAGGTTAAGTCTCATATTGGTCAATTAGTCGATGTATTTGTCAATAAGACAGAAAGTTAATCGGTTCAGCTTTTTGAAAAATCAACACATCGCAAACAGTGAGTCATTTCTTCAAAGCAAAGATGCCAATAATAAAATGATTCCAGCTTCTTCGGCGCCAGTAAATTGAATGTTACTTTTTGTTTTGCTGTCTGGACAAACATCTCAGATCGCCTGCTGACAAGTTTCCTCATGTTTTACAGACCAAGTGATTGAACAGTCTAATGGATAATGAAACTCATGTCTCATGGTGTCCTTAGTTCTGTTCAACTGACAGACACTCAGTTTTAAATGAAATCAAAGCGATAAAAGCAGTAAATCATCTCATCAGAAGAGCCACAATCAGAGGACATGGTGACTACTTGTGTCAGCGGATCGTATTTCACTTGATGTGGTTTGATTCTACCTGATCGCCATGAAAGCTGCTTCCAAGTGTTTGCACAGTGACGTGCAGGGCCGAGCTCAGCTCAGCCTCTGTAATACAAATGGGCAGATGCCAAGTATCTGAATGGACTGACAAGTCAATGCAGTGTAGGCTTCCATGCACCTTCCATAATCAGACCTCTGGCTCATTTCATCCTGTCAAACACGGCTCGGCTGCCCTCTGTAAAACACCCTATTTTCACCCTTCAAAAAATAACATTACATCACTCGGCCAGTCATTTTTTATAAATGGAGGATCCCCTAGGCCTGAAACCCAACACTACACAAACACGGGCCACAAGAAAGCCGGCCTTTTGTTGAGGTTGAGGAGAAAAAAAAATTAAACAGCAAGTCAGAGCAGCACATTTACTGAGCGGCTCAGTCAAGGAGTGGTTTTGTTTGACACTGCTGGAGATTTATGACGTTGGTGAAGTGTTTACAGAGGTCAACGCGGCTCATTTTCCAAATCAGTTTGTCAAGCATTTGCTTATCTAAAGAGGCCTTTTCATCAATCATAAAAGAAAGAAAGAAGGAAAGAAAAAAAAATAGTGGTGGTGAAGAGAAAAACAATCCGCCTTCGAAACATTAGTGAGCGAACACTTGGATAAAGCTGCATCCTATTATATGTTAACTTAAATCCAGTTAGTGGAGGGATGAGGTTTCCTTGTGCCAACAGCAGCCGAGTCAAATTGTTTGGATGTATTTTTGGAAAGTCTGTGTGAGAGCAGCAGAACACAGCACACGGCCCGGCTGCTAGGCCCGACGCTAACACAGACAGAACCCGCTCCTGTTAACTTTGCTCCACATTTTTTTTGGACACGTCGAGTGATATAATTAATATGCTTTATACATATATATATCATGTGCTTCGTCTCCTCCGAGGAATGCATTGTGCCACACACACACACTCATGCACACACACACACACACACACACAGAGGATCGTGCACGGCGTCTGAAAAACATCATTCCTTTGAAGTAAAAAAAGACAACCCAAATATTCCTGGAATGAATCTGGGTGAAGACGAAGCCGACGTCTGACAAAAAAAAAAAAGAGAAGGAAAAAAAAAAGATTTTTTTTAAAAAAAAAAAAAAGGAAAAGAGGAGGTTTAAATAAAGTGTTCCTTCCTCGTCCTCTTCCTCCCGGGTGTGTTTGCGGAACCATTGTGCTTGTTTATGCCGCACAATATTTTCTGTTGGCCATCCTTCACTTCATCCCAGTAAAAATACACAGAGCAGGTCACAAGTTCAGGCCCTAGATCAACACTGGCATTGTGTCCTGCAGGTGCTGTCAGCTGCTCCGGGGACAAGCCAGGGACGGAAAATATACACAAGCACACGCACACACACACACACACACACACGCACACACACACACACACACACACACACACACACACGTACACACTCTTGGGACAAAGTTCCAGCGGCTCAGCTGCAGCTCTGACGAGGAGCTAATGCTGCTGGACTGACGTGTTTCACGACTATAACTCTGAAAAACGGGACAAACAAAATTTAAACTGAGCATTTTTGGGAAACGAGCGAGTACATCAGAGCTGATTACGTCTCTGAAATCTGTGAAAGTGAATAATTAAGTGCAAATAATGTTGGTTTATTTATCAATTATTGTTTCACTTGCAGCTGCGCATTTAAGTTTTATTAACAAGTCAGTTAAGACTGAAGTCTTTCATTAATGCTGCGCTCACTTCAAAACTACAAATATCATGATACTGCCCAACAGCAGAAAAGTGAAAGTGGCCACAGACCATCACAACTATGATCCAATTATCAGCAATTAAAGAAAAACTGAATAAATAACAAAAAATCAAACGAGTCCTGATTATTTGTTCAACCCTTGTCGACCACTAAAAATCTAACTTTTAACTTCAAACTCAGAATATTAACGAGGCAACAATACAAACTCAGGAATAAACAACCAGCTCTCACAGGAAAATAAAAGGTCCACAGAACACCGTTTGAAGCTAGAAAAGGTGGCAGGGTCCGCCACACATAAACAAAGTCAAGCAGTATGACACTACGTGGGTTCAGGCATAAAAAAAATAAAAAATTTCCTTCCTTTAACTCTGGAAGTCGACAAGCTGCAGATATTTCTATAATTCAAGTTAGTATTGATATTAAAGGTGCATTATGTAGTTTTTGGGGAAGAGATTTCAAGAAGAAGAGAAAAATTTGCTTTCACAGATTTTCAAGCTCAACAAATGTCACCAGGTGACGACATCTTGTGTTTATAATCGTCTGCGGAGCCTTCTGGGGACCATGTTACCCTCTGAGGACATCCTCGTTATCCAGCTCTGGGAATTTTTTCTGCGTTTGAATTACTAAGAACTTTGTGAGATTGCAAATGTCGTATTTCTGAGTTTAAATTCATTTTCCAAAACTACATACTGCCCCTTTAAGTTAAGAACTGGGATGTTTGAGAAAAATAACACCAAGAAACTAAAATTTTTGACCTTTTCACAGCATCCTGAGCTCACCAGGAGAGTATTTATTATTAATTATTAATCATCGAGCCCATTCTCCACGTTCGATGAGTGACTGTAATGAGGGAAAATGTGTGAAGTCTGACGACAGACTCGGAGTGGAAACACTCTTTAACACTCCGAGTTTTATTTACACTAAAACACTGCGAGGTGTTGAGACTGCCGGAGGTGAAGAAGTGTTCCAGGCACTTAACTCTTAAGTGTGTTGATCCTGATGATTTTTGTGCCGTGGCAACGAGAGAAGAAATACGTGCCTCACCTCTGAACATGTGTGTGTTGGACGTTTTAAAAGCGACAACAGAAAATCTGGGCAGAACGTGAAATGTTCCTCGCTGAAACTTCACAATAAAGCCAATTAAGACAATAAAAAAGGCAGCAGATCTCCTGTGTGAAGCTCCACAAGCTGCACCTTGTGTTTATAGGTTGCCAGCTGAAAGAGAGAAGAATGGGTGTGCAGGCAGGAAGAGGTCCAAGTTACTTTGTACTCTCAGCAGAGCCGAACTTTGGATGAACTCCGAGGAGCGCCGGGGAGTAAAACACTATGCATAACTGTGTCACTCCCCCCCCCCCCCAACAAAAAAAAAAAAAAAAACCTACCAAGACAACAAAAAAGAAGAGTGAGCCAGCAGGCTTCAAACGGCCCCCCGCTCTCTCCCGAGGCACTGGCCGATTCAAGATAAACTGCCGGGGCTCGTTGGGGGGGGGAGAGTAGGCAGCGAGGTGAACTTCAATGGAAACCCTCAATGAAAACATCCATGAAAGCACCAGGCGAGAGGTCGAGATCACACACACACACACACACACACACACACGAGAGAAGCAACATAAACATCACCAGTCGCCGCCGCCGATGCCGCCACAAAAGGTCAAGTATGAGCAAGTGCAACTTCGGCTACAATGAAAACAACACGGTCCTCAGCCTCCATCCGCTCCCGTGTTTGATTTCACGCACTAATGAGTGTGAAACGCACAGGAAGCGGCTTTTTTTTCTTTCTTCTGTCGCCTGGCGCAAAGCATAAAAAACTGGCATGTTTTGGCGACTCAATATCTCAAAGTTTTGAAAGAGTCCTACAGCACATCAGCCCCGAAGACAGGGAAATAAAAGATGAGACGCACGCTATCAGTCTGAAGTGCACCGAATTCCATCTGTGCCAATTTCAAAAATGTCACGAGGAAAATGATTTGGAAACATGACTTACGCCTCCTATGTTACGTTATTTTCTCTCCCAGCAATTATTGTGCTGACATGCTCCCTCTCACAACCGCTTTAATAGAGAGACACACAATGCAGAACAGAAAAGAGACGTATTCACCAGACTTGACAGTTAACTCACAAGGGGAGACATCAACGTGCTTGTGACAATTTTTTGCTCAATACTCTCTATTATTCCACAATAGCATCAAAAAAAGAAAAAAAAAAGAGCCCTCATTCATATTTTGACACGATAATTGATAGGGACCGCTCGAGGTAATTGTCCACAGCTCCTATTGTGATTTTTTTTTTTTTTCTTAAATAAAAAAAACACGCCGACTTTTACAGCTACAGGAGGAAACACACGTCTCTACACATGTCAGTGAAATTTATATTAGCGAAATTGTGTCGAAGTGAGTGAAAATCCAAACATCAGGGTTGTGACTCTGGAGTGTGAATAGCAAATTAGCCTTCCTTCCATTTTTCTGACGATAGAAGAGGCTCCACACAGAGCCGGTACTGTGCCCTCTCCTGCAGATCTGCAGAGCTCCATTAAGTGAGAAAAAATACAGTGTGCAGCTTTGTGTCGGGAGTCGACCTGCTCGAGGACACTTTTCACTGGGTGTTTTTTTTTTTTTTTTTTTTGACAGAGCACTCTACAGGGGGAGTTTGATTAGAATTAATGTGAGACGTACCTGTTTTCTCTTTGATTTCACACAAGACATTGAAAAGAGCTGGCTTCATTCTGTGACAGTTCAGAGCGTGTTTCCTGCAACAGAGAGACGTTTATATTAAATCTGAAACTTCCTTCAGCTTCTTGAATCTGATTTTTTTATGTGCATTTTTAAAAATATATATATATATTGTAAGATGAATGCAAACAGCACAATTACAGGCACTGTTGACTATTTTTTAAATTATTATTATTGTTTTTTGTTTTGTTTTTTTTTACAAATGGATGAATGCCACCTGCACTCACAGCTTCATTTACTGCAACATAAATCCACAAACCTGCATTCAAAGGGTTATTTTTATTCAGCTGTATCTATCCTGCTGCACCAGTCACGTGTAAATTGATTTTTCTGACCAATTACATATATAAAAAACTAAATATATGAAAAGTGTAACTTTTCTCAGTCACTTCCAGCTGCATTGAATTTAATGTGAATTGCACATTATGGATGAAATCAGCTGTAAGACACTTAAAAAAACAACACAGCTCATTAATTATATTTCATATTTTAAATAAATATATAGACATGAATCTGAGGTGTGTTTGCTGTCCTCACACCGACACGTTGGCAGCTCTCAGTAATAAACACACACTTTTATTCCCTCCTGAAGGCGCGCGGCTGTCCACTCACTCCAACGTGAAGCAAACTGTGATCTGAAGGCATGCCATCGTTATTATCTCCCTCACACTTCCATATATCTGCACTTGCACTCTGCTGTAAAACCTGATAATTCAACATGTATTTCCTTCCTTGTTATCTACATGTGCTATCTGTCCACTTTGCCCGCCGCCGCCGCCTCCTGACAGAAGCGGAGGGAGGCTGGAGCTTTTACCTGGCTTGGGCTTCGTCCAGACTCTGATCCGTGATGGTCATAATTTGCTGTAAAATGTCTCCAATGTCCTGTTTTCTCCCGTCGCCGTCCGTTCCTCCGGTGCCTTCCTGCATGTGCTGCGGCAGGCCGGGGTGCCCTGCCATGCCCACCCCCGTGTGAGAGTGCATCAACCTCGGCTGCTCGTCCATCTCTTCTGCGCCTCCTGCTGCTGCTGCTGCTTCTCTCTCCCTCTCTGTCTCTCTCTATCTAATTCTGTGTGTGTCGCTGCTCAAATCCTGCAAAACATACATAAAAAAGGAAGAAAAAAAAGAAGAAGAAGAAGAAGAAGGGGTATAAAAAAAATAAAATATATAAAAAAAGATCCCGGTGGCGCGGTAATATTTGCGCCGCGCGTCTCTTCCTGTCGCCGGGGCTGTTTTCGGTGGCGCTCGCCGCGCAGAGACGGCTGTCGGCAGGAGAGAGGAGAAAGCGGAGTCCTCCTGCTCTTGTGGCTGCTGCCTCTCTCTCTCTCTCCCTCTCTCTTTCTGTCTCTCTCTTTCTCTCTCACTCTCTCTCAGCTGGTCGGAGCTGAATGTGAAACCTGAGCTGAACTGCTGCTGCCTTCACTGGAGTAGGGTGTGCGTAAAAAAAAAACACCAGGAGAGAAAGAGAGAGAGAGAGAGAGAGGCTGCCTTGGTTTTCTACTACTAACATGAAGTGGGACACGTTTCCTTCTGATCCAGAGTCCACTATTCCCTCCCTCCTCTCCTCTCTCTTTGAATTAGATGTGAGGAATAAGAAGTGCGGATTTATTTCACTCTCTCCATCCCTCTTTAGGCTTTTTCTCAATGTACAGTACAGGCTGTGCAGGCCAGGCAGGCAGGCAGCAGCAGCAAAGAGCGTGAGGAGTCAGACTCCGCCTACGCGTCATGATTGGGAATATAAGACCATTTAGCCCCACCTTGAGGTGCCTCTCATGAAACGTCGATCATTGGACTGTAAAGGTGGGATGCAGAGGAGAAGAGCAGGGGAGATGTAGCTGCTGCTGCCTTTTTTTTTTTTTTTTCACTGAGCAAAAAAAAAAAAAAAAGGAGGGAGTCGTGATGGATCGAGCCTGATCTCCAAATAAATAATGTTGGCTGACACTGGAGGTCTGCTTTAGTCTCTCCCCTCTGACCTCAGCATGGGCCCCCAGCGGCTCCCTCAGGGGGGAGACCCATTTCATTTCAAACCGGTGCCAAGATACAAGGTGCACTAATCAAAACTGTTGGCCGGCTCCTTTCGTTTTAATATAATTATCAGACAGATAATGTGATTGGAGATTTATGGGCTTTGGAAGAATCAATCCGCTGATGAGACACCTTCAGGAACACACCTATATTTCATTTTTTTCTCCCCCCTATTTTTTTTTTCTTTAATAAATGAGACTCCTGCCGTCAGACGCGCTCCTCTTGTTGCAGGAGGCGGCGGAACATCGACTTTGTTCATTCATTTCCAGGTATGTTGCAAAGGCTCCGCTTGGCTGACTTTGGCAGGGTCCTCCTAATGTAAGGCGGTGACCCATGTTGCGCAGCCAAGCAGCAAGGCCCGAGTGTGTCTGGCCAGGCTGAAAAGTGCCCTTCAGGCCCGGCGCTGCCTCGCTGCCGCTCGCTCCCCTCCACCACTGAGAGCCATTCAGAGGGAAGAGAGGAGGTGGAGGAGGAGCAGGAGGAGGAGGAAGACAAAAAATCAGTGTTGGACTACAGTATGAAGACTGCTGTGCAAAATCATCAGCCTGGATGTGCACACGTGTGACGCACATAATTAGGAGTGCACGTAAAGAATCAGAGGTTTTTTAAACAAGATGCTGACGATGGCTGCCTGCAGCTCCTGTAACACTCATACTAACCACAGCTGAGGCCAAGAAATCCAGTTAAATAATAAGTTAGTCTGATAGTGAAAAGATTTAAAGCCTCTGAAAACATGGTTTCAGATCCACAGCGAGTCTTGTGCCCTGTGGAGTTTTCTTGTAAACAGTTTGTTTACATTCAGCGTTGCTCACTGAAACTCTTCCCGTGTGTCCTCCAGGTGTAATAAACGTCTTGACTGCATCTCCGTCCTCATAAAACATTTGTGAAGCTTAATTTAAATCTGCATTGCACAGTGTTTTCCTCCACGTTTGATAACAGGTAGATTTCTAGTAACTCCCAAAACGACGTACATCACAGTTTCCAAAACAACACGACGGTCGCAGTGTTCCAGTTACAGGCAGACCGGACCTGTTCGGTTGGGTTTGTGCATGAAAACTACTAATAAGGATAAGAGAAAACTTATCCATGGTCACTGATGCATGAAGCCAATCAAGTTTGACTTCCTGGGTGTAAAACTAACTGGATCTTCCACATTGTGTGACCCGACAGAGTCCTCCGCCGGTCGAGCGGCTAATTTTTATGGGTTAGCGCTCCGCTAACTTGAATGGGAACCTCAAACTATAACCCTTCTAGACTTGTCAGGTGTTATCGGACCTAATGGATCAAATTCGAGGTTGTAAAGCCAAATATAAAAAATCTATCCAGCGTTTTAAAGCTGCTGCTTTCACAATGTAACCTCACACAGTTTGGACATTTAAAGCCCGGCGCTGGTTCCTGGAGACTCAGATGAGAGTCCACTGTAACTCCACCGTCATTGGTCGCTCTTACCATTGCTTCCTCCTTTGCTGGTGTGATACTTACTACAGCCACTAGAGGTCACCATCTAACAAGAAACTTAAAATACAGTTAATAACAAGCTGTTTGCACAGTTGACCTGCGTATACAACGTACGCACTGCACTTCTTAAATCCTGATTGGTGCACTGCAGTAGGTAACACGATCTCGCTCTACCTGAGGCCCCTCCCACTTTTAGAGCAGTGACATGAGCACAGACAAAAAAAAAAAAAAATACTGAAAATCTCATTTAAAATAACCAAACTGTTCCAAACGGTGGAGAAACTGTGCACTTGTCCGTCACAGTAAGAACAGCTGATTGAGAAAAATGGGAGAAACCGTTTTTTAAATGACAAAGTGAGTTTTCCTAATTTGAGGTTGAGGTGCTCATGAATTTTTGCAGCGTATTCTTGTACTGCCAGCCTGATAAGTGACAGGCTGTATTTGTACGACTCCTGCACACAATAAAAGCCTAATTTTACCATCTTATTACGTCTGTTTCAAAGTACAACATCTCCCGGTTGATATTAAACTATTTAAAAACCAAAAAGCTGCAGATTTTCCTTCTTCTTTCCTTTACAATTCAAAATATACAAGTGGGACGCACCCATTGGAATTCGTCTTGTACAACCATTAGCATATTTGAGTTTGAGGCGTAGCGGCAGTGACATCTCAGACTGTCTTCCCAAGCCTCAGGTGGAGCTGCGGTGCGATCCTGGAGCGAGGTACTCTTCCCCCGTAGGAGCTCCTGTGAAGCACCGGCTATGTAAATTGGGGGAGCAGAATATGTATGATGGATAATGGTAAGTGTGGTAAGTTTCCTGCCATCTGCTCAGTAGTAGAATAATGAGAATACCTGAGGGGGTCTCTGTTACACCAACATCCATATGACTCCCCAACATCTGCTAAGTTACGTTAGCAGGGGCTTTTAGGAATCTAAATATATGCTGATACTTTCGGGCTACAATGCAAGGCAAACAAATCACAGAGCCGGCAGTGATCCTCACCCAGTCGTTGCCGCGCTGATGTACGATCAGACACGCACTCGTGATAAAACAGTGAAATGCTTATAGGGGTCCTGTGAAATTTGCTTCATTTGCAGCACAGATAACAAGCTATATATATCACGGAGCACGACGCTGAATACATGAATTTTCCATACCAGAGTGCCATCAACACTAGTGGGACTTTGTGATGGAGTCACAGTTATTAAAAGCACCAAAGGCAGACTCTAACAGCAGTGGCAAATATAACGCCCAGGTGCAGGACAGGACAGCAGCTCTGGACCTCACGCCTCGGCACTGTAGAGCCTCCTGGGCGGCTGTGGAGCAGACTGGAAATAAACCCTGTGAACATTTAAAGTCCTATTTTTAAGAAAAGTCGATTTTTGAGCCTCATTTCTGCCTCGATGGCAGCCGGACCGACCTACAATCCTAATGGATCAGTAGTTGGTGAGTTGGAAATAAGACTCAAAAATCCACTTTTAATAAAAAAAGCGCCTTTAAATGAATACATATCGTATAAAAAAGGTTGTTGTTTATTTAATTAGAGATTTGTTTCATTCGGTCGTCTGTCGCTCTACGATCCAGGACAGAGTGAGAAAGTGAGGAAGGATATCCGTGTGTTTGAAATCAGGTCGACATCTCACTTTACTCAGCACTCACTTCGTTTGTCCTCCAGTAAACATCTCCAGATCAGAACAGAATCTGCTGTCTCTCCAGGTGTTTATTCCTCCAGAAGGTCCGGCTCTGCACCCGAGTCTCTCCAGCTCAGTTTTAGGATTATTTTACCTTAAATACTGTCTGATGTGAGTCACACGATATTTAACATGTGTGCCTGTTGTTCTTTTTTCTGAACAACTTCTACATAGCAGGGCTGCGAGGAGACCTGGAGGTCTGGAGCTCGCAAAGGGCAAGAGGTTGGATTCACCGAGGACAGGTTGTCTGTCCATCACAGGGCACTTAGGCCCCATTTACACTTGTCGTTTTAAGTGTTCTGTATCTGGGGGCATTTTGACGGACAGTCGTTCACACTTAGCCAAATAAATGCATTTCTGTTCGCTGCATCGTAAATCTTAATGCACCTGTCTTCAGTTTTCCAGGACTAAATGTGATTTTATCCCAGTCCAGAGAGTGGAGTTAAAGCACCTGGAGCTGTTCGCTAACGGCTAAAAACACCTTTGACAGTTCAGTCACAACAATATCATCGACCAAGAGAAAAACTTTGGTGACCTGCGTTTTTTTTTGCTCGTCTTCAGAGGTCGTTACTCGTGCTGTTCTCCAGGGTTTGTGCTAGTTGCATTTAAATTTGTGGCACATTAATATAAAATATAAAACATATATTAAGCAGGATACGGACAAATGCACTCACACCTAAATGCCAATTCAGCTTACCTGCATGTCATTTGTTGTGTTTCTGTCATTTAATTTTCACTTCATTCATTCACCTTGTAAGTTGTGTTTTGTCCTCCATACATGGATCATGGCTTCACTCTGTCTGATTCAGAAACAGAAGCTATACATCATTAGAGAAGAACCAAACATCTCATGGATTTACTGACATTTATCTTTGGTTGAGAAGTGACGAGGGGAGAAATCAAAAGGTCCAGAAATGTGTTGGATCATATATATTAACAAAGCAGTACACTGCACTAGTTGATGGCACATTATTCTGTAGCACGTCGACAGAATAGCTTAAAACCCGACGGAGTTTTTTCACAGCTTTGGGAAAATGTGTTTGAAAACTAACTCAGAGATTCAACAGGCCTGCTGTCGACGCAGGAGAAGCACAGAGGACGGCTGGAGGACAGGACGAGCAGCCAGAGGCGGGCTGGTTTCCATGGCACCTGAGAGAAAGACCTCTCTACTCCGGGCCCCGGGTCACACCATGTGATGAGGCTGTGAAGATAAATCCTCCCTTTCATCCTGCTCGGCTTTTTGGCCTGTGTGGAGGCAGCACTAATGGAACGGATTCATACACATAACCCTCCCTTTGATTTTAATACGTTTGGACTGAGAAACGAATTCACGGGAGCTCCATGTCCATGCTCCGTTTTCAAACATACAGCTGCATATATGTACGGCTGCAGGATGAGGAAAAGAGAGCTGGAGGAAGAATGAGGTGACTACTTACTACCTGTGCTTTTTTTAAAAAAACTATAAATTAAAAAAATCTTTTGCCTTGTGCAACACAAATGAGTCACCATAGCTCGGAGATTACACTTGAGTGACCTGGCAACAAGAGACAGTAGCTGCTTTCTTTTCATGTCAGAGCAGAAAGTGTGACGTCAAGAGTTTCAGATGCAAAAATGAACCCTTGCCTTCAATCCCTTGAGGTAGAATACATTCCTGTGGAGACACGGAGGAGACAAACAGTTGATCTGCCTGCACAGTCATACAAACCATCAAAGGGGACATACTGTGCTCATTTTCAGTTGCATGATTTTATTTTGGGTCTCTACTGGAATAAGTTCACATGCTTCAAAGCTCAAAAACCACAACAGTTGGCTCATATTGTCCAACACTGTACCCTTCCTCTGAAACACTCTATTTTGGCTCCTGTCTCTTTAAGGTCCCTCCCTCTCGTCTCCTCTGATTGGTCAGCTCACACATGCCTGAGCCAGCACTGCTGATATCAACAGAGCATCGGCGGAAAATTAATTCTTAGGTGCAAAACTTGACACGAGGCATAAATTATGCAAAGGTGTGACTCTGTGACATCACGCTACATCACAAAGTCACAGGATTAAAGGCGGGACTACTGACGGGGCGTTTCAGGTGATGTGTTCTCTGTACGAGAAAAGAGCGTCTGTTGGTGACTTGCATCAGATACGTACAGACGATATTTTAAACTCAACTTTTTTTAAAAACCTAACCAAATTGCAGGCATTTCACAACATTAACCAGGCGTTTATTATTGTTACCATGACAATGAAGGTCACCTGACTATGACAAATGTTGAGCACCTTTGTCAGTTGCTGCATGTCCAAAACTCAAAAAAAAGCTGTTAGTTGACATGTGAAAAGCTCAAAATCCATGACAGGACACACAAAATGTTCTTAAGCTCTTCACACGACCACCCCGTTAAGGATGCAGGTGATTCGACAGACAGCCAAAAGTTTGAAGGCGTTTTACGTTCGATAGCTTAGAAAAATAATATGTACAGCGTTCTCCCTGTGCACTAAGTCGTCAGCTGGGTAGAAAACACAGTCTTTGACGGCCGGGGGTTTTTTATGCGGAGGCTCTGTTTTTTTAGCTGCCGAGTTTGAGCGAGCGCTACACGGAGAGATCCGCGGCACGAGCCGGCTGGAGCAGAGCGAGCACCGGTGGAGTACATTCGGGAGGAGGTCTGAATGGATCAATACATCACAGAACAAAGGGGAGCTGTGCTTCAGCAGGGGCCCCAGAACAAGACAGGCCCATTGCTCAACCACTGTCACAGCAGTGTATCACAGGCATCTCACATGCACCTCACAGAACAAGGATAAAGACAGATGTGAGCACGGGTGGATAAACTGTGGAAACTTGAGACACGAGCAGCAGACAGACAGATAAACTACAGCTACTTTAACACACTAACACTTTGTTCTACAACAGCCATCTGCAACTTTGTTATATTAAAAAAAACACTTTATTGTATCAGAATTAAATTGTGTTTAAGTGACCTGTAATGTGATTACGACATTTTGGGGCTTGTGTTCTTTCTTTCTTTCCAGGGTTTGGATGATACAACTAATCAGATGTGCTGTACATTAAATTATCACCTGGTTCTGTCCAGTCTTCCCATACAGAGGCAGGACTTGCTGCTCGGGTCACTGTGGTCACCTCAGTACGTTACCTGTGGATGGTCAGCAAGTCTGGAACTGAACTGGAGGCTGTAGGCTCGTTAATGGAAAAATTCAGCCAGAATTCAAGATTAAGGTCGTCCCATCATGTCGGGGATGATAGAAAAAATATAAACCAACAGACTATCAATCGTTCCAAAGATGCCTCAGAGACAAAACGAGTAAATTACCAACTGAACCTCAAGCTAACTGAGAGAGAGTTCAACTTCTAATGCTAGTTGAGCTAGCCTGATTCCTGCGATGTCTTCGGCTAATGTGGATAAAAACTACAGAGCTATAAGCTCACAGCCGATGTTGCTAATCGAGCTAAAGAGCTAAAGACACAGCAGGACTGAGAGTTTCTGTGTAGTGAACTGCAATTTTCATGGTGATAACGCAACGTTAACATTAGCGTTTAGCGGTCAAGTGCTTTGCATGCTAATACTTTTAAACAACAACTATAAATTTTGGGACCATTTGTGAAACCATAAAATGTTTTCTTTGAAACAAATTAGAGATAACATGTTGATTAGTACATTTTGTTGATGACACTTCCTTTTTTTGTGAGTTTTCTGATCGGTGAGGGCGCTAACATTTGAAGAGAGCTTGTTGAAATATTTTCCACGTCTTTGCACTAAACTAAGTTAAACTGAGCTGCTGGCAGTGGCTTCATATTAACCGCACAGACATGATAGAAGTAGCATATTCATCTTTTTGTCTATTTTGTGGCAAGCAACACAAAGACAAACACTTTGGGGTTGTAGGACGAGCCAGGCGGCATCCCAAAGTGTTTGGTGCGAGACTTAAAAAATGTATTTTTCTCAGAAATAGGACCTTTAAAACCCCAAATATCTTGTTTTTTTTTTTCTATCTCTACACGGATCTGTTACTCAGTGATGGAAAATAATGTGATTAATCATGTGGAATAATGCGATTATAATGAGGAGCTGATGAAGTGAGAATTAAGGCTAGTTTGTTTGGATTAGCTTCATATTAGAGGTAATAGTTCCCCATCAGTTAAAACGTGCGTCAGGATGAAGCACCGTGGACCATCAGACAAGGACGTCCAGTGAATCACACCACAGGCCTGAACGCGTCTCCGGCTGTGTTAATTATAAATGCAGCGCAGACTCGAAACGAAACTACCTCAGATTGTACGGAAACATTTCTTAGAGCGGAGACGTTGAGCTCGAACCTGATCACCGCTGCTTTTCCACCTGACCAGTCCTTAATGTGATAGATACGATGTCAACCCGTCACATAAAAGGTTACTGACAGTCTAGTTACCCTTCACACACCAGTAGCCCACAGCATGCCCTTTCTCTCATTCCTTTTTGAGACATCTCCTTTTTCCCCCCTCTCTCTCTCTCTCTCTCTCTCTCTCTTCCCTTTAGCTGCCTGTCATATTTCTTACAACACTGTTTACCTCTCATGTCAGGCGCGTTCTCACAGTAGCTTACACTCTAACCAGCGATCTTCCAGGAGACCCCCCCACCATCACCACCTCCTCCTCCTCCTCCTCCTCCCTCTCTTTTTAAATCCAACCTGTGTAATGTTTGTGCTGGTGGGCTGCTGGAGAGACTTAAATGAAGCTATAATCAAACCCCCCCCGCCACACACACACACACACACACACACACACACACACACACACAAGATAAATTAAGAGGCAAGCGTTGACTCAGCGTTTTGTTGCCCTAGCGATCCATTGACCCTGAGGGCCGGCAGCGAGAAAATTGAGAAATGCTCGTTTTAATGCCTATCCAATATATACGGCATCTACCTCGAGATGGGGCTGTGCAATCAACCACTAATCCATTAGACAGAGATGTTTTTCAAAGATTGACGCGTTATTGTGCTGCTGTCTGCACTGGCTCACGTTCAAGGTTAACCTTTTAGAGACGCCTGATTGTTGCTAGAAGGTTAAACAACACATTAACATGCATTAAAATATTAAATTATGGCTCCATTTACTATATGAGGGAAAAACAACAACATAAAAAAGGCTTTTAAAATTATGAAGGCAATTGATAAAGTGGGTGGCGAGCGCAGGCGTTTGCTCTGGAGCGGGGAGGTGGGGGGAGGAAAAAAACAAAAAACTGGAGGTTGTGGAAGTGAGATGGTTTTCAAATGGGCAGACCGGGTGCAGTTCTGGCAGAATGAGGGCTGCTTTTATTGCTGGGTTAATGAACTGATGGTGAGGTCAAATATAGAGGCCTTTTTTGCAATTAAGGTGACTTTTCCCATAAGAGCTGGTCAATACACGGAGACAAATTGGAGCAGCCACCTCTCCTCGCTGCTTGTTTTATTCCAACGTTTTTGCGAGCCCCCTCTCAGAAATAGCTTCAGTCTGTGGCGGGCAACATACGAGCTGCATCTATCTTCCAGGGAGAGTAAACCCACACAGCAGGAGGCCGGAGAGAAGCCCCTCTCTGTTACAGTATATTGACAGTGGGAGGACTCTGAATAAGTGATGCCTCCTGTCGGCTTGAGTGAAATACAACCTCCACCTTGTTCCAGAGGATAAGCAATTAACTAAGCCGAGCCGCTACAGTGGAGCTACAGTGGCGGCGCGCCTGCGCTCCTTTCCCCTCTATCTCGTCCATTTAAGTAATTTAAGGATTGGAGAGGGCTGTCTGGTTTTAAACATTATAAGAGGAGCAATCCCATCATGCACGTCTTCACCCTCGCTGTTCCATCTCGTGCCGTCTCCCGTCAGACGTCTCTGACTGACAGCGCTTGCTTTTCAAGGGGTCCGACAGCACACCAAGTTCAATTCACTTTGTGCAGCTCCAGTCGCAGCCGGGGTTAGGATGCATGTAGCTGCAGCCGCGGCGATGGTTTGGAGGCTAAAGAAAGACGAGCACAGGAGGAGGAGGAGGAGGAGGAGGGATGGAACGAGAGAAGGGGGGCAGAAAGGACAGACAGAAAGACAGAGGAGGAAGAGAGAGAGGAGACCCTGTCACTTGGCATCACCATCACGGAGCAGGTGAAGAGAGATAAATGTCAAAGGACTCTCGGCGAAATAAAACAACAACTCGCCTGCACTCATCCAGGCAAGCACAAGTCAGCCACAGTTCGTGAGTCTCCTGGCCTCTGGTCTAAATAGACACACGGAGACAGAGGAAAAAAAAGAAAAGCCCATATAAAGCTCCATACAGCCAAATGCAAAGACGAAGGGGAAATAGAGGGCATGAATATGGATTTATTTAAAGGAACAGATCATCCAAAAATGAGAATTCAGTCATTATTTACGCACCAGCATGCCAATGGAAATCCGGTCGATCGCGGATACGAACAGGGAAACAAGTGAACCTGATCTTGTGTTAAGATCTCATGTGTGCACGACAGACTTCCACTGACTAACTACCGTTCAGGTGCCCAGCTAACTTACAATGATTTAATCCTGCGCTCCTCTAGACTTTCCAGATGTTATCAGACCGAATGGCTCATATCATGATGGTAAAGCGAATCACGTCGTGCAGGTTGTGCTGCTCAACCGTTCTACAGCCACTTCATTCATGATGTAAGCTAACAGGAAAAGTCTCTGTGGGTGCTGGTGGATCACATGACACTGTAATCACACAGTTTGGCCACTAAAAAAAAAACAACTGTCTTCAAAGCCTGGGTTTGGACGTAATCCAAGAAAGTCCAGAGATGGTAAACTGATTAGAAGAGTTGGTATTTAAGCCCCAACATGTGTGGTCGACCGGACGTAAAAAAAGCAACCACAAACACAAAAAAAACTTTAAATGGGTCCATACAGCTCATCTGTCGTCATCCAGAAGTCTTCAGAAGCCCCAGACTGATTTGAGAAGACGCGTGGTTGACCGAGTTTGTCTTGATTCTGTTTGTTTTGAAGATTTTGTCTTAAACTCTATGTGCGTAACTTCTTTTCAAATCAGTTTTGGGCTTCTGAGCTGTATGAACCCATTTAATATCCCCAAATACTTCACTTCCAGAAATGTTTTATGGGAAACAAAACGTCACCTGACTTTCTATCAGCATGTGGGTGAAGAGATAATGACCGAATTTTCATATTTTGGAGGGTAAACACTCTTTAATATAAGCAATTTAACAGCTCAACCCTAATTTATGATTGTGGAATTAATATAAAACTTCAAACAAACCTTAATCTTCTGGCTTTGTAATGTTTTTTCAGTTTTTTTCTTTCTTTTTTTTTTTTTTTGAAAAGTAGGAGTTTGATAAGAAATAGTCATTGTTGATTTGTGAGGTAACACACCTGGAGAGGACACCTAAAAGTGCAGGAAAGGCTCCAAAATGTGTCCCATGTGTGTGGAGAGTGTCACAGCTGCGGTGTGACAGGTCCTCCTGCAGGCCCTGTTCGCACAAACACTGCGAGGCTGCTTTTATTAACACCGCCCCCCCCTCCAAAAACACAAAAATAAATAAATAACAGAGAATAGAAGCCAGGGCTCTGGAGCCAAGTAGCTGTTGCTGGAATTTTTCTGGCCTAATTTGCATTAATAAAGAGGCTGTTCCTTGTCGGAATGTGTTTTATCCAGCTCAAAAAATCCCTGGGCGATCCCTCTCCGTAGAGCACTGGGAGAATCCGACTGTCAGAGCCGACAAGACAAATGAATCCCGGTGTCAGCGCCGAGTGGCTCCACGTTGACAGATTGAGAAGAACTGTCCCTCTGTCGACAGGCATGCTTCATTTTCAAATTAATAAATCTGAATAAAATATTTTACCCTTCATTATGAGTGCTGCCGCTGTGACAGCTTTGCTGAACAGGGCTGGGGTGGGGACGGTGGGGGGAGCGCAGAGGGGGAGGACGCTGCCAGTGAAAACAGCTTGCACCAAATCCACCTGGGCTTCTGCTGTGTATTTATAATGTTTGCATGTGTGTGTGTGTGTGTGTGTTTTTGTTTTGCGGCTTGTCTTCCTTTTATGCACATGCACATTTTATGCGTTTTTTCCATTGATCCTCCGCTCGCACATTTTCCGCTCGGCGCGCTCCCCGAGCCCCCCGAGTTCCACCAAAGAGGACGGGACAAACAAAAATAACTAGCGCCGCTGCGGTACAGTGGTGATAGATTCCTCACGTATTCTCCCCGCACACCTGTACGGCCATATGGAGACACGTCAACATGGCAAAAAAATAACTTTTCAATGAGACTGTTGAGCATGATGTAAACACCGAAATGTAGCATCGGGCTAACGGCGACACAGGAAGTCTGTTGTCTTTTACTTTCCTCTGCACGGTCACAATGTAAACTATATGTGATTTAGTCTTAATGACTTACATTAACGATCTTCTTTTAATTTCTCAGTCGACCACGTGTGTGCGTGTCACGCGCAGGAGAAGTAAATGAGGATTGATCAAAGAGTCAAAGTGTTTAGCAGCGAGCGAACACACGAGTCTCCTGGCAAAACGCGGTGGTGGGTATAAGTAGATGCTGAGTGACAGATTGATGGGGTGAAAGACGTAATTGCTTGAGATAAAAAGGAGTGCAAAGGGGGGGGATGTATAAATATAACACACAGGACTCATAATCCTGCAATATTACCCCTCCAGGTGGAGAGAAGAAGGCATAAAGGAGCACGGTGGGTTGTATCCAGTCAGTCATTCTGGATGCTAAATTAATATGCAACAGCAAACACTAATATGCCCTTTGAGGAGGCCCGGCATATTGTGCGAGACTTTAAGCTCGTGAAGATGCCTGAAGGCAAATTCCTATGAATAACATAAAATACAATATCATGCGCGGTAAATTGCAGCATTTTTTTTTTATTTTTTTTTTATGCTGCTGTGTTTTTTCTCTGTCAGATGCATTTTTCTCTCTTCTTGCTGCTTGTTGTTTTGCAGCACTTACTACAGCTCTCAATATCAAATCTTCATCATTTAGTCAGAAACGCACACAGGGAATGAAAATAAGCATCGTTTTTTTGTCAACGGATGCAATTTTAGGAGATTTATACGCTTTATTGTGATGGAAATAATGTGAAACAAGGACTGTAAATAAGAACAACAGCAACACGTTCACTTTCAAATAAGGTATCCCATTTCCTTTAATCAGCATACGAGAAGAAACGGCGCTATCGAGCCAATTAATTTACACCAGTCGACGTGTGTGTAGTAATGACAGGCGGCACAAAGGACTCCATGTTCCTCCTCCTGTAGGCCTTCAATATTTAAAGAAGAGTACATGTTGTTTTTTTTTTGTTTTTTTTGGCAAGGCTACGGCGACGGCGTGTCAGTTAAACTTCTTAGACGTCAGCCTTCCCTGTGAACATCACATCATCAGAGATGACATTTCATCAACTAGCTCAATAAATAATAGAACACAGTGGCTGCCATTTGAACCTTGGGTGACAGCTTCTGAGGGAAATTGTCACCCTCTAATTTGTTTTCTTATGTCTTCTGTCATCTTTTATTAGAGTTATCACCTGTGTTTGCATTGTCCCGAGTACAGTAAGTCACGCGGGTCCGCTGCATTTACATTTAACGTTTACATTTATCTAGAGAACCCCCCCGGAGAGTTTTAAACAAATGGTCGATAAATTAAAAACTTCCGTAATATTCAGAGGCATCCGCGCAGAGCCTGACTCGACTTGACATCCTTGTTTTGACCATAGATAGATAGAAATCAAGTAAACAGAGCGGACAGGGAGTGACAGCGCTGTATTTGTGATCTCTTTCCAGTGGATGGGGATCGTTGGGGAGGGGGGGCGCAGGAGAAATGTGCCAGCCCTAATGCCTCATGGCAACTCATGCTCAGCTGATAAGACAATATTTCGTGTAGGGTCAATGCCAATAAGGAGCCTTTTCAACACCGCGGAGATGAATAGGGCCTGACTGCCATGATCGAAATGCCACACACACACACACACAGAGTCCTGAGGATGTAAAACATGTGGGAGGGATAAAGAACAGCACTTACTGATGATAATACATGCTATCACAAACCGACTGAGAGGGTGTAATCAGGTCATTGTGTGTGTGTAGCGAGGCTGAAGAGGACTGAAGAGCTGATATAACAACAGCTCGCTTTGTTCTAATGGCAGGAAAAAAAAGTAGAAACACACTCCTCAAGGATTTCACTTAAACTCGAGCACCGCTCTCTAACGATTCGGTTTAATGAGGCTGTTTTTAATTAACGCGACCTCCGATTAAAAGCGAGTGTTGATTCAGATTAAGAGAAATGTATATACGTCGGCGCAGCGGTATGAAGTCCGTATTTACATATTTCAAATCAATTTTAAATTAGACATATTTTAATCAGAGGAGCGCAAGTTGCACGTCCAAGCAGCTAACGGCGGCTACAGTTAGCAGCAGTTAGCGGTTGAATGTTATACTGACACAAATCACACTTTACTCGCAGGTTTCCGTTTGAAGCTCCGTCCTCGATCCTATCAGTAGATCCCAAATTCATGTCATGAGAATTTTTTAGTAGTAGTTAAAAAATATTAGATTACAGTTAGATTAGATTAGATTTGCAATGTGACCCAGAGTCTGCTCGAGTGTTTTATGGCTGCTGTAATCGTTAGCGATGATAAAAATGCAGATATGGAGGAAAAAAAAAGTGATAATTACGTTCAGCGTTCTAGGCCTCGTTTCCCTCCGTACTGATAATTGGATTCGGTGCCGAGGAAGGGTTAAACCTATAAAGAGATATACGTACCTCAGCTGTGACCCCGTGCTCTCTAAGGTATCTCCCCCTGCGCAGGATTCTTATTCAACTTCAAACTGACAGTGTTTTTAATCTTTTCTTTGCTTCTCTCCTGGAGATTGGGGAAACAAAAATCAATACGCTGTGGCAGGCGATCTAGAAGCCGGTGAATTACAAGGCCAGGATCTGGCCGCGCTGCCTGCCTCGGCCAGCCTTGAGCAAAGGGTGGAGGGGGGGGAACCACGGGAGTATCATCAGAGACCAAGGGCAGGTCACAGGTTCAGGTCAGGAGCACCACTGAGGGGAACAAAAAAAAAAAAGCAAGGTATTTACTGTCTGGGCACGAAAATGAGAAATAAGTTTCCACACAGCACCAGGGGAGCCTCCAGTCTTCTCTCTTCATTCCTTTATTTATTTTTTTGCCTCCTTCCTGAGAACAGTCGTGGCCTCTGTGCCGCTCTCCCTCCACACTTCTCTCCTGACTCCCTTCGGATGATATACTGGTCCTGAGCCCGTGATAATGCCCACACTACAAATCTGAGCGCAGAACATATCGACACCCGGGTCTGTCATTATCCGTTAATCACGCAGCTGACGTACCTTTCAATCCAGGCTTCTTGGCAGCCCACCAAGCTACATAAATGACCTCAGATAAATCCACTACAGGGCTACAGACCGCACACACACACACACACACACACCTTCATTTTGACTCCAGACACCAACCGAAACTCTCACACACGCCGAAACTCATCATGCTGCTTATCAGGACAGATGCGCCGAGCCTACAGATTATGACACTGACTATAAACCAGGCGTGTGAAATGTGAGGAGACATTACAGAGGAATTAAGTTGAAGATCGGCTGTTGAGCAGGACTGTCGTGTTACTGTACTCATTTCTTTGTAGGTCTGTTTTTTGGTGGCTGTATTTACAATTACTGTCTTAAGGCTCATTTATACTCAAAGTTAGATACGTATACGAATAGTTACGTATCTCTATGTACGTACTCTCCCTTCACTTAATCTGTTATGTGTGCACGTTCGCTCAAAGCTTTCAGATGTGGACAAAACAGAAATTGTGGTACTGCTTTTGTCTGTTTCTTAAGAGGCACATTGTCACAACCTCCTCCACCGTCGCCATGTTTGTTGATCTCAGTTAACTCTCTAGCTGCCCTCTAGTGGATCTATCTTTTAACTTCCACGCCAAAGTAAAGAAGCGTGTGGGCAGCAGAGGTGGATTTCATCGTTCGATGTCGAGATTCAGTTCCCGTCGGTCAGTACGGCAGGAAGAATTGTTCATATCGTTGGTGTTTTAGCGGTGAATCATGTGATGGACAGTTCTCAGCTCCTCGCTCTCAAACGATCGTGCTAACAGTCAACACTGCAGTTCAAGTCAAATACGTAGCTGCAACTTCTGATTATGTGCATTTTTAGACAACACAACAGTGGATAATGTGTCTATTCACCTTGACATTAAATTGACACATAGTGAAGGTAAGCCAGGAGTGACTGACTGACTGAACGAGAACGATGAGCTACTAATGAAATGGAATGGAAAACGATTGCTATGCTTTCCTGTTTCTCATTGGCTAAAGTTCGATGACAGTGTCCTAGATTCAGCATACGATTGGCTGGCTCTCAGTCCTCTTCACCACTCTGACGACTTAACAGTGAACAACACAGCAACTGGTCTGTGAGTTCGTTCGCATTAAAGAGTTGTTCCTTCAAAATGATTCGTTGGCAAACGATCGATCTTTAGTTGGCAGTGATGATTAACCTATTTTTTGTATGTAAAGTGTGCATTGATTTACTTCACTGTAAAGTCACTTTGTCATTTTAAACTTTCATACTTTGATTAGTGTCAATAAAGGAAACCTCCAAATCAGTTACTTTAAGCGACAAGCATCTGATACCTCCGACAACTTTACCCCACTCCTGTGCAGTAAACTGAAATTCTGGACACCTT
Organism: Acanthopagrus latus; assembly: GCF_904848185.1. Taxonomy (NCBI): domain Eukaryota; kingdom Metazoa; phylum Chordata; class Actinopteri; order Spariformes; family Sparidae; genus Acanthopagrus; species Acanthopagrus latus. Next base: position 3,761,243 of record NC_051049.1, read on the forward strand.
ACAAATAATTTTGCACCATCGCTGACATGTTTGGTGTTTGCATCCACCAAAACTCAACACATGGCATTGTGGGATTATTTGCTTAAAGCTGCGTACAAGCCGCTGACATGTGTTCGCTCTTTTCATCACGCTGTGGGAATTGTTGAGGTCAACTTGCAGAAATGTTGTACGCATAATTTTGGACACTCGAATAAAATGGCAAAGTCCAAACCTGCTATGATGCCAATTCTTCCTTTAAAGTTCTGAGGAACTCATGTGATCTAGAAGAAAGAGCCAGAAAGTTCAGTGTGAAGCCAGAAGACGTTGATGAGGATTAATGATTAGATGTGTGTTCGTCACAGCTCTGCAATAAAACCCATGTTTACGTTGAGTCAGTGAAGTGCTCATCGAACTCATGAGACCTAATCAGCTTCATGCTGTAACACAAACCTCAACCCTTATTTAGAGTCTGAGGAGATTTAATCAGATTGGAGGACTTGTCACAATATGACCCCTCTTTCAACAGGGTGTGTTTTTTTCCCATAGTGCATCTGTTTGGCCGGATAAATGACTGTGTTACATTTTCTGGGCAGACATGTTGTTTGAATATGATCATATAATTATAACTGCTAAGGAGGTTATGTTCGTACACCTGCGCTCATTTGTTTTGTCTCTTGGTTGGTTGATTTGTTAGCTTAGCCATTAGCTTTCAGTGTCTTCTTAGTTTCTTTAGATATGTTTGAAAGTTGAGACTCATCTCCAACTTGAGATACTGACAAATACTAAGGCTTCTGGGTTGGTGGGTCGGGAACTCGACATTGTGAGATATCAAAAAACTCAGGCTAATTTATGTAGCTGGTATCTATGAATGACTACAAAATGAGACTGTTGGGTCTCAGCTGAGGTATGCGCTCTACTGAGTGCTGTTCTAGGTTTATCTTTAGGTGTCCACCAATCAGTGGTTGTGGCCATAATATACACAAGCTCATATCAGTGACTATGGTTCACTGAGAGGAATTTCTGTGATTGGATTTCTTTGACCCACATTTTAGATTTCCACAAATCTGAGACTTTTTGACACGTCTGCTCGCAAAACTATCACAACAATTCCAGAAAAAGCGACACAATGTAAATCTATATATTGCGTACATGTAAACATATTGTCATTGCTTTTTTTGCTAAAGCACGGATGCAAATTGGAAACTTGTGTTAATGTACATGGAACCTGAAAATCATTTCGTTCGACATGTAACATGAAATCACTTTAAAAGGTGCCATACGTAAGTTTACTCACCAAAAGTTCTGTCGTCTCCCGGGGTGGAAAGCAACGTAAACTTTTATTTTGCCTCTCTTTCTGGGCACTAATTCTTCATCCTCTCATTTTGGTCTGATCGGACACTAACGTAGCTTGTGAGGTATCACATGCACGCTAACTTCAACAGATCATCTGTACAACCCAGCACACGCCTGTCTTTATATGCTGATGATACTTACTTCCAACATAGAGCTTCAACCACAATGAATCCTACAGATTGTATTTCATGACTGTTTCACAAAATAAGAATATCTTTCCGTGGTTTCATTTCCTGATCATCCTGGATGTGAACCCCTTGACTTTGCACATTTGTTTCCAAGCCCATGTGCACAAATCCTATAGATTATATTTGTTGGTCAGAAGAAATGTATTGCAGACGCCACATCGTCATCCACATGAGATGGAGCGTGGACCAGTTTCAGATTTAATATTTTCCCTCAGCAAAAAATAATGCCTGATTAATTTCTGCTTGAGAGTCCAGCCTTAAGCACTTTGATCGATATGTGTGCAACTACCTGCCAATGCTGGACTGACTGAGTAATTAGCCAATGTGCTTGGCGGGCCTGACGGGGGTAATGAAGTCACGCAGGCTAAGAGCTGCCAGGAAAGAAAATGATTCCAATCCAAATAAAGACAGTTCCCCTTCAAAAGCTTTTGTACGTATACGGACGGATAAAATGAGCGAGCGTGCTATAAGATGCGCCGATACGCTTTAACATCACAACAACACAAATCATCTCCGTCCCAACATGCGCTTGACAGAAGTAGAGAGCCCATTCATTTGTACGAATATTAATTCCATCCAAGATTGAGGAAGAGCGCTATAAATATCTGTGACCGCCTGATTGCTCCGGGAAGATCAAACGGAGACAAACAATGTACTTTCTAAACAGTTTGTTCTGAGAGAATCATGACAGAAATAACTGACAGCTCTTGATGAACAGGAACATCCAAAGATCAGACAAGTTTTTATTGCATCAGAAATTAATTCTAAAAATGATACATCACTCAATGGCGTATTAAAAGCGTTCAGCGCCCGCTTGAAGAATTTTTGATTTCCCTGACAACGGCGTCTAATTAGACCAAACATGTCTCTGTTTGTCTGACTGAAATAACTCAATTATAGAAACCCCAAACATCTGGCTGCACACTCGCACACTTGATTAGAACAAATTTTTTTCCTGAAATGATTAAATAAGACAGTAATCACTTTGGAGCCAACTCCATCTCCATTAGAAGTCGGCAGAAGTAAAAAGACGCGGAACCTCAACTAATCCAATCGCAGCTCTGAACCCACACTCCTCGTCGTGTGCCGTTACACGCGAGGATGACAAATAATCAGATATGCAACTGTGTGTGCACAAATAGGTTTAGAATCGCAGCTACATCTCAACTTCACTTGGATTGTTTTCCTGCTTTTATTTTTAGGTTTGTGACAGATTACACAGAGCGGGTCTCTAATTATTGTTGGCTACATGCTTCGCTGATGAATGCCACGATTTGCTGCGAACATGTTTTGAACACCAGAGTTATCCAGGGAGGTTTGGCCCGTGGGCTTGTACCTTCTTCTTCTTCTTCTTCTTCTTCTTCTTCTACTTCTTCTTCCTGTGTAGCCTCTGCCATCAGCCCATTTACCCGTGACAGAACGGAGCAGAATCCGCTGTAGCCTTTAATTTCAGGAGAGAGAAAGAGAAAAAAAAAAAAACCTAATTGAAACTTTCTCTCAATGATTTGCTACTTGATTTGACGCCGGACTTTGCCCCATTGTCACAAAATCGATGGAGGCGAGACAGACAGGGCCTAACTGGAAAAGGCTTTTGGCTTTTTCCGTGCTGCGAGAGCGTCGGGGTTAAGTGATGTGTTTCTGACGCTGAGTGGGTCTGGGACACCCCATTCGCTCGGCAGCCCTCTGGAACTCGCGAGCCTAATGGCAGAGCAAATCACTGGGGGGAAGGAAACCGACTCGGTGTGTGTGTGTGTGTGTGTGTGTGTGTGTGTGTGTGTGTGAGCTTATCTATTGTCCATGTGAAGCTGTTTGTTTGCATGTGTGTGTGTGTGTGTGTTGGAGAAATTCTCTGGGGTTTCGGATTGTTCATAAAAACCAAGCGAGGGCTGCAAACATAATGACTTCACTCACCTCCCGAAATCAAAATTAAAAAGTGGAACATCACAATGGACGCAGCTATTATCATTGTAATGGGTCGCCACAACCGGCCAGCTGCTGTGTGTGCAAGTGTGTGTTGTGTTGTGTGTGTGTTTGTGAGGGCGATCTTTGTCTCTTCCCCCTTGTCACCTTTTATCTAATGAATAAATATAAATACGAGATAAATATCACAGCTGTCAGGCGAGAAAATCTCCAAAATGTCAACTTGACAGGAAGTGTCAGTTAACTTAAAGTTATAATCCTGAAGATTTCCATGAGATTAAATCCAATCTTGGATGCTATTTATAACGGGCGCGCTTTGTTTGCATTCTGGTGAAACCTCTGCAACTGCGTTCTCGAGAGAAAAGGACAGCACGACCAAGAGCCATCATAAGAATTACCGTCTGTCAGGAGAAGATACAGGAAGACGCCTGACATTACAGAGCCTAAAGGTGTCAGAGCGCTCAGAAGGAACGCGTTAGGTTAAACATGGTTATCGCTGATGCAAGTGGCCGCACTCGAAGGTGGGTTAAAAAGCCTGAAAGTAGAGACGCATGTAATCCCTCGAATGGCAATCATAACAAGTTATTCCTTCACGGGATTCATTGTGTTGCGCTGTTGTCTCAGTAAGTTATGGAAATTGTCAGACGTGGTTCCCTTGATTCCAGTTGAGATGCTCTGCAATCATCCGACGAGCACTTTGGTTGAAGCACACCGACGTTTAAAGTCTGCGTAAAGAGGAAATCTAAAGAGACGAGAGCCAATTCTCTCCTGTTTCCTACTGTGAGACCATGTTTCCTTTGGCTGTGAGACTGTTTCTGAACTTTAACCTGAATAAGAAGTTATTATTATAACCATGTCAATGTTCCAACTGGTTACTTTAAGCTAAGCCATGAACTGTAAACCACAAATCCAACCCTGCACGGATCCATCTGGGAAGTCATCATTGGAAACTGTTTGGGTTTATGGTTCGACCCAGAACCATCTGTCTATCACAGGCTAACTTTCCTGATTTCCATTGAAAAAAAGCATTCAATGCCGTTCTTTGCTCCTATTTCAATGAGTTATACTCTTCAGTTCTGATATGACTGATGCTACTGCAGCATCTGTGCTAACAACTGAGGAGCTGCCATTGTTGTTTGCTAATGAACAGCCGCTTCTCTCGCTGGTCATCCTGCTGAAACCACACCGGACCTGCCAGAAGAGCAGATGGATGCCAGTCATATATTATTGTTGTATTACATTGCATATGTATTATGTTTTATACTTTGGGAAGACTTGTTAACTCTTTAATAAGAGTATCTCTGCCTCTGAGGATCGTTCTGTTTATCGGCAATGGTGGACACTGGAGAGCTACTGATTCCAGTGCTCCTGCTGATGGTTTATATTACTAAACACACCACGCTTGAAGAAAAGAAGGAGGCAAACAGAGTCGCCAGGAAAAAGATAAGAGAGGAGCAGATGTAGTGACGTAGAGAAGAGGGAGGGGATATCTGACAGTGAGCTAAAAACGACCTACAGCAGCTTTTATACAGTCATATTTGACGTGAAGCGAAGGACAAAATGTTTGTTCACGAGACGTTGTTGATTCCTTCATTTTTCTTTATTAAAACAAGAACTCATCAATGGTTTTCTTTGGGTGTGCTGCAAAATATGCAAGGTATTTCTAACAAAGTCACCAGTTGAGGTGCATTTCCTGCCCCTAGTGGTTGATACACAAGTCATTTCAAACAGAACCCAGAAAGGACCAGTGTTATTAAAAATGTACTCGCAGTAACTACTAATCAACCAAATCAGTCAAATTATAAGGACAGGTTAGATTCCATTGTTGTAGCACTTGTTTCTATCACTGAAGCTGAACTTGGAGACTTCAGGGCGACAAACATATCAAAAGATATCAAAAACATTCGAAGGCGTAAGAAATGCAAGCTGGTAAAATTACAACCCAAAGTGTCCATCGTAAACCAGACAGCTCACAGTTTTCCTGCGCAATAAAGCAGCATTATCAAAATTGTGTCTGGTGCTTGTTGCCACACTGGACCTATTTTGGTGTCGTTGTTGTGTTCTGAGATCTCAGCAAATCACTTTGGTGGCTTCCATTTTTTATGAGTGGGGTAAGAGATGGCTGCAGGCTTGAAAATAAAACCAAAATTTGTAATAAAGTATAGTTCTCCCTTCAGGAATATACTTTTGGTGGTGTGTTTTTTTTTTGTTTGTTTTGTTGTTTTTTTTCTTTTTGAAAGATTTCATGCAGAGGAAAATCTCTCAACACAAAAGGGGCCCAACATAATTTCCCTCAACAGTCACAATATGCAAAACAACACATTTAGGTTGACATAACAATGAATGATAGTAATGAAGCAACTGACACTGAGTTCGGCATAAAGGACTAGTCAAAGAGCTCTGAACCGGGAGCATGAATTCCTGAGAAGCCTGAGTAAATGCTCTTAGGCAAATAGAGAAGGCCATAGCCATTTGGGTAAGTAGGGAGCAATTACACATGAGGATGATTTAGAGGGATGCTGTCACTGTGGTAAGGAGCCAGGACCTCTGCAGATGAAATGAAAATGGCCTGTATAATGGCAGAAGCGACAACGCAGCCACTTTGGATGGACTGACTATTACGGCACGTCAACACGGGCAAGAAAAAGAGCAAAACTATGAGGGCGGCAATTAGAGAACATGAAAGAAAATGGATCGCGGTGGCATCCGCTCGCGCGGCAGAGGACTTCTGAGCAGGAGTTAATGCAGTGATTTATAGAATTTGTCATCGCGGACATGTATGTTATAAATTTCCCCGACTGCGGTAATAGCGATAATGAGGTCACCGACTGTACGGTGTCATCTCAGCACTTTGCGGGGTTGAGACACGGTGTTGAGAGAGGTTACTACCTGCCCCGGCGTCCTGAATCATTAGAAGACGGCATCACTCACCAAAACATTACCTTAATGCAAATGTCAGTCTGACTTTGGGCACGTCTCCATCTTGCTTCTTGTATCTCATCGCTCTGGAAAAAAAAAAGAAAAGGGGAAAAAAAAAAAAAACACTCGGCCCTCGTGATCCGTTAGTGAAGGTCATCATTCAAAATCTACAGTAAATACAGCCCAGATATGAACACTCATCTGCATCATCATCATCATCATCATCATCATCATCATCATTACCCACACGACCATCATCATCATAATCATTATGTAAATATGCTCTCAACATTTAGCTGTTTGGATCCTGGACGGCACAGCAGGGCCCGTCTTTGCATTTGCATGTGCATATTTCAGTGGGGTTTTTTTTTTGTTTTTTTTTTTCCGAGAACGCGCCACAGCAATTAACACAGGATTAATTGGCATCTTTATCTCATTAGGGCCAATCTGATCAGAGTATGATGAGGTTTTCGGCGCGCTCCCATTTGTTTAAGCGGATTGTGGTAATTGCCGTCATTATTATGGGCTCTTTAGCGTCATCCGTGGGCCTCCTCTCCTCGCTGCCCGGACCCCATAAAGCCCAGCCATGTGTCACGGCTCAGTTTAGTTAACCCCTGGAACGAGCCCAGTGGTGCCGGCGTGTGGTTAACGGCCGAGCGGTGATTAGCTCTCTACACATCAACCCATTAACACGTCGCCCCCCCCACCTCCTCTTAAACTGCCTTTGTGTTCACTCCTAATTACAACCCCACCTTCCCAAATAAAAACTTTACAAGGCCCCCTTGGGTGCGTGGGGCATGTACACACAGTGTGGAATCGGGTAAATCCAGGTTTGAGTACGTGGTCGTGTGTTTTACAAAGCTCCCCCGGGGCGCCATTTTTCAATCCCGCGATGATGTACTTCACGCCTGTGGCACTCAGACGCCATAAAAAACGATATAGATATCACTTTATAGACAATGAGAGGGAATTATGGTTATTTCACACACTGATATGAAGGTATTTCGCGTCGAGCTGATATTAGGAAACGAGGAAAAGGTCGGCCCCTGCTCCCAGAATATGTGTTTTACAGCGTCCTCGCCGTAATAAATATACCGTGGATCTAAAGCGTGCAGCATCAAAAGACAGTATTTCTGAGAGAGGGAGCTATTACTTCAACATGAACTCAGATCTACAACCCACCAGAGAGAAGTAACAGACGGATATTGAGATATAGCGTACAATAGAAAAAGGGAGCCATTGATCCCACCGAGTGAAAACTTTACACTTGCTGCTAAGTTCTCTAAAGGGGGCAATCAAATTTTATATGCTCGTAACTATTTCACCCCCTCTCAATGTTAACAACTGTGCACTCATGCTATACGGCCCGTCCCCTTTGTTGATCCGCCACAGCGATGAGCTCCGTCCTCACAGGTCGGCAGTGTAATAACAACCTGAGCCTGAGCGACTTGATGAGCAGCGAGTGTTTCACCTTGACAACCTGAGTGTCTTGGAGTAAATTCACGGGCCAATATATGGTGCTCACAAGTCAATCAGGTCCTTCGGGTGCTTTAAAAACTTATGGGAGAGGATCTATCTGTCAAAGTCTTCGAACAAGGGCGGTGTTGAGACGAGAGGCCCGAGAGGAGCGCTTGATATATCGGCTCGGGACGGCTGACAGTCGGCGGAGAGAGGAAGCTGTAGGAAGCGTGACTGTTGCTCTACAACCCGACTGTTGACGCACATCCAAAGGGACATTGTTAAGTCGACGCTCCAGCCATGAAATCATTTGAAAATAACTGATAATTCCATAAAATCGAACTGTGTCTTTCTTCAGAGCGTGCCAAATGAAGACACTTGGAACGCCCATACGTATGAATTTAACGATTTTGGGAAGTTAATTGGTTACGACACCCTTTCAAAGTCCCACTTACATTGTGACTTGTTCGGGGGTTTGCGGACCCTTTTGACTCCTGAGTTAAGGCGACATAAAAAATTACACCGCGCTTTGAGACGAGGAGACACAAATACTTCTTGAGTGTGTCGCAAAGGAGCAGCAGTCAAAATTAGACAACCGTGAGCTCCATCAGAGCCCTGACAGCCTCTGTGACAGCAGCAGGCACAGTTGTACCCACTCACCTATGCCTCTAAGCACAAACAAAGCTTTGATTTCCTCATATTCCCCAAAAAAGTAAACCCCCGCTTCCCCTTCTTTTATGCGTCGCACAACGACGACAACACACCCCACCCCGCCGCCCCTCATCTCCCCTAACACAATCTGAGAAGGCGCGTAGCCATCTGTACCTCCGGGGAAGCTTCTTCTTCTTCAAAGAGCAACATGATCAGCATTATGGCATCTGAAAGACTCTCTTCAGGACCAGGGAGAGTAAATCAGTCACATAGCTGAAGACTGACACACTTGGAAAAAGGCACGTCAACACCCACAGCAAGGCTGTAAGCCCCCTAAAAACTTTAAACGCATCCGGTCCTGTTATTGAGACTGGATGTCACCTGTTCAAGATTTACTGTAGTCTCAATTATTCTGCACGGGATGAACACAGGAACACTTCCACTGAGCATTTGTTTGATTAAAACGTAACGCAGGTGAATCATTCAAAGACAAAACGAATGTCTAATTTGTAATCCTTGAGTGAGGATCAGGGAGACTCATAAGATAAACTAGAATGACACTCAGTAGAGTGTATACCTCCGCCAAGGCCCAATTCAATCACTCCCCTGTATCATTTTAAATCCAAACCACCCATCACTGCCAAGATCACCACATGTGATCAAATTGTAATCACTCATAGATACAAAACACCTAAAGATCACGATGATAAAGATAAGATGAAGGAGAGACCCTCCTCCATCCTTTTTACGTGGAAATCCATCTTGTAGATTTTGCGTAATCCAACTAACCATCGAACAGACGCAGATGATCCTCACAACTTCAACAACTCACTGATATATATCAGTTTCAGAGGCAGGATTTAATCCCAATCCAGCATCCAGCCGTGTTCAGTGACCCACGAGCTAATTAGCGAATGCTAGCTAGCAAAGAAACCACAGTAGTTGTGATACGCAGCCGCCTACGTTTTAAGGGTTACATTGAAATTTTGGCCATAATTTACAAATAACACCTTTAATACTGCAGTAATTAAGCCACGTGCACACAAAAAATTGGTTATTTGTGTGTTAAAATACAATCAGGAAAGCGTTTCACCCTGCAAATCAGTCCAATAACGTATTTAAGATGTCTTCTTCACAATGCCGAGCTCTGACTCAACACTCTGTGTCTGCTAAAACCCAGGACTCATTGATTCGATGTCCTTGTCATTGGTTTGGTGAATTCAGTTCCTCCAATGAGAGAAATTTTTAGCGAAGACGCCCAGGTTTTAATAGCGCCACCTGACAGCAGCAGTGCAGTTCTGTAAATGCAGCCAATAATGCAGCCAGTAAACTTTGTGGGGAAGCTTCGGCGGGGGGGAATCATGCGCTCAATTACGGCTGAAGCACTAGCGAGGCGAACGACAGCAAACGTCTCTGATGCAGCAGAAATATTCATGTCAGCGGTGCCCTACAGAATCCAATAGGCCTGGCTGCTGCCTTTGAGGAGAGACAGATGAATAATCAGAAAGGAGAGGAGGGGGATCCAACGCGAGAGGAGCTTTGGTTGGGAAAAAAAAAAAAAAAAAGAAGAAGAAGTGAAAAAGCGAAGCAGCCTTTGCTCTGCTGGCTCTTTGAAGTCCTTCCTCCAGCAGACACTGGTGCACAGACGCACACAAAGGCACACAGGCTCGCTCTCCCTCTCTTCCTCAGTGTTCTCGCTGCCTTCCCTCCCTCCCTCCCTCCCTCTCTCTCTCTCTCACTCCTCCCTCTTTCATCTCCTCCACATCCCTTCATCTTTACCCTTGGTTTGCTCCAGGGATCCCCCCTGTCCCCCAGTACTTACCACTCGTTTGCTGTCCAGGCTTTGATATCTGCTCGCAGAAAAGATCAACAGCATACTTTGGATCCATTTCTCCAGCTACCATGGCTTTAATAACAGCAACAAAGCCAAGGCTTTTTTTTTTTTTCTCAACTGCACTGACTCACATCTATTTGTTATTCATAGCCACTATCATTTCCCCAAAGCGCTGAAACATATGCATGCAGAGCCGACTTCATGATTTCTCCAAAACATGAAAAGAAAGCGTGTGCTGTGTGGGTTTCTCAAAAGTACTGAGTACCACTCTGAACTGTTCTGTAAAGAAAGTTCACTATGAGCTGCGTGTGCTGAACTCCTACCACTACAACAACTGTATAACCCTGACACCAAGCCGGACTGCAGCCAGAAATTAAAGCAAATAACATAGTTCACACACAATGGATCAGAACAGAAGCTATGAAATTGGCATAAAAAGTCTGAATTTTAACCACGCGTGCACACAATATACTGCGGTTTGATAATGCTCTCTGGCCATGCAAACAAACGCAGCCCGGTTCTGTCTCAGTAAAGGTTCTGCGAGCCTCCAGGCCAGCCATCATACCAGGCATGAATCATGGAAATGTCAAGTACAAAGTCTGCCACAGAACAGAGAGAAGAGCCTCCGCGTACCGACCGACCGACCGACCGCAACAACAGCACAGCAGCTCCAATCAGCGTTAGTGGAGCTACGACAATTATGACCTCAGGTGTTTTTATTTTTTGTTTGTTTTTCTTTTACAACAAACATAATCAACATGATGTCATTGTGGTTGAGCGGATTTACAGCGTTTCTCTAGTGAAAGCACGAAGCAGGAACGATATGTGTTTAACTGCACCAGAGTGAAAGTGTTCATAATATTACCAAGTGTGAAAAACTGTTTGCGGACGGAGATGATTTTATGAGCTTTGTCTGAGTCAGCCTGCGCATGAGTCATCTTTGCTGGAGATCACCACCAGCATCGGGGGCTCGTCGGGGGGATTGAGTGTATCCTGACCATCTTGACAAAGACAATACTTTCGTGTGTCTGAATGGACAGGAAGTCCACCTCCTTCCGATGGATATGAATGCACACGGAGGAGCAGAGCAGGGGAGGAAAACCGCAAAATGAAATGTGTCTAATGGCGTGTTAAGAGAGTGTTCAGACGTGCAGCAATGGTCGCTCGCTGGAATCAAACCAGGGATGCGGTGGTTAAGTGTAGTAACACACCCTGCACACTGCTGCTGGCAGATGAGATCTTAAATAATGTCTAATATTTTTAGGCTGTGACACGAGACACCATATACATCTCAGTGTTTTTAAATCTCAAAAGCTCTTCATAAATGCTGGGACTCGATGACAAAAATCAAATATCACTATTTTTGGACCAAAAGCCTTGATATCGATGACATGATAATGTCGTAGTGATGACTACTGTTGATTTAAGGAAGTATTTTTGATCAGTAATCACTGGTAATGGTAACTGGTAATCACTTGACTGGCAATGCAACACTTTTACCATATTATGATGTAATGATCCAAAATCTAAGATGATATATCTACAAGATGGTAATTAATTATCAAAGTGTCTGTGTGGGGGTTTAGATTGCAACCAACTAACCAACCCTCGATTTTTACACCCTCCTTTCTCACATCTGCTCAAAGGCCACAACAGCTGATGTTCGGTTTGTCCATTCTGGGTTCAGCCATATCAGCTAGCTGTACTCAGGTAGTCTAACGTCCTGTTCTATACCTGCCGTTCCGTCTGAAGGTGAGAATAATGATGCGTCCGGTAGATATAGGTCAGAAGATGACATTTAGACATCTGAGATGAACCCCGCAGCTCGTTCGACAAAAGGCTGCTTAATAAAAATCTGTTGATTAAAGCTGCAGTGATTAAAGCCGAGGTGCTACATGTCCCCGTGCTCTCAGTGAGGACACGCAGCACTAACCTTTCTCCCACATCACCTTGAGGAAATGGGCCAGATGATTAGGAAGGTGTTAGTGTACTGCTATTTTTAAACTTGTTCCTCTCTCTTTGTCTGTCTTATTATCTCTTTTCTCCTTGTTGCAGGAAGCAAACTCTTAGTAAGCGCTGGACCGAGGTGGCAAAACCCGTCTTTCAGTTCACTTCCCTTTAAAACATTCAGAGTTTCGGAAAACTGAAAAGTGGGAGCATAAGCTTGCTGGGTAACGCGGAAGTCAAACACCATGAGAGCCAAACTTCTTTTCTCGGTGACAACAAATGTGTGAACCATCAAATTTTGATCCGCGACAGATTGCCGGCAACTGCAGCAGGTACACTTTGCCATATATGAATGCTCCTCCAACAGATGGATCAAAGATGTGCAGTGCACAGCAAATCTGGAACTCTTAATAATTCAGCAACTTCTTGTGTGACATTGACTGCAGTTTAGCTCACTCTCAAACTGGGCACAGATGGAAAGGCAGACGCGTCTCTTACAGCAAACACTACACTAACAGGAGAAGTCCCCGAAGAGAGCAGGGAAGAAGTGAAATAGGTAAGGACAGACAGACTGCTGCTGCAGCCCCCTGAGACCCGGGGAGACTGCTCCTCAGCTGCGCCTGTTCAGCTGCTAACAGCTTGAGCTGCTGTGCCACATGCTGCCGGAGACACTTCCTCCTGTTCGCCAGTTTAATTTGTGCTGAAATTAGAGAACAGCCAAAATCTCGCAGGTTCAAAATGACTGGACCGGACCAGAACAAGAGAAGTTACACAACCGGGTTCCCAAAAAAAAAAAAAAAAACTGCATTCAGCATTATTAGTGCGGTAAAATCTGGACGGATACGAAACTGAATTAATGTGTTTGAATCAGCAAACACGTAATGATATTATCAACATATCCGAGACGGTAACTACATGATTAATTAGCAATTGATTAATGAGGAATTTGTCACGAGAGGCGTCTTTGTGACGCTGACCTTTCACAGACGACCCGAAGAAGACGAGACGAGACTTCACAGCTCAAGCAGGAGTGGAGGTAGAAACAGAGAGGAGAGCTCAACTGTGTTTATACCAGCGTGTCTGTGGAAAGTATTAAATATGTGTATTTATACGAATAAGTAAAGTTTGCCTGAATGTAATCATCGCCAGAAGTTGTTACCAGACATTTCCCCCTCTTAACTCCTTATATGGTTTAATTTAAATAGATATCTGAGGCACTTAGAGGTAAAATATTTCACAAAAAAGCAGAGAGTAGAGTAAAATTCAGGAAAAATAATACAAATGTGTGTATTCCTTCTTATTTTTGAATCACAGCTACGACAGAAATGATGCAATATCGATATAATGATAAGTGGAATTTAGCTGTTTTGTGATCAGCGACAGTATCTGTTTATTCAGCCACCCCCTCTGATAAACATGGATATAACTGCTGTGAATATGTGAACATGACATCGTGGTTTTCATATTCTGACCACGTGATTTAAGTGTATTTGGCAGGAGGAGACGCGTCTCCACAGCAGTTATTTCCATCGGGAGTGAGAGACAGACATTGACTGGACAGGTTTATTAGTGGAAAGCTCGACTTGTACCTGTACTGTGCATCAAATTTTGTTTCCATGGCAACGTAGTGTGTGTGTGTGTGTTTTTTTTCCTCTACCTGAGCCCCCAGACCCGTCTGTGTCTCCACAATAATGCTCGGCTTAAGAAGGTGTCACATTTTGACTTGGCAGCAGTGTCCTGCACGGGGCTTATTTTGCAAACCCGTACCCGCCACGCTTAAAACCTCATCCCACCCGTTTTCCGGAAGTAACACAAATCGCACTCCACACCCGAGCCGACCCGCCATCAAAGGATGCGGTTTTTAAAAATAACAGTAAGCTAGCATGGGGAGTGGGAGAGTTCTGAGAGGGAGCGAGCACGCATGAATAAGCTCATATGAAATATTATTTTCAAGTGCAGGCATATTTTTGTAGATGTGTCAATAATACTGTTTTTTTTGTTTGTTTGTTTTTCTGCACGTGACGCCTTGAAAATGGCAGTCGCAAAACCCGACCAGCGCTCTCCAGGCGTCCGACACAGTACATCATTTTTCACCCGTGCAGGACTCTGCTTGGCACACAGATTCTGTGGGTTCGAAGTATTAATTATTTAATTATAATTTGAATTATCGGTAGTTTGGTGTTTGATTTTTTTTTATATTTTAAAAGGTGTTATTGATAAAATTCAGCCTCTAAACACAACATTTCATCTTCCACCATTTCACACTGCTGCTGCTGGTAGAATCAAGTGGTTGCCAGTTTCTTTAACGCTGCTACTGTTATCTAGCTAATGATAATAATGCTAACGTTGGCCAATGTTAACATCGCTGATGTTAACGTTGCTTATGCTAGCTAGCTAATATTATCAAGTACAGTGTGCAAACTTACTCCACAAACTTGCAACTACCAAGAATCTCGGCATCGACAAAACACGGGTTAAGTCCGGAACCAACCGTCCGACACAGAGATAAAAAATCAAAATTATTATTTTAGAATCGACAAGCTGTTTTAACTGATTAATTCACACTCATCCTCATGTTTGTAATGAAAACAGCTCTGAAGATGTATTATTTCTAAACCATTATTTGTGTGGATAAAAGCCTTATCAATATGACCTTTAACACTTCCGTATATAGACATAGACGCTGAAATGTGAGACCTGCGCTGACCTTTTCCAGCCGCACAGTACAGAATTTAAGAGCTGCCACCGTCGCTGCACTGCATACAGCAGGAAGAGCACTTCTTCTGAAGCGATGATGAAACTGCCACCATGCAAACCGAACAATAGACCTAGAATAAACTTGTGAAGGATGCAGCGTATTGTTCCACAGCTCAAGATGTTTTTTCATCATCAGAGGCCAAATTCAGGTCAGTCGAACAGCATCGACTCTCTTCATGCAAGTATCGTTCCCACCGTAAATTCACACGTGGAGGTTTACATCTGATGGTACAAATGTCAGCCTCGCAGTGAGAATACAGCAGTCATGTTGAGGACACAGGTTATAAAAGGTGAATCCTCACTGATGATGCTCAAGAACCTCAGAATTAGAGCCGAAGAAAAATCGTCCCTTCTCACGGCAGACATTTTGGCAGGTGGAACATTAATGATGGCTGCACTCCATTAAGGTGAGCTAGTTACAGGGCTGTGGCGTCGCACGTGCTCACTCACTGACATGGCTGACTGGGGAAACTTAATGGAACAGAGCCATCGTTAACATCATCCGTCACACCTGCCCTCTTCCCGCTTTGACGAGTCAAAATGTCGGCCGTGATAAGAGCCTGTTGGTAACCAGCTGATGAACTGAAGCGCAGGTGTTGCTAATAACATTAACAACGTCTTTGTTTAGCTGCCCTGAAACTGGTGAATCTGACTAGAAGACACTCATAATTAGTTTTTTTACAGGTACACCTGAGGTTTGTCTGCTTTGAATTGTCAAATATGCTCTACGACATTGTGGAATTAATCAAAAACTGATATTAAAGCTGCTTAATACTCTTAATATTCTGTTACCCTGACAGCGGTTTATATGACGCAATACAATCCCATATCTGATATTCTTTTTTTTTTTTAAATATCCCTCTGTTGCAGCAAACACTTTGACATGTCAGAGCAGAGTAATCACAGGTGTAAGGTAACAGAGCCATCGACCCAGACCCGGCACACCTGAACCAGATACTCGGATCGCTCGTGCTGGTGCTGACACCTGCGTTTGACAAATCCAGTAGCAATGTGTGATAAAGTAGGTTAATAGTTTGATTTTCTTAAATAAATAAGCGCTAATTATTTTAACCTATGAATCCACCATCCCCATGAAAGTGTAAATGGACTTTACATCCAGGAGGGGCCAGTAAAATTCTTATATATATACGATATAATTTATCACCTCTATGAACACAAATGTAACAAACACATTTTTATTTGTGCTAATTTCAGGTTTTGTACATTTAGCTTAGTTAGCCAATGCTACCAGAACAGTGGTAGTAGCTGTGGTCACTTTCTGAAGTGCTAGCTTGACCGCTCTCATGGGATAATTTGCTGATATCCAATGAACAGAAGCTAAGCTAATGAATCAATATTATCAACTAGCAAAGAAGTTTAGATGTAGGTTTTATACAGCTAATGAGACATCAGAATTTCAGCTAATTAAATACCTAACTTATGTTTCATTGTCTGCTCTAACTTAAGCTAGCATTTTACATAACTAGCTAGTAAATATGATATAGAAAGACAGCTAACCTAGCTGTGAAGTCAGTTAGTTGTTGTGTAGAGACTCCAGCTTCAGCTTTTCTCTCTTAGCATCTTGTTTTTATTCACCCAACACTTCAGCTTCAACTCGAGACCCAGTTGATTGGGAAAAAAAAAAAAAAAACGTTATTTACATCCTTTTGTTGAACTGAAATCTTGCTGCAGCTGCTAAGCTAAAAGCGTTAGCTGAAGTGGGTGCACAAGCATTGAGGGTGTAGCTAATGGGATTTCATAATTGTGGTAACACGTAGACAACCTGATGTCTTATATGACTTTATCAGCACGCCTGAATGGTGCTATATTTGCATTATACTTTACATCTCGTGACTCTGCAGAGCAGCAGAGGCGTACCTGAGGAAAACACACGGCATGTACTGTATGTGGGAAGATTTTTTTCAAAAGATGGTTTGCGGTGCCATCGCTGCCTCTCAGACAGTTGCCCACTAATTATGACATAAACAAAAGCTCCAGTATGCCAACACTTACTCACCGAGGGCGAGATTTTGCCTTTAGCACTCTCAGAAAAAGTGACAATAAGAAGAGAGGAAGAAGAAAAGGAATCAAACTATATAGTAAAGTTTGATTTGGTTATGGCCTGAAAAAAGAAATGGCCGACAACAGCAAAGAACAATTACAGTTGTGTTGTAGAGAGTCGCTTTGTTGACATGGAGGTGTTTGCATTAGTAAGTGGGGTAAATGTTCCTGAGGCTTTTGGGGTTGAGTGGAAAATACATCTCATAATTTGAACAAAAATACCCAAACTCTCTGCAGGGACAGAATCTGTTGTTTTGTATCTTGGGTAACCGACCATTTAATTATGTGGAAGCCAGCGCCACATTTCATGTGGGATGGCAGTTAGTAATAGAATAGATTCCCACGGTTATGACTCATGGTATTGGACGACTAAAGATGGGTGACTGTCAGTGTTATTTGCACGGTGAATGGAAATCTACCTAAAGACGAGCCTCTGTTCTGTCAGCTGTTCTGTCAGCATCAGTCGTTTGCAGAGCCTGTGTTTATGTTCAAGCCTTGAGGCGGCCATGATGGAAGCAAAAGAGGAAGTCAGGTGATGTTGTCGTACAATGACAAAGGGGGAGAAGTGACGTAGGGGGAGAGGTCGCGGAGGATGGATGTGATGACAAAACATCAGCCTTTATCATCAAAACTGACAGTAATGTTGTTTTTTGTTGTCACCATGACAATAAAGGTCCACTAACCTAAACAAAGTCGTCATTTTAACCCAGATGTGTTGCTAATCGTTCAACAGCGACACATACAGATTAATTAAAATTAGTACGTGTGATATCACGTTAACATTACTAGTTTATCAGCTGACTTAAATGTCAGGAGGTGGAGCGGATGGTGGTGCAGCTCGGCGAGAAGGCTTTCAAGCCAGAGACCACTGTTCAAGACAGTGTTTTCAACATTCACAAGCTCGACACCGCTGGATATTTTTCAGGCTTTGTGCCGAAATGTAACCTGACCATGAACACAACGTTGAAAATGGATCCAGAAGAAACATTAAGTCGCAGTAGTTTCAACGTGTCCATAGTTTGTAGAAACGTACATTTCTAACGTTTACTTTGGCGACAGGGTTGAATAGGCAGATATCGCAGAAACCAAAGTCAATGGCATTTGACAAAAGAAAATAACAACGACAAATAAAACATTGTAATGTAATTTAGTATATCATGTTTTTGCAGAATTAACCAATGTTGAAGTTATTGCCTGGCTGTGCATTTAGGATGTAATAACTTCAACAAATTACAATTAGATACAGTATATTTAAATTGCAGGAAACAGAATATTCAGAGGTTTAACTTCCACTCAAATATTTACAATTTGGAGAATTGTAATCTTGGTTCACTTCCATTTGAGCGTAATATAAAGAGGCACCGTACAGACAGATTTTGATGCCTTGAGTTCCTCTGACTTGCTGCTCCAGAGACCTTAAAACCTGTCTCTTCACATCCTACAAACAAAAGTCGGTCTAAAAAGCATGTTTTGGCATCAGTCCACTTACTGACCCTAAAACCAGACACAGAATAATCACATTTTATTCTAAAACTAACAGGAAACCAGTGAAGACACTTCGATCCTGAGTAAAACACTGTTTGTCTCCGTCTGCTTCATGTTGGCAGACAAGCTGCTGCTGCTTGTTGCTGCCGTCGGCTGATCTGCAGGTTATCTAAGAACGTCTCGGTCGGACCAGAGAGACGAACCTTGAAATAATCGAAGCTGCTGCTGGGACGAACATACATGAGATTTGTTTGTCGATTCATCCGTCTGGGTCTTCGCTAAAACAACTAAAAAGGGTCTGGGGTTTTTTTCCAATTGCGGATGCAGAGCTGCCGAGGAACATCTAATTCTGTGCAATATTTACCGCCGTTCACACCAGAAATACAGTTTAGTGGAAGATTCAATGTGCACATAAATTTGTAATTAGCGAGAAGAGTCATTAATGCTTTTCTGTGTGACCGGAGGGAAGAGGCTCGACTGCTCAGCGCCTGTTGGCAACGAGAGAAACTTCCACACAACTTGGCACAGCTCCTCCAAGACCTCTGAAAACCCCTGGCAGTGCATGAGTCACACACACACACACACACACACACTTCATAAGGATAACTTCCACTTCAGCTGGTTAGGTGGACTGCCTGGTCTCTCTCTTTCTCTCTCACACTCTTTTTTCCCCCCATTTCACTCTTTCTTTTTCTCACTGCCTGTCTCACGGACATCCCCGGGGCACCAGTAGTTGTTAGTGTCTCGCAGTGGAGGTGGCGGTGGGGGCCGAGGAGCACCATGGTCTCATTACCTCCACACACTCACCCTGCAGCCCGCAGTGGGGGCCTGAGATGAGGGGTGGCGGACGGAGTCTGATTCGTTTTGATGTTGCGCACATAACGAGGCTCCCTAGTGTTAGTCCCCGTCCCCGAGCGGGGCCCCGAGCAGCCTGACACGCGTACGACGGCGTGGCTGCATGAACGCCTTGCCGCGGCATCCCCGGCAAAACCTCACAAAGGTCAGGGAGTAATGTCTGCTGAATTTTCTGCGTCCTCGGGGCTTTTCTCATTAGCAACCCGGAGTGGGTGGATCTCCAGCGTCAATCAAGAAACACTCTAAGGATCTCCCAGAAGGATAAAGAGAACAAAACCACGCTGCAGTGTGCCTCCGTAACAAAGCAGACATAATACAGTCGGGACTCTTCTGCAACCAAACCTCGGTAAGTTGCAACTAACCCCTCCATCCTCTCCCTCGCATCCACACACACACACACTTCCTCCCAAAACCCCAATTCCCGACCACATGCATCGCACCGTCACACATATCCCGCACTTAATCTCTACGGCTCGGCCTCAACTCTGACAGTCGAGCTTGATAAGGTATCTGGTTTTCCATTATTGTGTCTGGGATGATGGCTGAGAGTGTGTACACATGTACGGCTAACGCCGCGCTGTGTCTGCCTCGCTGATGCTTCTAACTGGTAGAGCCTAATACCACCTGATTGCCAGCGCTCAGAGAGGCTTTGCTCCCAGTCTGCCACCCTCTCCGCTGCCTCCCTCTCCCAGCTCTGTTGTTTGGTCTCTGGAATAATCTAATAGGCACATCACGCCTGAGATGTTTCGGCCTAATATTTCCTCTCAGAGGCAGCGCGGATGTGGCTGGGAGTGAACGCCGGCCGACTGTCTGTTGAAGTGTTCAGTCATGACAGGGGGCTGGAAAATTCACATGCATTTTCATTACACGTTTAATATTTTCATCTGAAAATGTTGCAGCAGAATCATAAAAATACCAAACTGTAAATAGTAATGCTGCTGTGATTCTACCAAAACTAATACAAAAATTATAAATAATATGTGTTGATTAAACGTTTTGTCACTCACCTTTATTGTTATCCAGCAAATAAACATTTAAAAATGTCAACAGTAACTTGTCATATATTCATATATATATATTCATATATAGCCACTTCACCCAAATAAAGTCTCTAGTCTATATATATATATATATATGTAAGATCTATAAGATCTATGCTCTATGTAAGAATTTAAGTAAAAAAAACTTGTTAATTATCAACAGAATGTGTGAAAATGATCATTTCAACATTACAATGTCTACATAAGGTGTTGTAGAGATATCTACTGAAGTTAGCATGCTAACATTTAGCCTAGCGCTGATGCCAGTACAAAGCTCCTCTCCTAACGGTGTGGGCCTAAACACTCCCCTGCACCCTGAACCGCTAGCTGCACAGCTAACTCAGCTAAGTAGCTAAAGGCAGCGAAAGTTGGCAGCAGTTAGTGGTCAACTCTGGTGACATGCTGCCCCCTGTTGGTTTTGAGTATCAATTTGACCTTTCATTTTATAAAATACACCATCGTTCAACACTTTCTTCCTCTGTGCCATTTTTGTTTTGTGTCTGTTATTAGTGTTCAGTTCAAGGAAATGCATTCTTATACAGATGGATGGATGAAGGAGTAGCTAATTTACTCTGTTATTATATTTAGATGGAGCATTATCTAGTGTACGCATAGCGGCAAAGTAAGTGAAGAGGTTGACCGGCGAGGTGTTCAGCCAGTTTTGTCCAAATTTTTTGTTTAACGACATACAAATCACACATTTTTCACATGCACTCTGTACGCTACACAGCTAGCTAGCATGCTACGAGTGTTACCTACCTCAATATGACCTTTTTATTTAGAAAATATGTTTAATTTGTCGGTGTTATAACATTATAATAAACATATACAAGGCATTTCTAGGCTGAAATGGAAGGAGTTAAAAAAAACACACACACAAAAAAAAACAGAG
This sequence comes from Acanthopagrus latus, assembly GCF_904848185.1. Lineage (NCBI taxonomy): Eukaryota > Metazoa > Chordata > Actinopteri > Spariformes > Sparidae > Acanthopagrus > Acanthopagrus latus. The sequence goes on from NC_051049.1 coordinate 3,782,582, forward strand.
ATCCCAATACAAATTCATTTCATGTAGTTTCATGTTCCGACGATTCCCCATGAGGGAATCAGAAGCAGCTGTCTGTAACACAGACTCGACAAGGTCAGGCGTTAACTAACAGGACGTTAACTAACAGGACGGTGAAAGAGAAACTGTGAGACTGTGAATGAAGATGTCGGTACTCCTTCAACAAAACGAACACAGGCCAAGTTGTTACTCGCCGTCACTGCCTCACAAAAGAGCCGAAGCTAAGAGGAAGAAAAATAATCAAAACCACCCTTCGGTTTGAGTTTTTAAAAAAAAGACTGCAGGAAGGGTTTACAAAGTAGTCTGTCTAATTTCTCTGTTTCTCACCTTCACTCTCTTTCACCCGCTAACCCTGTAATGTGTGTGTCTCCAATACAGCGACTTCAGCAGAACCGTGATTGGCTCCTTTGTGCTGTCCTATCAGATGGGAGTTTTAAAAAGAGAGGTCTCCCTCAGCCGTCGAGACATCCATTCAGTCCTGCTCTGCTCTGCCAGGCCCACAGAATGAGGCGCTGCAGACGGACGGACGGACAGACAGTGGTGGGCAGGTGGAGACGGGATGAAGAACACTAAAGACTTTCTTGCTGACCACTATCTGACACACAGGCAGCAGGAAAGCAATCAGCACAGCAGCCAATTCTTACTTTTTTTTCTTTCTTTTTTTTTCCCCCCGCAGCAGCATTTTATCACAGCAAATGTTATCTACAACAGATTCAGAGATATCAAAAGGAGCTGAGGACACAGAGAGAAATACACACCCGGAATCACACCCGGATTTTACAGACATATTACGCATCAGAACAGCTGGATGTGTTTGCAGTATGTACATCTGTTGGCTGTGTATGACTCCAGATTTTAACACTGTGGTTTCAGTCAGGTCTCCAAACAAATGAGCCCAAATATTCACCAAATTCTTAGAAATCCTGTAGAAAAATACAAATCCATGCAATTTAAATATTCCATACTGCAGATACTCAACACGTCCTCAAACCTAAACAACTGCATAACGCAAAACTGCATATATGATTTGTGGAAAGAATTAATTGGGTTAAAATAAGCAGACTAACTTCACTTACATCATGCACTCAATAAAGCACGTAAAGGTGCACAATGTAGGTCTGGGGAAGGAGTTTGGATCAACTGTTGTTTTCATGACTGAATAAACATACTGTTTGTTTATATGTGGCGGACCCTGCCACTCCTCTACCTTCACAGGGGACCTTATTTTCCTCTGAAAACAGATTGTTTATTCAGTAATAATTGTATTATTACCTTGTTAATATTGTAAATACTAAAATTCTTCCCTTAACGTTGACTTTTGTCCAGCGGTCACCTGGTTGGAAGTCAAATTCCGTCTCCTCCATATTTGGACCTGGTCGACTTCCTCCTTTGCTCCTGTCATAATTACTGCGACCACTAGATGTCATTGTCTAAAAAATAAATATGGGTTGTTACAAGCTGCGTGCTCAGAATAGCAAGTGGGTGTATTTTTAGCGGTTAGCGTGGGCTAAAAAATATTAAGCAGCCGGTAGTGTTAACGGTCAAGTCAGTGCGATGAGGATGTTAAACAAACTTCAGTCAAGCTGTAAATTGTGGGGAAAAATTTTAGAGAATATGATGAATATATGACATTTCTGTTTGTGACCTGTCTTGATTTCAGGAAGGTTAAAGTCTCTTCATCGCTCCACACACATCTGATGTTTGATCAGCTGATATCTTTACATCTCTCAAGCGGAGCGAAAGCGTCAGTGGACATTTAAGTCTCGTGCTTCATGCACATAATGATTTATTCATTGAATGTTTCAGGTGCTCGCGGTCGCATTTTATTCTGATCGAACAAAAACAAAAAAAATAACTTTTGCCTCATTTGTACTGTTTTTTTTTGTTTTTGGTTCAGCGTTTTGATTCTGGTATTTTCAACGTGCAAATTGAAAATACAAATTAGTGCCGAAATTAGGATGAAATCTCACCTGACACTTTCAAATACAAGGTTCGCTGCTGTCGTCACAGTTACCTGAGAGTCTGCTATTTTTGACCGGAAAACAAAACGTTCCCACGCATCGGGTTCAGAACAGAAAACTGCCAATGATACGCTATGTGTGGAAAACAGGATGATGTTGTGTGTGTGTGCTATGCAGTGCTATGACACATCAAGCTGACTCTCAGATGTCAGTCAATCACCGCCGTGGGAGTTTTGGACACAGCGTCCACAATTGTTTACATATTTTTGCCTTTTTTTAAAAGATGGCAAAATATGCACAAAGTGTGTATTTCCTCTCAGAAAAAGTGCGCACAATTTAAAAACAAGAAGAAATCCAAAAAACACTTTTTTTTATTTCTAATGCAGCGTTAAACTGCTTGTGAGTGAGAACCTCCCTGTGTCTTCCTGAGCAGACTGGACAGTATTTGTGTTTGGAGATGTTTTCCTGCAGCTCATTCTTAGACTGGCTTTTTTCGCTGCGTGCTCTGGGAGTGCTGGTCTGTTTTCTCTTACTCCAAAGCAGGAGATGGGGATCAGAGGGTGAAAAGTCAGAGGGAGGACAGCTTGACAGATAGAGCCGGGGTGGTGGAAGGGTCAGCGCTGGGGAGGGCCATTTCCTCGCCGATTTTTATCCGTCTATTAACACAATGCACCACCTGGTAGCCATAAACACACATAAATGAGAGTGCAAAATACACTTTAGGGGAAAAAAAAACTTGCAAAATTACAAGAATAGTTGAATGCAGGAGTGCATAATGTGTTCCAGAGTGTTCGTCTCAGTCGGAGGAACTGAGTCGCACATTAATCAAAATAACTTTGATGACAAACTTTGAAGGTAACTCTTTGTCCCGAGCAACCGTCGCTTTGATTGCATTTTCCTTTTATTCTTCGGTTTAATCAGAGGAGCCTTTTCAATAGAGAATTCAATTACTTCACACACCTGAACACACAATGCTTTGGACCTCAGTCAGCGCCGGTCATTGTTGGTTTAGGCATCAGCGTCTCTAATAGGAAATATTGATTCAAACTTGCTCGCCTTCGTTTTCTGTCCGGGGCGCCGGCATGTGTTCTTTTCACGAGGCTGGACTGATTCCAATCAAAAGTGAACGGGTGTTTATTTCATTTGGGCGTATTTCCCTGCAGACGAGCAACGCCTCCTTGCAGTTTATTGCTTGGATTATCATCCTGAAAAAGCAATTAGTATGAAATGATCCCTCCAATTCATTACAAGCGCGCGAGAGAGACGAGGAATCAGCGCTAACACGCTAACCTTTCTATGCGGTTTGAATACCCTTTGTAATAAGAACCGGAGCACTGAGAGCTGCTTAATGTTACACAGTTAATATTCTCGACAAAAGGTAACCATGTTGTTGCAGCAGAGACTGTAAAAGAATCATAATGGCAAAAAAATATATACTTAAAGCAATGAATGCCCTTTACGGGACTGGTGGCATATTTTGTTAAAAGGTCAACGTGGTGGAGTCGAGCCGGAGAATAAACAGGAGTGCTCCATCCAGCTCTGGAAACAAGTGGCGTTCTCTGGACAGCACCAATTTCAGATTCAGCAGTCCAGCCAGAGCCAAGTGGAGTATATTCATCATGTCCAGGTCTAAAGCGAGCAGCGTCTACAAACGACTCCTGCACAGATCACTTCATAAATCTACTAAAGCGCACTTAATGAAGGTCTACGATCCCGGCCGCAGAGATTTACATACAAGTTATGACACTGCAGGAGGCGCCGAGTCGATGCCGTTATCTACTTTCATTTGGTTTTAGCTGGTGCAGAGGGCACTTTTTATCCAAGTCTCTACATGCCAAGTATATCAATTTCATATTACAGGCAGGAGACATCGCTGCAGGGCCGTGCCATAAAAACATTTCAGTGGGTACTTACTTTAGTTGGATGTACCTCGATTTTACTACTGCTTAAACGTTATGTTTCTCATTTTAACATATTCTGTGCTCCCATTAATGTGCTGCAGACTCAGTTCTCATCTGTGTATTATGTGACGATTATATATCATGTGCATACCAAGTTCTCTATCTGTTGCTATTTGTGTAAGAGCAGTCAAGAATATAAAACTATTGATAATTACTGTGGCCAGGAGGGCCGTGGATGTGATTCTGAATCAAAACTTTCAAATTAAATCATTTTTTGTCTCATATAGATCCAGAGCTAAACTTACATTGTGCACGTTTTTGTTTGAACAGCAAACAATTGTGTCTGAAATACACATTATAAGGTGCAACATGTAAGAATTAATCTCTTCTTTTAGGCACACTAAAAACACCAGAGTAAGCGCTAACTGTTGCTAATTGTAGCTGCCGTTAACGAGTTAGCTCAGTAAGCTGTGCAGCTGGTTAGCATGCTAACTTCAGTGGATGTGTTTTGCACAATCAAGTGACATTAAAACTCTTATTTCTTCTCATTGTTCCCTACAATTAAAAGAAAGTAATCTTTCTACTGCACCTTTAATGTGAATTTAACATATATATATTTATATAAACTGATAAGCTAACTACTAACCACAGAAACACACTGGCCAGTTATCTGTATTAATTGTGTATTGTAGGGACATTCTTGTGAGCCACAGTGGATCATTTTGTTACCTAGTGAGACTCTGACAAACCCTCCACCTCCAGGCTAACACTGCTAACATCATGCTACAACTGCTGCTGATATGTATACATGGCACTATAGGCTGTCAAATACATTATCGTAGGGCCCAGATTAATATGAATCAGAATTCATGTTGCACAGGGTCCCTGCTCTGTTTCCTCCATGAAACCAGAGCTATAAAAAAAATGTCAAGGAGCCTCATAAGGAAGCAAAATCATGCAGATTGACAGAAACCAAAGAAACTGAAGTCATTTATTTGTATGAAATGTGCATTATTGGTTACAACACTGACAATAAAACCTCTATTGAATGCATTTTGAATATGTGATGAGAGCAGATATTTAAAGCAAAGTCATTATGTCAAAAACACAAATATAAATACTGGATTTTTTCCCCCCCACTACGGTTTATCAGCAGAGTTATTCCTCTTGGTAACAGAGAGAATTACAGTGTCATGTCTACAACTGAGCCTCCCTCAGTGTTTTTCCTCCCAGACTCGAGATGCTCTACAGAGCATGTAGGTTTCACTGTGTGTGTGTGTGTGTGTGTGTGTGTGTGTGTGTGTGTGTGTGTGTGTGTGTGTGTGTGTGTGTGTGTGTGTGTGTGTGTGTGTGTGTGTGTGTGTGTGTGTGTGTGCTGTCTACCTGCCTCCACCACTGAACCCATTGCAATAGCAGGGAGGAATCCGTGATCTCCCATCAAGCGCTCAGGAGAGCGCAGCCACGCAAGATTGATGACACCCTCCGGAAGAAACAAAAGATCTGCCGCCTGCGAGAACCCGGGCTTATGAGACCTGATAGACTCGTCTCTTAATAAACATCACTGATATGTCAGCCACGGCATGTTTCACCCACAGCTGCGTCGTGGAGGGTGCAGGGAGCAACTGCACCCCTTACTGTCACTGCACTCTCGCAGTAAAATGCTGTGGTGGTTACATCCAGACCAGACGGGGGGGAGAAGGGGGGGATAATGGAGCATTAATATGAGGGGGTGAAGCTTCTTTTTCCTGGGAATATCATGGGAATTCTGCCATGACCTGAGACACTGTAGGCAAAATAATACCTCTGCGGTCATCAGGGTGGATGAGGCTGCGTGCCGCAGAATATTTGCCGGTGAAATTGCCTATTTGCATGTATTTGCCTGCGTGACATACTTTATGTTTTTCCAATAACACCTTGTAGCTAAATGGCATACAATCAATCCTCAGCAATCAATGTCCTCTGAATTATAATGTTTGCATTTTAATGAATGAAGCCTGAACAATCGCTCCTGCTGCTGCTGCTGCTTATGAACCCTAAATGACAAAAGAAAAATAAACAGGAGTGACAGCGAGCATCATTTCCACATGGAAGAGGACACTGAATGACATCTATACATACATGAGCAGCTCTCCTCTCTGAACTCTACCACGGTTATACACTCCGCTGTTTACAATATTCTGTCTTTCCACCGTAAAAAATGTTGTATCTGTCACAATTCTATCTCCCAGACCTTCCCTCAGTGCTGTATAATGCCTTGTTAAAGTCAGCCGTGTGTGAAATGGCGTTTTAAAATAAATGAAACCGAGCAGGAAAGTGAGGAGAGGGGGAATATTGCGATGTCAAGCTGACAGACAGGCAGTGAAAATGTAACAAGAGCTATCATCTTAAAGAAAAACCGGATTAAATAAGAACCCCGGACCGCGGGTGCATCTCCAGCCCTGATATTGACATGTCGCCTGGCTAGGGCCATTTTTCATTGTCTCATCAAGACAAAGCATTATGGGAGATCAATCTCGTCCCCCCCCACACCCACCCCTCCATCCGTTGCATCAGATAGGCACATCCAGTATAAAGTGCAGGGATGTTGGTTTTATTATTCCTGGTAATCCACTGAATGTTTCAGACAGTGTAGCGAGAAGCATCACTGTCACACTGCAGCTCGCCAAGACGAGGAAGCTTAATTTGAACCTGGAAGGATGTATAGCATCTGTTGTCAGCGTGCGGCAACCGAGGCCCAGTGTGATCTTAATCAATAAAACACTGCTGAAATCACTTTGCATTTGTTTTAGCCTTCACGTCGGCCCGCCTTGTTTCTAGACAATTTAGTCAATTTAGATAACAATTCAAAGGCAATCAAAGAGGGGGGAACGAAGAGCGCTGATGCATATTCATCTTCACTTTTAAACACAAACTGAGCACAATAATTGCCGGATGTGTTGCGCGATAACATAAATCAAAAACAACAAAAAAACACAACATTTTTTCTCCTTCTCCGGCTTCGAGATCAGATTGAAGTTTGCGGCCCACAAAAGTAACGATGACATGAAATTATACATCCCCGCCTTTAACCTCCGGGAGCTTGTATTTCTTTAGGGGTCGTTAATTTTAAAAGTCAAACCATTAACCTGCGCTTGTAATGTGGGATGAGAGAGGAGGAGGTGTGAGGCAGGTTCACTGTAAAACACCAACATGATGCTCCACGAGGACAAACACACTCTGCATTAACAAAGCAGCAGTGAAGTAAAACTACTGCTACAAAAAAAAAAAAAAGAAATACTCAGTTACAAGTGGAAATCCTGCCGTGGCTCCTTCTGGGGCGTTCAATTATTATTTAATTATCACAGCTGCCTTAAAATATACGGAGCATTTAAATGTCATGGCTGCACTGACAGGGAGATTAATCTCTAACAATCTCACATCTTAAACTCCTCCTAGAATGATTAACTGCAGCGACGGAATGTAACAAAGTACATTTACTCGATTACTGTTAATTAATACATATCAGGAAAATGTTGATCAGATCAGAATATACACAGTATTCATGCAATTAAATCTGTGTAATTTACTTTCACTTGATACTTGAGGACATTTAATATCTGATACTTTCAAGTTTTGTTTGTATTGGTGACTTTCATTGTAACCAGAGTAATATTTAAATGTGATATCTATACTTTTACTCAAGTTTGTCTTTTGGCACTTTGTACAAAACTGATTTATTTAATCAGATGAACCTGCAAAGTGACAACTGACAATCACCAGTGGTCGAATGTAAGTCGTTACATCATATCATCATGTACTGAAGAATACATTCAAGGTCCTTGTACTTGTTCTATAAACTTCTACTTTACTACATGTATTTGACGACATTGTAAACTAGTTTCTTTACGTATGACAATGATGTGATAAAACTTATAAAATATGACAAAGATTAGAGGTGCTATAAACAACAGTCAGCGACATGTAGCAACATAATAAACAGTATTAACAGCTAATTAGACTCCAGCTTGTATGAACAAATCATGTGACTTGCTGGTCGAGGAGAAGTCAAGCTGGAGTCTTTAGCAGCTCGTAGCATTTAGCTAACATCCATACACAGCTACCAAAACAAAGAACAGACTCATCAGAAATGAGACTTTATTCTGTGGTCAGGATGACATCACACAACTATATCTTCATATAGCAAAGTATGTAAGCTGTTTGCTGCTATATTTTCTCTGTATTGTGAGACTTTTGCTCTTAAAACATCAAGTGCATTTTCTCATAATGCTTACACATCACAGCATTGCGTTTACTTTCTGAGTAAGTATTTTACTATTTGCTTTGTTAACAATCACATTAATCTGTTTCCAGCTTCTTAAATGTGGATATTTTCTTGTTTCTTGACTCATCTGACACTAAATTGAATATCTTTGTGTCATGTTGGTCCTCAAACGTCTGATCGATTCATCCATAAGAAAAGTTAGTTGCAGTTTTAGATCTAAACACTCCAGCTGTCGAGGTATAATCAAGTCTTCAGCACAACATTTCTCTCTCCTATGTAGTAGAGTATTGTTATAAACTGCATGAAGAAATCATAGTATTAAATGGAAAAATCTGAAGGTTTAAGTATTTAAGTACAGTTCTGATTAAATGTGCTCAGTGACTGACCTCCATTGACCCACAGAGAGACAAAGTAGTCCCTCTCGCACAATCCTGTATAAAGAAACAATAGTTAATTGGTTGATTTCCTCTCGGAAATGGGAGATTATTTTCACTCTGACATTTACAATTGTTTTTTTATTTAATCATTAACATAAAGACCAATAAGCTGTGCAGTGAGTGTTCATAAATGTCTGTTGTCTCATTATCTCCGATAACAATTAAATAGTTTTGCCTTATGAGCCTCATGCAATCAACTGAATAATTAGCAGCGCTCTGCAAACACAATCAGGGGTTTGTGATTGTGGCGCCTCTTCCCTCCCGTCTCAACACAAGTTGACTTGAACCAAAACAAACTCTGTGAGCCCGTCTCCCCCCCACTGAGCTGGGACCTGGTGGGGTTTTTTTTTTTTACTTCGATAGCCCCGCAGGGAGTTAGGTATGAAGCTCTGGCTGCGCCTGTTGATTGCACTTTGACCGATCATTTCCTCTAAGTGCTCCAGAATGTCACATACAAAAAGCATTCTTCATTCGGCACCGAGGAGCCAACGTCCACTGCCATCAAAGAGACGTGAGTGCATTTGGCACTCTCCCACTCTCCCACAGAAACATAAGTCCTCAGTGTTTAGACTCCACCGTCCAGCGGCTGCGTCAGAGCAACACACACAAAGACCTCAAAAGAGGATTTTACCTGTGGAAGGAATGCTAGATGAATTTCCTTTTAAAAAAAAAAAAACAAGAACACAGTGCTGATGTTATAATACTTCACATTCAAATAATGGTGAGAAACAAACGACAGCAGCAGCAGAGACTGAGCTCAGTGTCCTCCGGTCAGCTGCAAAAAAAAAAAAAAAACAGGAGGCTTGATGTGTCCTTTACGAGGAGAAAATCAGACCCAGAGCTGTGTTTGTGAGGATTAAGATGTTTGACGACCGGGGCCCCCTGACCGAGGCGGTTTCTGACCACAAATAAACATCAGCCTCAGCGGGTCCCTGTGCTCTGGCCTCTGCACGGTCAGCAACAGGAGCGCATCAATCACAGCTGGAGTGGGGGCTCCCCAAGGCGGGCGCGCTGAAAAAAAGCCCCGGCCAGCTGCCGCCCCAACCCTTCACTCAAACACACACACACAAACACACACACACACACACACACACACACGTACACAAACACACATAGAAGCTTAATCTCCCTCCACAACTTAACTCTGATAGACACCCCGTGGCCCGGCTGAGACACGATGCCTCAGAGGCTGAACAAAGAAGAAGGAACAATAAAATACACTCTCACAGTAAATATGTGAACCTGATGACAGATTCAAAAAAAAAAAACACTGTTTCCTCGTTCCATTAATCTTTTTAAAACATCCAACTAGTATTTTTAATGTTGTACAATCGATTTGTACTTAGCAACTTATCTGTTAGGATATCACCTTGCGTACATGAGAAGCAGTGCTGAAAAAAGGACACACCATCATTTATATAAGTAAAAGAAACATCACCGCAATGTGCAAATGCACATTTTCATGTTTATTCAAATAAAAGAGCAATTTTAGGTCGACAATGTTTCACCTGCAGAAGGACGACAGATGCAAACCAGCTTCTTGACTCATTCTGGCCTGTTAACAGTAACTTAATATTTACTGTCCCTGAGAAATACACTGGATATAAAATAAACATATATTTGCAAAATGTAGAACAATTATATACATATTTGTGTGTCAAAGTACAAGTACTCAGTATGCAGATTGGTCTCTTTTAGAAGATGTTATCATATTATTATTATTATTAACAAGCTTGGATCAGATGTAAACGGATTATGTAATGAGGAGACAAACAGTAACTGTAAAAAGTTAAAGTTACATAAAAAGATGTAATTAGATCACAGAAACATTCAGTAAAAAGGGGGATTACTGACAGGATTATAATTTAAAAATAAAGATTACGTTACAGTTTCTAGTCTGAAACCAACCACACACACGACAACACTTCAGTCCGACACACTCAAATACACACAGTTGTGTATTAAGATTAAAAAAAAAGTCGTTTAATTGATATTCAGTTTCTCTCGTCTATGTTTGCTTCTGTTTCATGTTGAGGTAATCTAAAAGTACCGGCAGGTAATGAAGTTACATTACTTTAATAATGTGATACTTGGATTAGGGGAGTGTTTCCTCTCAGTCAAGATTATTAATGCATCAACATTTAGGTAACATTTTAATTTGTAGTCTGGTAAGTTACTAAAGCTCACTTTGTAAATTTCCTCTCTGAGAAAATCATTATGTATTATACATATATGTGAAAGTAATCCGTTATCGTAGCTCTCAGACAGCTACAGACGGATAAAATATTACCCTCTAAAATGTTGTGTTGTTGAAATATAAGTGGCACCTCGAGGGGCAGTGTGTAGTTTTAAAACTTAATGTCTTAAATATCAAAGAGGTAAAAATACAAACTGAGAGTGGTGGCAGGGTCCGCCACATGTAAACAAAGTAAAAACAGTATGAAACTGTGTTGTCCTTTAAGATCAGTTTGTTTATTCAGTCGTGACAGTTAAGAGAGTTTGATATTTACATTGTTTTAGTTGTTTCTCTTCTGATTAAAATATCTTCCCCAAAACTGCTCAGTGCTCCTTTAAGTCGTTAGTTACCTTCCCAAACTGTCTAGAAGGAAGTTTCTGTATATCCGACACAAAAGTACACACCTCTGCTTGTGTGTGTGTGTGTGTGTGTGTGTGTGCAAAAACACGTTTCTGTTCCCGGCCTGTTTCTCCTCAAAGACCGGTGATGTTTTGGATTCCTGCTCTTGTTTTTTTTGGTGATAATTCTGAATAATTTCACGACACTCTCGCTTCGACTACGAAGGTGAAAATACATTATGCAGTGATAATAATCCACTGCTACTTGTGTGGTAGTCACACTCCTCTCTGCCTCAAGAAGTGCTGTGAAAATTATTCAGCTCGTAGTGATACACTGAGTGTGTGTGTGTGTGTGTGTGTGTGTGTGTGTGTGTGTGTGTGTGTGTGTGTGTGTGTGTGTGTGTGTGTGTGTGTGTGTGTTTTCACATTGGGGATTTGAGACCAAACGTGTAATAAAGTCAGTTTTGTGCGCTGCATCAGTCGGTGGAGTTGATGTGGTTAATCAAAGTGTCTGTTTCCTGTGAAGCAGATGTGTGTTTATCTGGTGACTCTCACACAGACGATGTGATCGTGAACACGCTCTAAAACTCTGGAGCCACGTTTGTACATGTGAGGTGGATCCTCAACATAAAGGGCCAGTTCACTTCATTCTGTATATCAGGGTTTTGTGTGTGTGTGTGTGTGTGTGTGTGTGTGTGTGTGTGTGTGTGTGTGTGTGTGTGTGTGTGTGTGTGTGTGTGTGTGTGTGTGTGTGTGTGTTGTAATCAGGGATGTGTGTTACAGTTCACCACACCTCGTAGTAGAGTTTAGCTGATATCAGGCAACATATAAGTTCATCGCACTGTTTTGGTTGGTAGTAAAAGAAAAAAAAATACAAATAAATAAAAACATCTTGTCCCTGATTCTCCTCCCTCGCTGGCTAACATTGCCCCCTGCTGGAAAACAGCTCACACTGAACTGTAGCATCATCTTCAAGCCTTAAACAACATGAGGTGGCAACTAACAATTGGCTTGATTAACAATTAACAACTAACATCGTCAGGAAACATTGTGAGATCTGCTCATGACAGTGAGTCCAGGTGACGTTCTTCAAGTCGCTTGTTTTGTGCAGCCGACAGTTCAAAACCAACAATTTATAACATAAAACGGAGAAAAGCGGTTCATGTTCACTCTGAAGAAGCTGTAACAAAGACATTTTAGAGATTTTAGTTTAATAACTACAAAGTTGAAAGTAGTTGAGACATAATTAACTGTTGATCAGCTGATATATTAAATCGTCTGATCGCTTCGGCTGCAGATGAAAGCAAATTATGTTACTTGTCATACAAACGGCAGGTTTGGTTGGAGATCCATCAATTGATCAAGGAGACAAAGACAAATGAGATTTGAAAATATTTTTGTCTGCCATCCATGTAAATTAAATATTTTCCAGTGTTAAGGTTGATGATTGGCTTTTTGTCACAACACAAATTTGTCATCACCAAACTCTAAAAAACAAAAAACCCCATAACAAGTGAAAGTCCTCTGCTTTCACAACGTATGTAAGAATCAACACACTTCTGCAGAAATGAGACGACAGCTACTAACACACAGAATCACAGAGGTCATGATGTCCTCTGTCACGTTTCTGGATTTTTCCTCTTTCTTTAGTTTATTTCAGGGAGCGTTTACATTTTACAATTATAATCTTAAACATTATGAGTTTACGAGCCAATTCCAGTATGTTTAAGGAGGATCTTTAGATATTTGACTGCTTTAAGATCAATAGATGCATTCTGGGAAACCACGGTTAGACCTTAGTGTTGGGAAATTCTGTTGACCTGATAGAAATGATACAAGAAATCAGAATAAACATTTACAGGGGAGTCGGATTCAGACTGTCCTGACCATCTTACACCAGATATTATATATATTATTATATGTGGATCATCATCACACATGTATTTTGGAGTCATGTCAGGCTGTGAGCTAATATAAACTGACTCTAGTTTATAAGAACTTTAATGTGTAAGCCCCTGCAGGCCGGGGACAGCTGTATGTGTAACATAATGACAAAAATGTTTATTATAAGCATTTATTTTGAGAAGTTGCCAATAATTAC